>NC_135309.1:41958289-42272714 GCF_048772815.1 Callospermophilus lateralis
AGATACCCTATGTCTCCTCTGGTAATGTTATAATGAAAGGTACTTTTATGTTGTCTTTCTGGTCAATTATGAGATCCCTCTTCCGAATGTACACCGAGTCAGAGAAATGCATGGAAGTACCTCCAAAGGTATGGTACTGCCAGCAAGATCAGCTGTTGCTGCCTGCAAGAGTATGGTCCATAGACTCAAATTGACCTGTATTTTGCCAGAGGGATGGGATTTGCCTTTATTAGTACCTGTAATGGCCTTGACTTTTGCCTCCAGGTGTTATGGGCCAATGTGTAGGTCAACTGGGCACACACGTATGCTACTGTTGTCAATCAATACATGCTGCATATGCATTGAAATGCTGCTGAGTCCTACAGATGAACTGCTATGGTGAATCAATCCAGCAACAACCTCTAACTGGACTTGGTTGCAAATGTGGAACATGGCTGACCTTCAATGGAACTATACAAAGAGCCACATTTTTTATTAAAATTTTTTACTTATATATTATATGACAGCAGAATGCATTACAATTCATATTACAAAAGAGCCATTTTTTAAAGAGAGAGAGAGAGAGAAAGAGAGAGAGAAATTTTTTTAATATTTATTTTTTAGTTTTCAGCGGACACAACATCTTTGTTTGTATGTGGTGCTGAGGATCGAACCCGGGCCGCACGCATTCTAGGCGAGTGCGCTACCGCTTGAGCCACATCCCCAGCCCCATCCTTATCTTATAATATCTTTAAACCTTATGTCCTTATCTATGCCTGTGTTCCTTCTCTTATACCTTATTTCCTATGGCTTAAATCCTATGTTTTACAGTTGCTTATTTCTGTTAGCTTACTTATCAAAATCTTTATTCCTGGGCTGGGTATATAGCACAAGGCCCTGGATTCAATCCCCAGCTCCACCAAAAAAAAAAAAAAAAAAAAAAAAAAAACTTTTTTCCTATAGTCTATAACCCATATCTATAACTTGTTGGTTGTGTTGATCAGTTCACATCACAACATAAGGAAAGTAGTGTTGTAAAATTGGATGGCCTTGATGTACTGATGACTCCCAAGGTGAAAGAAATGCCTTCCTAGGCACTGAGGGTTGTGTGTATATTACCAGATTAGCACATGATATAAGCCAGATGCTATAAGCCCTCACCCTTAAAACTCAACAAATAGAGTGTTTCACAGGAGACCCCCTACAAGAATGGAGGGGGTCCATTGGCAGAACCATGGCATTGGCAGGTCCATTGGCATAGCCCCATGGAGATGAGTTTTGCTTATCTTGTGTATTAGCAATTTGCTGTTGTGCCTTACATTATTGTTGTGGAGTGTGGGTGCAGGGCTGTGCTCTCCTCACCAAGGGACCTTCATAGTAGATATCTGTCATATACATTGTGTGGTGAGGAACCCCATAAAGGAGTTATGTAAGGAAAACAGAATCCATCAGGCTCCCTCACTGGGATGTCCAGGAAGGAATGAGTAAGTTGTTTTCTGTAGGTCAGAAACAACAGTGCATGTATACTCTGTATAAACTGACTGGGACTTTCTGCTGTGTGGATTGCTTGTAGGTTTGTATATGAAGTATCCCCAAAAAAACTTATGTGTGAAACAATGCAGGAATGTTTGGAGAAGAAATGATTGGATTATGTGAGCCTTAACCAAACTGGTGAAGTATCCCTTGATGGGATTAACTGAGTGATAATTGAGGTTTGTAGGGTTTGGCTGGAGGAGGTGGGTCACTGAGGGGTGAGTCTTTGGGGTATATATTTTGCATCTGGCAAGAGGAGTCTCTCTCTTTCTCTGCTTCCTGATCATCGTGTGAGCCTCCACCACACTCTTCCACCATGATGTTCTGCCAAGCCTCAAGCCCTGGAGTCAGCTGTCTATAGACTAAGACCTCTGAAACTGTGAGCCCCCAAATAAACTTTTTATCCTCAAAAAATTATTTTTGTCCGGTATTTTAGTCACAGCAGTGACAAAGCTGACTCAAACACCCCCCATCAAATAAAGGCACATCAGATCTCCCAACATATTTTCTCCAGGCTGTCCAAATCTCAAGTCAAACTGCCTTATCTTGCGCATTAGCAAGATAAAGTAATTACAAAGCAAATACCTATATGACACTTATAGCTGCTATTTTCTGAACAACCTCACTGTGCCAGCCATTTTACATATGACAATTCACTTAAACCTCATTAAGTCACACTATAAATGAACACATTCTAAAGATAAGCAAAATCAGGGAGATGAAGGAATTTGTTCAAATTCTCCCAGAATGAGGATTTGAACCCAGGTCTGTCCATCTCTTTCTACTCACCTGGCCACACTACCAGCCAGAGCACTCTTCCCTCCTTTCCCCTCCAGCCCCCTCT
The DNA here is from genome assembly GCF_048772815.1 of Callospermophilus lateralis. Taxonomy (NCBI): domain Eukaryota; kingdom Metazoa; phylum Chordata; class Mammalia; order Rodentia; family Sciuridae; genus Callospermophilus; species Callospermophilus lateralis. The sequence continues at coordinate 41,960,646 of NC_135309.1, forward strand.
CATTCTCCACCTCACCAACTTCTCCATCCCAGGACACTGAAACCTTGGCTTTACTGGAAGCTGCAGCACCCCTTCCCACAGGTCTCTGCCCATGTCCACATCCACCATATTCAACACTTGCACTGAGCCCACCGCCCCCCATCCACTCCTTTCCTAGTAGCTGCAGCTAACAGGAGCTTTGCCCTCCTCCTCCTCTGGCACCCACTGGTGTGCAGTTCTGAGTTACGCTCTACTGGTCCCCATACACACACGCATCCATCACTGGCCCAAACTGACTGCCAGCAGAAAGCAGATCTAATATTTCTCCTCTACACACCCGCTGTGCCCAGGTGTGATGGATAAGTCTCCTGCTCCACGGCACCTACCCCTGGAATGATTAACATGGCTCGCTCAGTTGTGGCAGGGGGAGCCCAGCAAGCTGATGGGCTGATGACAGGTCTCTGCAGCCAGTCCCTGGGCTCCCCATTAGAAACTGCTCCATCTCACACCAGAGGAAGGGATTTATTAAGCATGTTCCGTGTGCCAGGTGGGATGCTAGACACTTTACAAATGCTGCATCTCGTCTCGCTCTCCTCACAACCCATGGAGAAGGGAATTAATTATCCCCTCACTTTATTGATGAGAAAAGTGGGTTCAAATAAATCACTGCTGGAGCCAGGATTCAATCTGGTTCAAGTCAAGTATGAAAAAAAGTGTTATTCCCACTATACAGGTGTCAGAAAGGGAAGAAAAAAACAGCAACACCTTGACTACATGTAAGTACTCTTGAGTTTGCAATGCACTCTGTATATACCATCTCTACTCACTTGCTGAAGATAGAGCTATATTTCAGTTCTGTCTATGTGCTTTTTCCTTCTTTCCAAAGAGAGTGGACATTTCAAGTTTCTTTTTGTGATTTAGGGAGGGCTGTAGCTGAAGCTCAGTGGCAGAGCGCTTGCCTGGCATGTGAGGCACTGGATTCAATCCTTAGCACCACATAAAAACAAAGACAGACATTCTGTCTATCTACAAGAAAATTAAAAAAAAAAAAAAAAAAAAAAAAAAAGCTTTAGAGAATAGAATACATCTTAGAAACAGGAAAGGGCTTGGTGGTGTATATTCTGATTCCTAGCCCATCCATATATCATATTATAGACCAACCAGCTCCTACACACACACACACACACACACACACACACACACACACACACACATACTCCCCAGATCCCTGGGATTTCCCAAGTTGGCTCTCCCTATTTCCCCTCTGGTACTCCACACCTCAGTCACCTTCTGCCAAGGAGAACTTAGTCCGCATTGGGCTTAGCCTGTTCTTTGGATCTACCTTCCTCTAGTCAAGATTCCCTGCTCTAGCCTCGCTATTCCACACACAGGGCCCCCTGCCAGGACTCCATCTGCACAGCCTTATGCCCACAGAGATGTGAGGTGAACAACCCACAAAGCACACAATCCACCCCTCACAAGCTTGATATTTGGAATGATAAACAGGTTTGTTGGGCCCTGAATCACAGGCTGCAAAGATACTTGGGGCTCAGCAAAAGATTAAGAACAACAACAGGGACTGGGGATGTAGCTCAGTTGGTAGAGTGCTTGCTTAGCATGCACAAGGCTCTGGGCTCAATTCACATACCACCAAAACAAAGAACAACAAAAGGAATGGGTTACACTAGATACCTTCTGTTCTTTGTATGACACTGTAATCTGAACTGTCTCTCAGTATGGATTGTGCTATGGTTTGAATGTGATTTGTTCCCCAAAAGGTTCATGTGTTGGAAATTTGGTCCCCAGTGTGGTAGTGTTAGGAGGTGCTAAGCTCCTTAGGAGTTGGGTCCCAGTGGGAGTGCAGTAGCGCCCCTGCTCTACCAATGAATTTTAATTAAGCTTCTCCAGAGACCCTCACCATAACTGATCTCATTAACAGAATATCAGCAAACATTTCTGTAAAAAAGCTCAATGTGATTAGACTTTTTATTTCCTGTTGCTCTCTCTTGCAAAAGTTAAGTTCAACTGTGAACTTCACGTTACTCCTGCTTTTGTAGTAAAATGTGTGAAATGAGACAAGAAAAAAAAAAGCGCTTTCTAGGAACTCAAAGAAAGAAAAAATTCACTTTCATGTAGACTCCAAAAAAAATGTAAACCTCCAAGTCTCTCCTCCCACTGGGTATAAAATTGAAAGAATTTCCAGAATCTCTGTCCAGAGAATGTTTTAGGTAATAGTCCTCTCAGGACCAACTTCAGTCAATAAATCTGCTTTCTGAAAATTCCTCGGGCATCCAGTCTCTTCTGTTCTGCTTCAGGAGGTCATTGGATTATTGGGGTGACATCCTCAGAAGGAACTGATGTGGCTCTTATGGGACTCTGGTTAGTTCTCGAGAGTGGATTATTCTGAAAAAGTAGAAAAAAGCAAATCTGACCCCTGAATTACTCACTGGCTTCCTGTCTCATGACATGATCCCTCTTACATGCACTCCAGTGTTACGCTGTTTAGATTTTCTGCCTCCAAAACTGTGAACTAAATAAACCTCTGTATCAGCTACCCAGACTCAGATATTTCATTATGTAAACAGAAAATGAACTAATACCAAGTGTAATGGCAATCAACATTGCATTGAAACAGCCTGAGCTTTTCCATATCAACTGAATTTACTGGCCCCAAAGTGACCTCATCACTCCACCTAGCTCACTGGCATTTAGAGAGAAACTGTATGATACGTCTGGACTGGCAATTTAAAATTGCCCATGTACAACCCTGCAGAAATCAGAGAACAGACCAAACCATAGAGCCCTGAATCTGAGTCACCACATACCCCTATCAGAGTCCCAAGGTCAAAACTCCCATTCCTAGCTTCTTTCTATGTTATGACTGGATATCCAGCCATCTAGGACTATGTAGCCAGGGAAAGAAGGGTCATAGAATATGAATCTTGCAGCTGAGGCTAGCACAAGCTAGAGCTTTCTGCTCTGATCTGTGTGTTAACGGTTATCCTATTGCTATAATCATCCTTTGTTAAAAATAATGAATCTCTTCTATTTAAGTCATAAGTGGTGAGGTTTGCTACATTTTTACAACCACAGGAGAAATTAAGAGTCAATATGAGGGGCTCGGATTGTGGCTCAGTAGCAGAGTGCTTGCCTAGCATGCATGAGTCACTGGGTTCGATTCTCAGCGCCACATTATAAATAAATAAAAATAAATAAAAGTCCATCAACAACAACAAAAAATAAGAATTAAAAAAGAAGTCAATATGAGTGGTTAATAAGATTATAGATCAATAATACTTGGATTTACCATTTATTTGGTCACAATGCCAACGGATATATATATACAGAAATGGAGCAACAGTAGCCATGACACTGGCAGATGATTATAAAAACAAGAACTACTACATCTAAGGTCACTCTCATTGAGTTTTCACAGAAATCATGGGAAAAAGAGCTCTCCAAGCATTTGAATAGCAATATTCTGCCAACACAAAGTAATTGCAAGTTGGTAGGCAGCATCTTCAGGAGGGTACTGCTCTTGAGGCGGGAGCAAAGTCAGTACTTTGAGATTGAAGACCTGGCTCCATCTGTCCCTCATCCAGGTTACAGATAAGGTAGCTAAGATTTGCTCATCTGTCAAAGTAGGAATGGCAATAGTTGCAGAGACAGAGTAAACCAGTGCAATAGAAGCCATGTAGGATTGTATTCCCAAAAGTTGTAATATGAGGTAACCTAGTCTGAGAGAGGACTGTTGCAAAACCTGAGTAGCAGCTTATACAAAGTGTCTATTACAGTGCCAGGCCTTAGTCATGCCCAATAAATGAAAATGATCTATTAACACTTACTGGGTTTTTAACTTACAATTTGCCTCTAGCATTGATTGTAACATTGTGTTGAGCATTTCATATAATTTATCTTGTCAGACTTGCTTTGCGTATCCTTCAGAGTATTTTCATAAAGATAAAACAAAGTAATATGTATTTCTAAGTGTAAATATGAACATAGGGATAAGTCCTGAAAAGACATAAACCAAATGAAATGGTTAACTCAGAGCTATGTTTTGTTTTATTTTTGCTTTCTTGACTTTCCAAACTTTTATTCCAATTTCTCTTATGTATATTTTGGTTTTCTTTTTTATGACAAAATACACTAAAATTATTTGGTTCATATAGAAAAATCCCTAAATGAGTCATTTCTTTGGAAAAAAAAAAAAGAATGAATAAATGCTTTCCTGAGGAGCTGAGATCCTTTTTTAAAAATAAGAATTAGCTGCTGGGTGCAACGTTACACTCCTGTGATCCCAGCTAGTCAGGGGTCTAAGGCAGGAGGATTGCAATTAGCAAGAACACAATTTAGCAAGAACCTGTCTGAAAAAAAAAATTCTAGATAGGGCTGAGGATGTAGCTTAGAGGTGTAGCCCCCTGGGTTCAATCCCCAGTACTAGCAAAAAATAAAAGTAGAGGCAGATTCCTACAAAAGCCTTCCAAGGTGTCTACTCATGCTGAAGTCAGGGACACATCTCCCCTAACTTGTCTCCATAGAAATCAATACAGTCATGTATTGTCAATGACAAAATACAATTGTGTATTGTCAGTGGCTGTACCACATAATCTAGAAGTATAGTAGGCTATTCCAATCTACACTTTCCAAAGTACACTCTGTGATGTTTGCACAACAAAATCACCTAACGACACATTTGTTGGAAGATATCTCAGAACATATCCCTGTTGTTGGCAACATATGACTTACAGTATACAGAAACCAATAAATGATGTTACAAATAAGAGCCAACATTTATTAAGATCTTACCTATATTAACTCACTTAATCTGCTTAATAAAAACATAGGATAGGTGTACTTATGCATTTTACAGAGAACACTGAGGCACAGAAAAGTCGAACCAGAAGGTGGCAGAGCAGGATTTGAATGTGTTTGGAACCTCTGTTCTATACTCCCTGGAAAAATAGTAACAGCAGTTACTGTTTTTTGAATGCCGCTTATGAAGCAGATGGAGTAAACATTATTGAATGCCAGTGATAACCCACCAAGCGGGAATTATTTTTAATTTTTAGTTGCAAAATAGTAAAATCTGCTCTTTTTCATTCATAGCTCTATGATATCATTATAACATAACCACATAAAGAATGTAGAAAAAAATCTAACCAGGAAAAGAATTTCCTTGTGGTTGATCATTTCTATTCAAACCCCTAGTTCAACTCTTGGCAACCACCAATCTGGTCTCTGTTTCTATATTTTTTCCTTTTCTAGAAAGTGATTTAGTGAAACAGTATTGTGTTTGATACAGGGTTCTTTCACTTAACATAATGCATCTGAATTCATTCATGTTGCTGTGTGCCTCAAAAATTTATTGCTTTTTATTGCCTAGTAGTGTTCCACTGTGTGGATGTACTGCAGTTTATCTACCCATTCACTTGTTAACAGATAGTTGGATGATTTCCAGTTTTGGATGATTATACACTGCTGTACACACATCCATCAATGGGACAATAGAAGTTTTCATTTCCCCAGGATAAATTCCTAGAAATGAGATTGCTGGATCATTTGGTAAATGTATGTTTAAGAAGCTGCCAAGCTGATTTCCAAAGTGGCTGAATTCCTACTAGAAAAGTACGAGAGTATCAGTTATTCTCCATGCTAATCAGCACTTGGTATTGTCAGTATTTTTTTTAATTTAGCCTTTCTAATGAGTATGTAATGACACTTCATTATGGTTTTAATTTGCGTTTTCCTAATTACTAATTATGTGGAGAATCTTTTCATGCTTATCTGCCATCTTTATATTTTCTATAGTGAAAAGTCTGTTCACATTTTTTGCTCAGTTTTAAGGTTAAGTTTTGGTGATTTTTAAGTTTTCCTTATATGCTTTAAATACAAGTGCTTTATTTTATGTGTGGTTTATAAATATTTTCTCCCAATATGAGACTAACTTTCTATTCTCTTCGCAGTGCTCTTTGTGTAACAAAAAGGTTTTAATTCTGAGTAGGCCCAATATATAAATTTTGTCTTTATGGATCATGCTTCTGGTATCAGATTTAAGAAATCTGCCTAACCATCAGAAGAAAGATATTCTCTTAGGTTTTCCTCCAAGAATTTTATAATTTTATGTTTTACACTTAGGTCTATCATCCAAATGAGTTCCCTTTTTTTGGATCTAATATGAAAGATGAGATGTGGGTTGAGGTTCAAAATTTTGCATATGGATATTTCCAGCCCCTACTGTTTAGAAGACTGTCCTTTGTTTATTGAATTGTCATTGCCCCTTTGTTGCAAATCAGCTGACCCTACTTGCAAAGGTCTGTTTCTAGATTTTATATTATGTATATATTTTATTTGTCTATAGATCTCTCCTTTTGCCAACATCACACTGACTTGACAACCTTCCTTTATACTATGTCTTAAAATCAGCTAGTGAAAGTCCTCGAACTTGGTTCGTTTTCAAAATTATTTTGGCTTTCTCGATCCTTTATGTACAAATTTTAGAATCAGTGGTATCTGCAAAGAAGTCTTCTGGAATTTTCAATGGGACCACCTTAAATCTTTAGGTCCATTTGAAAGAATTCACAATAATGGGTCTTCTAGTCAATGAACAGATTATGGGGGCTGGGGATGTGGCTCAAGCGGTAACGCACTCGCCTGGCATGCGTGCGGCCCGGGTTCGATCCTCAGCACCACATACAAACAAAGATGTTGTGTCTGCCAAATACTAAAAAAATAAATATTAAAATCCTTAAAAAAAAGAACAGATTATGTCTTCATATGTATTTGTGTCATTTTTAAATCTTCTTTATATTGTTCATAGTCCAGTTGTGCTAGGGCAGTGGGATAGGTTGCCAGAGACCAAAGAAAGTACTCAGGGACAGTGTGCAAGACACAGGTTTATTGAAACATGTTTACAAAAGGTCCAGTGATGACAGGCTGAACAGGTAAGATTTCTGTCCCTCACTGTGCTCCACCAAGTAATACTTCCATCCCTCGAGACATTACTCCACAAAGTCGAGTGGGAACATGCTAGAAAATTTCACCTCATCTCTCAGGGTGCTTCACCAGATAAATAGCATCTCTCCCCAGTGGCAGTAGATTGAATGGGTGCCACTTACCCTCTCTATAGTTCCCTCCATTCCAGAGCAGTTACCACAGAAAGAGGGGTTTCATAAATCAGGCTACAGAATCAGTGACATCACTAGCTTAACTTGCTTTGTCTCATTGTATGCCCAACATTCCAAAGAACTTGGGGCACATGCAAGAAAATAGCTCCCTAGCAGACAACATTAACTTGCCCTAATTTCCTGCATACATGAGAGAAAGTCAGTGTCCTTCAAGATCATATTTATCTAGACATTCTGCCCCAGACTCACTCTCTTGTTCCCTTGACTTATTCAGATTTTGGGGGACATAGAGTGGTATTTCAGGGACATGGTGTTTTACTGTCTTCTTTTCTCCAGGGATGACACACTCTCATTCGTATTTTGGTAAGACACTAATTGTAACCCTCACTGTAAAAATAATAAATATGTGACTTAAATGAATGTCACACCTTGCAGGGGAAGCCAGTATTCTGAACACAATTCCATTTTCTCCAAAGCCATAATTCTTTCCACTAAACCACACTTCCTCACAAATAGATTTTTTTTCCCAAAAATTTTATATAGCTCATTGAAATAATATATGTCTTCCCCCTTTAGCTGTCTTCTTTTTAAATATTAGGATGAAGATTAAAGTAGAAAAATACTTATAGTATGTTGTTAAGTAAAAAATGAAATATACAAAGCTGGATTTATAATATGATAATTGCATAAAGCTATATATATAGGAAAATATTTTAAAATATACTAAAAGGTTTACAATGATTCTGAGTTATAGACTCATACTGTTACCTGTTTAGAAAAAGTGGTACAGACATATTTGATACATTCTTGAGAGGTTGCATGTGAATTAAATAATTTTTTCCCATGTACTAGGTAAGGTAGATAATCAAAAGAAATTTGCACAAAGACGTCATGGGAAAACATATATCCTGTACTAAAGCCAGGAGCAAACACTGAAATAACCTTTCTGCGAGGTGGTTCGTCTGAAACAAAATGTAAACACTTCTTGATTCAGAGTGCAGAGTGCTCACTATTACACCATGGAACTGCCAAAATGTAAACACTTCTAAACCCCGAAATCCCACTTCCATGTACCTACGCCAAAGGATGATTACTTGCATAAAGAAATAAGTTCATAAAGGATAATCATCATAGCACTCTTTATTAGGGTGTGAAGAGTACAAACCACCTATTAGTTAGAAACAGTTAAGCATATTCTGGGATATTTAATAGAATTCTAAATGACCATCAAAAGTGACTGAGAGGAGCTTGGAAGCCATTGCCACAGGAAGTCAGAGTATTCTGCTGGGAAGATGAGCAGGCCACAGAATAATGGATGAGCATCACTGCATCACAGGAACACAGAATTTCAGGAATGATCCGCATGGCAGGACAGTGCTCACCACAGCCTTACTCCTAATGGTTATTGACTTTTACAATGTTTTATTGAGATGAAATTCACACATGAGAAATTTCATGTATTTTCTCCAACTGTATTTAAAAAAAAAAAAACTTTTTTAGTATTTATTTTTTTAGTTGTAGTTGGACACAATACCTTTATTTTATTTATTTATTTTTATGTGGTGCTAAAGATCAAACCCAGAGCCTCCCACATGCTAGGCAATCGTTCTACTGCTGAGCCACAACCCCAACACCCATGCAGCTGTATTCTTTTTAAGATTTTCCCCAAACACACTATATTGGGTCCTTGTATTTCTATTGGGTTCACTTGTTGATTTCTGAAAGAAAAAAAAAAGCAGCTAAGATTTTAAAATTATGGGGGCTGTGATGAATCTTTAGATCAAATTTGGGGAGCACTTGCATCTTAACAATTTTAAATCTTCCATCCATGAATCCAAGATGGCTTGTCTTTCACTTAGGTCTTCTTTAATTTCTTTTTTATTTTTTAATATAATTTAATAATTATAAGTGTGTAAGTTTGGGAGGTACAAAGTGATGTTATGATGTATAAATACAATGTGGAATAATTAATTCGACTAATAAACGTATTCATCACCTCAAATACTTAACCTATTTTGTTGAGAGAACACTTGAAATTTATTCAGCAATTTAAAAAATCTAAGTGTCGTGTCCCGAGACTAAACAGATCAGGGTCACTCCAAGTGAATTTGGGGATTAAATAAAGACACAGACACAGAAAGTACCTTTTTCTTTGGGTTCAGTGACTGCTCCTCAGCTACAGCTCCCACAGGGCTGGCAAGGCAGGCAAGAAAGAGAGGAGCCAAGTGCTGAACGCTTTTATTGGGGAGAAGCCATTCAACTGAGGCAAGGAGTCAGGTTTCAGGGAGTTGAGTCTAGCTTTCTCATGATTTGCTGTCAACAGGTTGACTGACATCTAGGAAGGCCACATCCATCTCATGTGCTGGGTGAGGATCCTAGGCAGAGGAAGCGAAAAGAGGCTTACATTGCCTACCCAGAGGGGAAATATCCATTCAGTCCACCCTGTGCGCTCAATGCTCATAGTTCACACACACAGCCCATGGCTGGCTTACCATATCTCCACACTCTCATCACTCAAAGCTAAGGGCAGCTGGATTCCCACGTGGCAGCTCCCAACAAGATAGTATATTATTAGCTATATTTATTATGCTAAGCATTAGAACTTCTCCTAAAATTTTTGTGTCCTTTGACCATCGTCCCCCATTCTCCACCTGTGACCACCTTTCTACTTTCTGCTTCTATGAGCCTGATTGTTTTAGATTCCATATGTAAGTGAGACTATGCAGTATACATTTTTTTTGCCTAACTTATTTCATTTCGTATAATGTTCACAGATTCCATCCTTGTTTTTACAAATTAATTATTTCCTTCCTTTTTAAGAATAAATAATATTCCATTCTCTCTGTGTGTGTACACCATATTTTATTTTTTTTATTTAGCCATTCATCTGTTGATGGATACTTAGGTTGATTCCATAATTTGCCTCTTGTAAGTAGTGCTGCATTAAGCATGGGAGTGTGGACATTCCTTCACCAAACAGACTTCAAATTTGGGGGGTTAAAACTCAGAAGTCAGATTGCTGGATCATATGGTATTTAATTTATTTTTTCAAATTTTTTATAATTTGGGGTGTACATATATTGTATTTCTTTTGTTAAGTTTGTTCCTAAGCATTTTCTTATTTTTTGATGTTATTGTAACTGAAACTATTGTCTTCATTTTTGTTTGTGTGTTTTTTTGTGTCAATGAGGATTTAACCAGCAGTTGGGGAATGGGGCTCTACCACTGAGCTAGATAAATCACAAAGCCATTATACTGTGTGAAAATCTATCTCAAAACGTTATAAACTATATTATTCCATTCATATGATATGTAAAATACAAACTGCTTGTCATTTATCAAAGATGTCAAAAATATTGCCATGTGCAGTGACATACACCTGTACCCAATATTCCACTTTCAATAATATATAGGACAATGAGATGGAAAACAAAGAAATAGAAGACTTGAGTAATATTTTTAGGACATTCCACCCAACCACAGCAGAATACACATTCTTCTTGAGAATGCACAAGGAACAATTTTAATGGTAAACCTTACATTAGGCTATACAGGTCTCAATAAATTGAAAAGCACCAAAGGAATGAACAAAGGGGAAAAGAAAAGAAAAAAGACTTATAAGGGAATAGTGTTTCCAAACATACCTAATGTGTTTGGAAACAGTATTCCCTTATAACTGAAATGAACAAATTTCTAGAATGACAAAAACTACTCAAATCACTCAAGCAGTAGAATGGAAATAATTTGAATGTTCAGCATTGAGGAATGAATAAACAAAATGTGGTAATGAGATAATATTCAGCCATGAAAAAGAATAAAGTGCTAATATATGCTACACCATCAATGAACCTTGAAAACATTATGCTAAGTAAAAATGGCCAAATAGCATATTGCATAATCCTATTTTAATTAAATGTCAATAATAGGCAAATCCATAGAGACAGAAAGATGATTTGTGGATGTTCAGGTATTGGAGAAAGAATAAAATGGGAAATGTCTGTTAATGAGCACAGGGTTTCTTTTGGAAATGATGGAAATATTCTGAAATTAGATAATGGTGATGGTTGCCCAACCCTGTGAATAAGCTGAAGAGCACTGAATTACACATATTAAAAGTACAAATTTTATAGTCTTTGAATTCTATTTCAAAAATTCTATTTCCTTTTTAAAAGGACAATTAGAAAAATTGGAACATGAGTTGTATAGTAGATGGTAATATTGTATCAAAGTTAATTTTCATGAGTTTGATACTGTATTGATAAGAGAATGTTCTTACTTTTAGGAGTTACATGTTGACATTTAGGGGTAAGAATTCATAATGTCTATAACGGATTCTCAAATGATTCAACAAATATAATAACAACAAAACGAATGAACATTTGAGGCAACTATTTGTAAAATATTAACTGATGATTCTAGATGAAGGATATATGAAATTTCATTGTTCCATACTTACAAGTTGCGGCATGATTTTAAGTTTGAAATTTTTCAAAATAAACTATTTTTAAAAGAAAAGATATGGAAAAATCAGAAAGGGCTAAGCAATATTGCACACTTACACAAAAGTCCCATGGAAATGCAATGTCAGGGCAGTACCCCATGTGTATTTACATTTGTAAGTGACAGAAACCCATTTCCAACTGGTTTATGGCAAAAGGACATTTATTAGCTTAAAGGATTATAAAGTCCAGGAATGATCCAATCAGTCAGGCATTGCTGGATCCACATGTTCAAATGGTATCCTCAGAATGTCTTGCTTTCTTCCTCTGTATTCTCTGCTTTCCTCCATATTCATCCCAGGATCAAGCAGTTTTGCCATTTCTGGTGAAAAGAAGATAGCATGTCCAGGCTTATATTCTATCCTGCCAGCAACTCCATTAAAATAAGTCAATAAAGTCATGATTTTTTTAACAACTCCAAACAAATGTTTCATTGACTTTGGTCTTACATTTACAGAAGGAAAGGAATGCAAAGTTCCTTGTTTTTCAAGAGACAAAGTCAAGTAAAACAGAATCACATTCCATTAAAGTGGGTCTCCCTTCCGTTCCCATTACCCAGTTAATCAGTTTTCCCCAGAGACAGCATTGCTGCCATATTTTTTTTAATTTTGTTTATTTATTTTTATGTGGTGCTGAGAATAGAACCCAGTGCCTCACATGTGTGAGGCAGCACTTTGCCACTGAGCCACAACCTGAGGATTTGACAATCCTCCAGAGAAATCCTTCTGCTATAGAAACACAAATGTGTGGGTGCACATACTCAGAGATGGTAACATAGTGTACATACTGTTGTGTACCTTACTTTTTTCTTGAAACATAAATCCTGGGAGTTGTGTCATGACAAAACATGTAGAAATGTATATATCCCTTATTTTTTAATGGAGGCACAAGATTGCAAAACATGAATATACTGTAAAAATCTTTTTCATTTCACTCAACAAATTCTCATAACAGATACCTGGAAATTTAACATATTATTTATGAAGCATTTGGATTATTTTTCTCCAAAATCATGTAATTGCCCATTATTTTGCCCTCCCCAAACTATATTATAGACTCCTCCTGCAATTTATCCCTATATGATTTGAAACTGCTCCACTCAGAAAAATTCGTGAGTCCTGCAAATGTATAAATGTTAATACCAATTCACTTGTACCAATCGTTTGTGAATGTATTCAGTGCTTTCAGACTCATCTAAACATGGAAAGTTGGTTTTTCCATGTTTATTCCCTAATTAATATTTTTTATTCTCATTTCATAATGAAGGCAGAATATACTGTTACTTTATGTTTGAATTAAAATTACACACATTTGAAGTAGTGTCACTAGTTATTACTTAAAATATTAGTAAAGTCTCACTATGTGTAGAAAACAGAAGTAATGCAACTCCTACTCCACCCCAAAGAAAGAGATCTTTCAAAAATTGCATATTTTTAAAATTCACAAGCCAGGTGAATTGTATACTGTGCTTACATAGTTATCCAATAAGGACATTCTTCAGCTGATAAAAATTATTGTTGCTATTATTTATATGCACTCTCAAGAGAGGGGGCCATCTCTAAGCAGAGAACGACAAAGGAGACAATGCTGTCTCCAAATTTATTACTATTTATTGTTACCAGGAGAACTGAGGACCACCTTCTGCACTCTTTGCCAATCAGGTGTTCATCTCCTCCTTCACATTGGGTAAGAAAAATAAGATGACGTATCCACACAGACTGCACAAAAGTGTTCACAGCAGCATTACTGGACAGTGAGGGTGGGGGTAGTTTCTGAGCTAAATTGGTCCTTTCTGTCTGTTGTAGGTAGACTCTTTAGGTTCTTTTTTTTTGACCATCAATATAGTTTGCTGATGTTGAGAAGGGGTGTGTGTGTGTGTGTGTGTGTGTGTGTGTGTGTGTTTACCATATATTGCTCATTTTATTACATAATTGAGGGAGAAAAGTTGCTATAAGCAGTTTCATTAGAAACTCCCCAGTTTTTGCCAAGCCACTGGCAGCAGAGGCATCTAGATGAGAGAGAATGTAAGTACCTGAGCCCCAAGAGACTCGGCAATGCAGTGCTCATGGAAATGACGTAGTGTTCATCCCTGGTCCCAGAAGATTGCACACTAACATACCTCAATTAGCAGCAAGTCCAAACTCTTCCTGAAATTATTAGCAACAAGGTGTGATAACAAGAGCCAGCACTCACATGTGTACTGACATGGGACTTCAAAAATTAATATGAATGCCTCCAAAAGAACAACAAAATATTTGAGCAAAACTCACCAAAAGTGATAAACCCTATACTCTACAAGAGAGAGGAGTAACATTTAAGAAAATGGACAAACAACATGACCTGATTCTTCTCTTCCTCCAAGTGAGGGAGAAGAAACTGACTCAGACTGTCTTACACCTGGGCCCAGTTTTAAAATTCATAAGCCAAGAATTTGCCTCTTTTGTATTCTGATTCTATTATGCCATCTCCCTTAAGGAGAGGGATGACTCAATCTAGTTCTGAATGAAGTCAGAGCCACATATTGGATAAAAACATAGGGCTGGGGATGTGGTTCAAGCGGTAGCGCGCTCGCCTGCCATGCGTGCGGCCCGGGTTCGATCCTCAGCACCACATACAAACAGAGATGTTGTGTCCGCCGAATACTAAAAAATAAATATTAAAATTCTCTCTCTCTCCCCCTCTCTCCCTCTCTCCCTCTCTCTTTAAAAAAAAAAAAAAAAACATAAAGACTTAAAACATCAAAATATTTTCCCAGTACACCAAACAAAGGATATGTTATATGTGTTACAATATTAATGTAACAAACAGTAAAATAAGATGAAAAGCACAAAAAGGACAAATAGTAATATTGTATATCAATAAAATAACTATTAACAAAGAATTATTGAATTTTTTATACATCTCTCAGCAGAATTATTATAGAAATATCAGACTTACAGGATGATAAAATAAAATTGCATTAGAACAACTTTTCTCCTTCACTATCTAATGAACAATATATGGTAAACACACATACACACACACACACACACACACACACACCCTTCTCAACCTCAGTAAACTAGATTTGGTGGTCAAGAAAGAAGCAGACGTCATATATAACAAATCAGAATAAAAAATAAAAGAAAAAGAAGAAAGAAAGATCCAGAAGAGTCTCTACCAAACAGATCCAATTTAGCTCAGAAACTACCCCCAACCTCATCACCTGCAGCCTTATTGGTGAATTAACAAAAACCTGAAAGTTCTTGCTAATGTCATCAAACTTGGAGTGATCTAACCTAAATGGGAACTCTTATTTTTTAATCTCTTCTGACTAAGAAGTAATACTTATGGCTCCTAGAGAACAATGTGGAAGGTAAAAAATGAAATTGACTCACAAACAAAAGGAAAATTTACAGATCTACCCATTAAAAATGGAAAAGTATTCCCCAAAAGAGGAAAATCAAATGAAAAATAAACTTTCAAAATAGATTGTTTCAAAACCACCAATTGAAGTCCACCAGAAACAATATCTATAGTAAAATATAGTTGATTTACCTCTTGTAGGGAGCATCTGCCATAGACATGCTGGGACATGCTGCACTCACTAAGTTGCTGGCTGTAAGGTACAGCAGCCACAGACATGCATAGTCATGACTGGACACAATTGATAAGGACCATCATCTAGAGACAGAACAACACTGGAGTGTGATAATAATGAGCACAACTTGGAACTGTATGTAAACTGCTTGTCCTGTGACATCAAAGAGCTTTGCTCTGAGGACATCAGTAAGATTGGCCACCTTGCTGTCCCCAGACCAACCCACCCTTCCCTGACATCCAACCTTCTGCTGGAGAGAACCACCAGAAAACGACAACTTCAGCTCTTCGGCTAAGAGAAGTCGCATGGCATTGGAGGTACTTTAGGGCTTGTGGTTTCCCTAGGATTGTGTGATTTGCTGCTTGTTGTGTTTAATTAGTATACATTAATTGGGATGCTCCAGCATAGCCAACACTTTTTTGCATTAATTGTTTGTGTTTGATGATTGGTGTGATTGAATAAATGCTTGCATTTAAAGACAATCTGCTTCCATGTAATTATTAAGCACTCCAGAGGCTGAGCAAGAGGACACTGGAAGCGGCTGCTCACAGGATTTGGCTTGTGTGCTGGATTATTCCAAGAAAAGTTAAAGAACTAGGGATTAGTTGGGATGGAAACTTGTCAATAAACTGGGCTTATTCAGTGGCTGGATATTTTAGTAATTTCAATCTAAGAGGTCAGAGGATTAAAGCAAGCCTAAAATTGTCATTGCTTTTACCAACTCAGTCACTTGGTTCAGTCAGAAGTGGAAGATGTTTTATTGTTCATTGTAGTTTCCAAGTGGTTTTGTTTCTACGTCATTCCAAACATGGTCACCAAGTGGCCTTTCTACATCTTTATATTCTAGAAACTATTCTTTATGTTCATTTATGAGGGAGATGTATAAGGGTGTAGGCAGCCAGGGCAAGATGGCGATTGAGGACGTTGGGGACAGGGCCAGAACTAAGAAGCACGGAGAGAGGGGCTGGGATGTGGCTCAAGCAGTGGTGCACTCGCCTGGCATGTGTGCAGCCCAGGTTCGATTCTTAGCACCACATACAAACAAAAGATGTTGTGTCCGCTGAAAACTAAAAAATAAATATTAAAAATTCTCTCTCTCTGTGGACACAGGAGGGGATCCAATCAGACAGACATTTCCATACTTGTGCTCCTAAGTGGGGGATACAATAGAAAAATTAAAACAGATGCCTGGACACTGGGGCCCCAATCCATAATAGTGAAGAAAGCATGGACAGAAGGGGGATAAGGAAGAAAGTCCAGAGACCTTAAAAAGAACAGGTCAAAATTTCCCCACCAGATTCCCAGCTCTGGGTCTCCTTCCCTTTGGAGAAGACTGTTTCTGACGCTTTGGCAATAAACCTGCTGCTTGCTTGCTACCTATGTGTTTTTTCTTCAATTCTTTGCTGAAGGGAGACAAGGACCCCAGCACCCCTAGGTGGTAACATTTAGAAACACTGTGGCCTGGAAGCCACCTGCCAAAAAAGGAAGCTTGACCCTGTCTCAAGAAGATCAGCTTCACTGGTGGTAAAGTAAATACAAATTACGGCAACAAATGCCTTTTTGCAAACATAATATTGACAAAAATGAAAAAGCAGTAACACCCAGCACTAGAGGAAATATAGGGAAATGAGTTTTCTCATACACTAAAGATATAGGTGAACACATGCCTTACATGGTAGTCATCAAACAGTTTTTAAACATTATTTTTTGGAGCCAGAATAATAGCTCAAAACAATTCTTTTTTATTCTGAAGAATTTCAAATATTTACAAAAGAAGACAATGGCCAGGTGTATTGCAGCTTGGGAGGCTGAGGCAGGAAGATTGTGAGTTCAAAGCCTGCCTTAGCAAAAGCCAGGTACTAAGCAACTCCATGAGATCCTGTCCCTAAATAAAATATTTAAAAAGGGCTAGGATGTAGCTCATTGGTAAAGCGCCACTGGGTCCAATCCTGGTACCAAAGAGAGAGAGAGAGAGAGAGAGAGAGAGAGAGAGAGAGAGAGAGAGAAAGAAGACAATGGTATAATGGACTCCTGATAAACCAATTTCAGCAACTCACAATTCATGGCCACTTTTTACTTCATCCATGCTTCCATTGACTTCTCTCTCTCCAGTAATTTTCTGAAACAAATTGCTTCATCTGTAAATATTTTGGTAGAGATACCATTATCATACCTAAAAACAATCATAAAAATTCCTTGATTTAATGAAATACCTCATCAGAGTTCAAATTTCCAAATGTCTTATAAATATCAGACTTCTTATCTCTCTAGTTTGTTTGAATTAAGATCCAAATAAGGTCTGCACCTTGATACTGGGTGATGTGGCCCATTGCTTTTTAGAGGGAGTAATATCACTTTATACATCAAAAACAAAGACCATACATATCCTTTGACCTAATGATACTAGTCTTAACAATCTAAAGACATATCTATGAGATTATTTATTATATCATTGTTTGTAACATCAAAAAAAACCTTGAAAACCACAGTGGGGGAATGGCAAATTAATGTGGACATCAATGATCAACAGAACTGCATCACTATTAAAAAGTCAAGGGGCTGGGGCTGGGGCTCAGCGGTAGAGCGCTCACCTAGCACGTGCGAGGGACTGGGTTCAATCCTCAGCACCACATAAAAATAAATAAATAAAATAAAGATATTGTGTCCAACTACAAATAGATCTGTAATGATTGTTCTGGTGGCTCCATAATAGATTAAAGGAGAAAAAAGGCCTAGGAGAAATATGAATAATTTATCATTTCACTTCTGTAACAGAGAATGACAAATTCACAACCTTTTATACAGTTTTTGTATATTTATTGATTTATATGTATATGATCATGGGTCTACATATCTCTGTTAATGTTTATATGATTATGGAGAAGGTATGTGGATTTACATAACAGGGCAAATGACATGCATAGGTTGGTCAAAGCAGAGTGTATAAGGCAAAACATAAAGAGAGATAAAAATAAAAACAATTGCAAAATATAGTATATGTTAAGTGAAATGTATAAATCAAATCTCTAACCATAATGTTGTATTATGCAATAATATGGTAATATGCAATATTACCAAATTATTGCATAATTTCTGGTAATTTCTATCCAGATATAAAACACATATCCTTTAATCCAGAACTCCGTGGTAACAAAGACAATGGACAACTTAATTTGAGTAGTAGTTTTTTGTCTTGGGTATCTGTTTTCACAAAAAAGTAACATTGGAAAAAAGAAAAATAGATTAACATTTTATATATACTCTCATTATGAGTCAAATAAATGCAAACCAAATGAGAACAAATCAAATTTTTGTCTACTTAATTTTGCCTGTCAGTAACATGAATACAGAAAATGTTAAGATAATTATGTTTACAAAATGGTGTTAATAACTTCAATTCTCTGCTAGCTCAAGGCAGACTTCACACTTCATCAAAGCCACCCCTAAGCAATCTTGGAATGCCTGGTTTAATGCTGTGTCACCCTCAATAAATCCTGTAAGATGAAGGTTGGCATTGTACTCATTATTGCAATTTGACCTGAATCAGTGTCCCAATTTAATGATTAGTGAAATCAGCAATGTAAAACTATTTCACTCCAGATTTTCTACTACATTGCTAATGAACAAGTTTTAATGTATAAAGACAGGATTTGTGTAATTGATCCTCCCCCAAATGACTTCCTACAGTCTGCTTTGTGCGCAGTTTCTTTTTAGCTCTGCTTGTCCATGAACAATGTAAGTAAACTGACTCAATTCTCCCACTCTCTCCATTCAATTTAAATTAATAAGCTACCAAAGTGTCAAATATTATGCACCAACTCAGACTTGGAAACAGAAATGTAAAGCCAACGTTGAAATTGTATGGCCATAAAATGATTCAGAATGTGCTCATAATTATTCTAATGCAATTATTCACTTGAAAATTACCAAGTCAATATCTCTCTCTCTCTCTCTCACTCCCTCTATTTTAAATATATATTCTTAATTGTAGATGAACACAATACCTTTATTTCATTTGTTTATTTCAATGTGGTGCCGGGGGTTGAACCCAGTGCCTCACTCATGCTAGGCAAGCGCTCTACCACTGAGCCAGAACCCAAACCCCACTCCCTCCTTAACACTAAAATTTGTAGATTCCCCCCAAGGTCCAGACAGTCAATAGAGAAGGAAATTCAGGATTTTTCAGAAGCTTATTGATGAAAGCAGTGAGGATGATAAGATCATACTGTTAGCTTGCTTGTTCAACTCTAATTTAGAACTGATGGGCCTTGTAATTAAGAGCAACAATTTAGGGGCTGGTGATGTGGCTCAATCAGTAGTTAAGCTCGCCTAGCATGCGTGCAGCCCAGGTAAAACTAAAAAATAAATATTAAAAAATTCTTCCTAAAAAAAAAAAAAAAAACAACAATTTAGCTCCTCTTGTTTTTGCCCTTGTAGTCCCCCACATTAGTTTCTCTTTCTCTTACTTCCCCCATCTTACAATGCTATTTTGAACATTGGACAAAGAATTCAACTTTAAATCAGGAATTCTACTATCAGAAATCTAACTCGAATAAGTATTTGGTTCTCCAGAATACAAAGATATGTACCTGAATGCTTAAAGCTGCACAATAATATTGTAAATATCCCAAGTGTTTTTTATTTGGTGATTTGTTGAATCAATTACTGAATAAATGTCAGCTATTCATTTACATTCCACTGATAACTACTAAAAATGGCAAACAGCCCCAGGGGGTGGGGGGGACAGTCAATGTTTATGAGCAATTTTAAGAAAAAACTACAATAGCCAATGGACATTTTAAAAACATCTCAATTTTAGTCATAATAAATAAAAATCAAACCAAGATACAAGTCCTAAATTATTTGATTGGCAACAACAAAAAAGTTTGATAATCGGTGCTTGAGAACTGGAAAACAGGCACTCTCAAACACTTTCCTTGGAATGTTATTTGGTGCAAACTTTCTGGCAATTTCTATCTACATGTAAAACCATTGTGTCTGGAGTGAGCCTGACACAAGAATCCTTTAATCCAGAACTCAGTATATAAAATTTCTCTGTGGATATTGAAAGTAAAGCGAGTAACCAGGAGAGGGGCAAGCGAGAAATGAAAGACAACAGGCAGATACACACACACACACACACACACACACACACACACACGAGAGTTTATTTGTCAGAACTGACAAATAAAGGCACATCTATCCATAGATGGAAAGAGGCAAAACAGGCTTGGGGTTAGGGACTTTTAAGGGGCAGGCTCAGAGATAGAGCCAGGTAGGTCCTAACAACAAAAGGTTGGGTTGGTATAAGGGAGTGGTGAGCCTTTCTCAGAAAGGCCCTTGGGTGGGAAAGCAATACTTTTTCTTAAAATGGTGGCTGTCACTTAAGATGGTCATCCAGCAAGGACCTTACAGATATACTGGCAAGACTTGTTTAAGTAAAAAAAATGTTCTCCTAACATTATAGAATTAAATAAGCAAAATCCTAGAAACAACCAAAATATTTATCATAGTGAACTGGTTAAATAAATTGTGACATACACTAACCAATGGCTTTTTTAATGCAGCCATTAAAAAGAGAAAGAACCTGATCTAAACATTATATAACATATACATGTATTAAAATATTACACGGTACCTCATTATATGTACAACTTTTATGTTCTTATGTAACCGTTAAAATAAATTAAAAATAAGATAAATGTGCAAAGGCTGTTTTGCACTGCAGTTAGGAAATAACCCCAAAGATACATCAAGTGAAAAAAAAAAGTAAATGCTTGCATAGAGTATGATCTTTCCATTTTGTCAAAAACAAACAAAAGTAGAAAGAAATAAGAATATGCATTAATTTTATACATTTTGAAGGACTCACAAAAAACTAATAAAGTTATTTAATTATAAGGAGAAAAATTAGAAAAGGGAGAGTGGCATTCAACTTTCACTTTTTGTTTTGTAACTTTTTAAAGCAAGAATTTTCTAATTTTGGGCTGGGATTGTGGCTCAGCAGTAGAACGCTCATTTAACACGTGTGAGGCCCTGGGTTCGATCCTTAGCATCACATAAAAATAAATAAATAAAATAAATACTTCTAAAATAAATAAATTTTAAAAAGTTTTAAAACAAGAATTTTCTGATTTCATAGATGTGTTTCTTAACTTTACAAACTGTTCAATTTGGGATGTCAGGGAAGGAAGAATGTACTATACTTTTGTGTTTGCTTCTCTGTGCTATTCTCTACAATATGAAGAGCAAATGCCAGGTTATTTTTTAAATTTCATATGAACCAATAAAATGGATAATGTAGTTAATATAGATCCATATTCACTAACACAGTAAACCATAAGGACATTTTAATTTAAGAAATCCAAGCAACACAATATGCATACTATGATCCAATTTATGTAAAATTGTGTTTGCATATGTGGAGATATGTGGAAAGAAATAATTAAATTTGAGGGGCTTACCTATTCTGCTTTGTAACCATTCTGATTGCTTCAATTTTCCTCAAATGAGAATGTATCATCTTTGAACATAAGGTATAAAACAAAAACTTTTCAAAGACTTCGACACCTACTTGATTTCTCAGCAAATCAAAATCTGTGATATAAGCAGGGGGAAAGGATAAGAAAATTATTTAAATAAAGTTATCTTAACTGAGAGGTTGCCTGGTAAACCAATCCAGTAGAAAAGTCAGGGGTATCCTTAAACTGGGAGATTATACACCTGGAATTCAGCATGAGGGACAGAGTGTTCCCTAGGGCAGGAGAGAAACCTGAGCTCTCCACCTTCAGCATAAACAAAAGTGGGTCTACAGGCACTGACCCTGCCATGTATTGAAAAAAAGAAAAATGAAAGAAAAAAATAACCTTTTAAGAATCTATAACCACTAAAAAAAAAAATCCCTATTAATAAGGTTGGAAGCTTATTGCTTATAACATTTTTATTGCAAATGAGGGTTTCAAATACTTAAATACTAAAACAGATATGTTCTTGGATAAAGCTTGAAATGTGTGCCATTTTAATGAGTGCATATGAATTCAGTAAATACACAGAAAATGTTCTGGAAGAATAAACACAGAAGCACTGAAGAGGAAGAACTGGACATTAGGATTGGGAAGATGGACAAAGGGACCTTTACCTTTGTCTATAATGTGTTTAATTTTTTATGAAAGGAAAATATTCACATATCATTTTTATTGTGGTAAAATATGCATAAGAAATTTTCCATTATATCTATTTTTAAGTATACAATTTAGTGACACTAGTACATAGACAATATTGTATAACTATCACCACTATTCATTTCCATAATGTTTTATCATCTCAAACAAAAACTCTGCTTGCATTAGACAATTCTCCATTCTCCCCTCCTAGAACTCCTAGGCACCTCTCTTCTATTTTTGTCTCTATGAATTTGCCTGTTCCAAGTATCTCATATAAGTGGAATCATTCAATATTTGTCCTTTTGTGTTTGGCTTATTTCACTTATCACAATGTTTTCAAGGTTCATCCACATTGTGACACATATCGGTATTTCACTCTTTTTCATGCTGGAGTATCTATTGTATGCGTATATACCTCATTTAAGATAAAATCCATCTGCTGATAGACACTTGAGTAATTTCTACCTTTTGTTTATTATAAGAATTGCTGCTGTGAAGATCAGCAAACCATTATTTGACTAAGTCCCTGCTTTCAATTATCTGGGGCAGATGTCAGGGAGTAAAATTGGGGGATCATATGATGATTTAATGTCTAACTTTTTGAAAAAATGACAAACTGTTTTCCATATTTGCTACACCATTTTACATTCCCACCAACGATGTACCACATTCTTGCAAATACTTGATTTCTGTTTTTAAAAAAATAACTGCCTCAATGGGTGTGAAATAGTATCCCATTATGGTTTTATTCTTTGCTTGCTATGGTTTTTGGTACTGGAGATGGAACCCAGGGTCTCTTTACCATTGAATTAAGTTGCTGAGGGTCTCACTAAGTTGCCAAGGCTGGCCTTGAACTTGCAATCTTCCTGCCTCAGTCCCTTGAGTTGCCACAGGGCCCAGCCTCATTATGGTATTGATTTGCATTTTTACATGTTTTCATGTACAATTTTTAAATTAAAAATTAATTATCATAAAAAGTAAAGATGTAGAGTTATTTTTCTTCATTCATAAAACAGGGATACCTCCTTAAGTGCTAAGCTCTGTGAGAAAAGAGATAATGACTGCTCTGTTCACTGCTTTATCTCTGGCCCCTAGCATGGTGCCTGGCATCTAGCAGACACTCAATAAGTGCATAAAAGACTACATTAGCTTCTTAATTTACATAGTATTATTATATGATTCAAAGCAGGTAAGTCTAAGAAGAAGTACCACCTTAAAACACACACACACACACACACTATATTTCTGAAAAGGGAACCATCATTTTGGAATCAAGGGAAAACAGCACGTTTCAGGACAAGTCCAGGATGGCCAAAAAAATTTAGATGATTACTGCAGTCTGGCTGGGCACAAAATAACCGAGCCGCCAGGAGGCACTTGTAGGTTCAAACAGGAACTACTTTATTGCCCAAACTCTCACCGATACTCCACGCACTCTCCCGGGAACTCTCTCCACCCTCAACCCGGCTCCCCGAACTCGAACTCAGGGAACTCAACGGGTGCCAGGAGCCGACCTATTGCCGGACAGCAGGGGTCCATATACAACTGAACACACAGCCTGTTTCAATGCAGTATCATCCAGTCACAACAATTATACACAGCTTAACTTAATTATCATCATCTTAATGGCTCGCTGGTCACCTCTCAACCACTCCTTCTGGTAAAATGCCAGGTGCCATTCCGACTCGGCTATGGCTCTCAACAGATGACATTACTTACAATGTTAAGGAAAGCAACTTCAGGGCCAGTATTCATCATATCTGGATTACTAAATAAAGACAAGGTGCTTTTCAGGTGTTCTCATATGACACCGTCAGACCTGTGTTTCATGAGTTTCAGACCCAATAGCTGATGAGAAAGATACTCACAATCAGAACCCAGTTGTACCCTTAAAATATTACTATTTTTACTCTTGAAAATCTGTTATTAATATTAATCATTTTATCATAAATTCTACAATAAAAATGGGTATTTGAAATTTTCCAAGTATCTAATAAATCCATGGATGACTACTATTGATCGTAGATCAAAACCATCCATTATCTCTCTCTAGCTGAAGATAGGACCCTTCAGCTTGTTCCTGACTCCTTTCCCACAATTTAAGGTGCAACAAATTATTCTTCACTCCTCTCCCCAACTTGAGAACCTGTCTGAATTCACCGAATCATTGTCCTGGCTGAGACTCTGATGTCCCTGGGGATGAAAGAAAAGAGGAGAGAGATGGTTGGTGCTAAAAGAGGAATATCAGGATGGGAGATATCTGCATACCTTTCTGCTTTAATTATAAGTGTTAAGCTCTACATGTGTGCTTCAATTGGCTGGCACACAAAATGGTTGAGGCCTAAAGTTCTTGCCGGCATTCCTCAAGAAGTTCTTCCAGATGAGGTTCCCTCAACAACAAAATGCTATATGTTAGATTGTAACTTATGATGCAGGTGTGCAGGAAAAAGAAGTTGAGCCTGAAACCTCCTAGTTTAGAGAGTGCTCAAGGGAAGCCCACAGAAAACAGCAATATGCACAATGTGTAAGAGAGCTGACACCTGGACACCTGACACAGTGGAAGAACTGTTACTGAAGTAGCAACAAATAGAAGAGAGAACAGCCAACTCTTAATGGACAGTCTTGCAGAGATCATTCCTTCCCTTTCTTCATCCTCAGTTGGAAAGAGAAAGAGTTCAGAGAAGAGTGACATCATCACCTTCTTCCCCAAAAGCTGTTGTTGCCACATGCTCATCTGCACCAGGAAAACAGGAAGAGCTATGAATTTACAGGAGGTTAAATATTTTAAATGGTCAGGCTCTAAATATTAATACTTGGAATGAGATTGTATTTATTAATTATCAAAAGTGACTGCAAAATGGGTCTGGAGTTTGGATGCTCATAAGGGAATGCACTATCCAGTGAGCAAGAGGATTTCTAGACAATGGTAATGGTTATTGGGAAAAAATAAAACTATTTCATATTTGCGATTCACAATTTGAGTCTTTTCACACTGGCTACATAATTTGAAATATAAAGATTTCTGGGGCTTGAGTGGTGGCTCAGTGGTAGAGCTCTTGTCTAGCATGTGTGAGGCACTGAGTTTGATCCTCAGCACCGCATATAAATAAAGAAGTAAATAAAATAAAGATCCATCAACAACTAATAAAAGTATTGAAAAAAGATTCCCTAGTTTATTGTTCATCTTCCCATTAAACAATAAGCACTGTGAGAACAAGGACCAAGTCTATCCTGTTCTCAATTATATTTCTTGACTGTAGTACAAATGCTCAGTAAGAATCTGGTGACTAAATATTTGATATTTATTCTACATATCATGTATTTACAATATATATTTATAAAACCAAGAAAAATGCATATAAAGTTATACTTGTTTGGAAACTTATGCAGTGTTATGGGATAGAATGTTTGTGTTCCCCAAAATTCATATTTTTAAGCCCTAACCCCCTATGAAATGGTCTTTGGAGATGTGGGTCTTTGAAAGATAATTAGGATTAAGTTAGATCATGAGGGCTTGCTCCTAAGGATGGAATTAGTGGCTTTTTACAAGAGGACAAAGGAGAGCTCTTCTTCTCCCTCTGCATAAAAAGGCCACTCGAGGACACAGTGATAGGTTGGCCATCTGCAACCCTCACCAGGAACAGAATTGATTGGCACCTTAATCTTGGACTTCTCAGCCTTCAGAACTGTGAGAAATAAATTTCTATTGTTTAAGCCACTCAGTCTAAGTATTTTGTTATGGCAGCTAGAACTGACGAAGACAGTATTACTAGGAAATCACTGAAGAGAACATAACTACATATTTTCTTCAAGATCGCTTTGGTTGAATATACAGAAAAGAATCAAAAAAATATAAGAGTAGATTCTGGAAGACTATCTAGTCTTCCTATCTAGAAAGCTACTACAATAGACTGGGCCAGAGGTGATCTTAGCTTGGCTAGTATCACTGTAGAAGCCAAAAGAAATGAATGGATGTAAGAGATATTTAAGAGGGGCTGAGCATGGTGGCATGCCTGCAATCCCAGCAACTCAGGAAGTTGAGTAACAGGATAGCAAGTTTGAGGTCAGCCTAGGTAACTTACTGAGACCATGTCTCAAAATAAAAAATAAAAAGGCCTGTGGATGTAGTTCAGTGGTAGGATACTTCTGGGTTCAATCACCATACTGTTGTAGGGGACAGAGGTAGAGCACCAAAAATAGCAGGAAACAGTTTTATTTGGCTGCATCAGGTTCAGAGGGTACAGTTTTCACTGTAATCAATTAATCCTCTGAACCCCAAGTTCAGGCTGTTTCAGAATTTTATACCCAGCATGTAAGGGGAGGGGCTCAGAAGTCCACAGTCTGCAGAAATTCACATAAAAGCAGCTTTTCCTTTTACTGTTCTGGGCAAGTTAACCCTTCAAGGACTACACCTGAGAAGGGGAGTGCTACTTCTCCCTTTTCTTCCCCTGCCAGCTGTTCTCATGGAGCCCAACTGGTAACTTCTCTTATCTTAGAAATGCAGACATCTCTGTGAGGCTCCAGCTCAAGGCCAGAAGCCTTGTTAAAGGATTTGTCTTTTACTATCACATTTTACATTTGTAAACACACTTCTACAAACTATTATACTGGATAAATATTTGTGAAAAACTAGTAAAGGGGTTTTCAGCACCTGGAATGCTGATTTCTTCCAGGCCGGTGGCCAAGTAAAATAGAGCAACAGGAAAATAGGAAATTTACCTAATTGAACTCTTTTGTAGAGACTCTTAATGCTGATAGTCCTAAAGTCAATTTTGGTGAAGATTTCTGGAGAAGCTTAGTTAAGATTTTCTGTGGAGGAGGGGGTGCCACTATAATAAAAAAAAGAAGAAGAAGAAAGAAAGAGAAAGAGAGAGAGCAATAGAGAGAGATTTAGGAGCTAAAACTGTTGATGAGGAAAGATAGAAAAGAAGCATAATACTTACTTGAGCAATTACTGGCTGGTGTTAGCACCACTTAGTGAGACAGGAAAGAGTGAAGGAGAGCAGTAAGGGGTGGTTAGAGGGTGGTTAGAGGCGAGTTCAGTTGCAGACATCTTCAACTTGAGATGCCTAGGAACATCAATAGTCATCTAGACATATACAACTATAGTTTAAGGATAGGTCTGTGCTGGAGATAAACATGGGGGGTTGTTGCCGTCAAAATGATCATTGAAGCCATGGGAATTTTTGAGATTATATAGGACGGTAGTGTCTGAAGGGAGCCCATGTCAGAACTCTGAGGAACACAAAGATTTAAGGGGTGATGAATAGAAGAATTGGAGTCAACTAAAAAGACTACAAAGCAGTGATAAGAGAAATGCAGAATCACAGTAATCTAGAGAAGACGGTGTTTCAGGCAGCAGGGAGTTGAGATTTGCAGTGTAGCTCAGTGGTAGAGAGTGAGTTTAGCACACATGAGACCTAGGTTCAATCCCCAGCATTCATACAAAAAGTAGAGTTCAATAATCTAAATGTTTAATGGCATTATTAGATGAAGTCAACTTAATGTATCCCTTCAGAACCCTTCATCTATTTGACCAAAATATCTATAATCTATTGATCCTAAAATCCTTATCCAACAGACCAGTGTTTCTCAAAGTGTGGTCACCAGATCACCTGGGAACTTGCTAGAAATGCACATTTTGGAGCCTCATCCCATAAATTCTTTTTTTGTGTGTACTTTTTAAAGCTATTCACCCAGCTACCAATTGAACAACTCTCTACATCTCATAAATTCCTGAGATACTTGTAATGTTGGTGAAACTGCAACAATTGGAACCATTTAGCAGGATAATTTGGCATCATTTACCAAAAACACAATAAAAACACTGTTTTTGACCCAATATTTCACTTTTAGGAATTTATCCTACAGGTATATTTGCACATGTACACAAATAAGTGGGGTTTGTCTCCACTACCTCAGTCAGTTGGTGGCCCCTGTAGCCATCAATCAGTAAGAGACTAGCTTACCCACTTCAGTCACTCAGGATCTGTCTACCTCATTAATCAGTAAGAGTCTGGGTCACCCACTGTCAGTTGGGGGCCCCTCTACCCCGTCAGTTGGAAGCCAGCCTCTCCTTCAGTTAGGGCACACTCTACCCCGTCAGTGAGTCTAGTAAGTCACAGATCAGGTCACCCACCTTCAAGGGACCCCTCTCCCTGTCAGTTAAGCCCTCTTCTCAGAAAGGGCAGTTCACACCTCCACCGGGCAGGGGCTGATCACACTTCTCTTCGCACTTTCAATGGGAAGCAGCTGGCTCAGCCCCGCAGCCTCAGCACCTCGCACATCCGCCCCCAACACCAGCCCAAGCCAGCTGCAACTCGTTTTCTTTTTTTTTTTTTTTTCTCCTCGAGAAGGGAGGAAGGGTGCTGCCGCCTAGCACAATGATCAAGGCCCTGACCCAGTCTCCCGCCGCCCGCCGATGGGCGGGGCTCCGAGAAGTGGGCGGGGCGTGTGTAGCGAGGGCGGGACTAGGGACGGAAAGGGGCGGGGCAGGCGGGGGATATCCCGGGTTGCCGCCGCCACGGTCGCTTCAGCAGCGGGAACCGAAGTCGCCGCTGCCCCCGCCGCCTGGGTCGCCGTCGGCTCGCGCTCTGGCTTGGCCGGGGCCCGTAGCAATGGAGGACTTTATCGTGATCTCGGACGACAGCGGCTCCGAGAGCTCCGGGGGAACCCGCTCGGGCCGGGCGCGGCGACTCCGCCGGGCCCTGTCCCGGACCTCTGGCGCGCTGCCCCGCCGGACAGTGGTGAGTGTGCGAACCGCTGTTCGTCGAGCCCCGTAGTGGCCCGAGCATCGCCGCAGCTCGGGCCTCGCATCGTCGGGACCCTCGGCCGGCCTGCTGCCCTCTGTGCCCCAGCCGCCCGCCGCTCGGCGCCTCACAGCTGCAGCCGCTTCCCGCCTTCCCCGCCTCGGGCCTCGAGGAGCGCGGCGGCGCCGGGCCGGGGTGGCCAGGCCTCCCGGCTCAGCGCTGAAAGCCGAGTGGGCTATGGCTAGAGAGCGGAGGCCGAGCACATGGACTGTGTCCTGGCGCTCCTGGTGCTGGAGTTGCCAGAGCCGGTGGCAGGCGGCGGTCTTAGGCCATCCTGGCCGCGGACGTCCACGGAAATTTGGCGGGGAGTAAATTTGGTGGAGGTCCTGGCCAGGCCCCGGCTGCGATCCAGACCTCGAGGCAGGGACGCGAGAGCGCGTAATTGTTTGGCTTGTGGTGGGCACAGATGTGTGCAGGGAGGTAACGGGAGCCCAGGCTGGGAGGGAGGGAAGTACGGGCCTGGGCCAGATGGTGGCCGCGCTCTAGGGCCTGGCCGCGGAGCAAGGGGCCCGATTTTGGAGTTGTGGAGGAGAGCGATCTATTTCGCTTAGCAACACGTACCAAGTCCTGGAGGAATGGGGGAGGGGTTACATCCTGTACTATCTCTTTTAACCTCAGGCCCTTCATCTTTGTTCTTGCTGCTGTGGTGAATAAAATATCTATGGCCCCTGCCTTTCCAGAATCCTCCACAGATATTTATTGAACCCTTACTATGGCCAGATGTTATAGGGCTGAGTACAATGGAGGATACAACATTCGTGGTCTCTGTCATAGAAGGTGATATATTCAACAAGTGGTTATTGAGTACTTAAGGGATAGAAAGTGGACAGTTTTGTTTTTTTAAATCAGAAAACAATCTTTCCGGCATTCCAAAACCATACCTCAGAGGAATAAAAGAATCAGGCTGATTTTATGTGTATAGGTTTTACAGCTTAAGGAAAACACAATACTTCATATTCTTGAAGACAAGTCTTATAGCTTTTGTTCCCTCATTTCCCTTCCCAGAAAGTCTACAGTCCCTGAAAGTGAAGCCCTTTCTTCTGTGTTCCAGGTATTGTGCTAAGTGCTAGGTGATCATTACAGAAAGAATGGCATGCCAACAGAGTGTTGAGGTTGCCATGGTTCAAGGAAGAGAGATTCTCAGTACCTCTTAATAAAGAATTCAGTTGAATTGGACAAACGGATGATTTTCAAGGGAGAAATGATCAAACTTCCATGAGTGAATGGATGTACCTAATGCTGTGACAGAGTGTGTGGGATAATAGAATTTTAATAATTAATTGTTGGATGAAAGAGTGGTTCAGATAGATGTTTGGGGTTTTTTTTTTTGTTGTTGTTGCTTTTTATTTAGGTATTGGAGATTAAACTCAGGGGCACCTAGACACTGAGCTACACTCCCAGCCCTTTATTTATTTGTCTGTTTTTAATTAGTTCTAATCAGTAGAAAACTCTTCAATTTATTGTACACAAATGGGGCAGAATTTTTCACTTCTCTGGTTGTACTTGAAGTAGATGCACACCATTCATGTAATCATACATGTACCTAGGGTAATGATGTCCATTTTATTCCACTATCTTTCTTACCCCCTTACCCATTCCCCACCTTTGACCCATCCAAATTTCCTCCACTCATCCCATACCCTCTCCCCTCTTATGGATTAGCATTCACTTAATAAAGAAAACATTAGGCCCCTGTTTTTTTTTTGGGGGGGGGGTGGCTTATTTCTCTTTGCATGATATTCTCCAACTCCATCCATTTACCTGCAAATGCCATAATTTTATTCTCTTTTAATGCTGAGAAATATTCCTTTGTGTATATGTACCACAGTTTCTTTATCCATTCATCTATTGAAGGGCATCTAAGTTGTTTCCACAGTTTAGCAATTGTGAATTGTGCTGCTGTAAACATGGAAGTGGCTTTGTTAATGTAGTATGCTGTTTTTCAGTCTTTGGGGTATAGACCAAGGAGTGGGATAGCTGGGTCAAATGGTGGTTCCATTCCAAGTTTTCTAAGGAATTTCCATACTGCTTTCCAGAGTGGTTGCACCAATTTGCAGTCCCATCAGCAATGTATGAATGTGCCTTTTCCCCTAAATCCTCACCAACACTTACTGTTGCTTATATTTTTGTTAACTTCCATTCTGACTGGGGTGAGATGAAATCTTAGGAGAGTTTTGATTTGCATTTCTCTAATGACTAGAGATGTTGAACATTTTTTCATATATTTGTTGATCTATTGTATATCTTCTTCCGAGAAGTGTCTGTTCAGCTCCTTAGCACATTTATTGATTGGGGTTTTTTTGATTGTTTTTTTGATAAGTTTTTTGAGTTCTTTATATATCCTGGAGATTAGTGCTCTATGTGACCTGTGTGGGGCAAAAATTTGCTCCCAAATTGTAGGCTTTCTGTTCATCTCATTGATTGTTGCTTTTGCTGAGAAGAAGCTTTTTTGTTTGAATCCATCCCACTTATTGACTATTGATTTTATTTCTTGTGCTTTAGGAGTCTTGTTATGGAAGTTGTGGCCTAATCCAAAATGATAAAGATTTTTCTTCTGTTAGGTGTAGGGTCTCTGATCTAATTCCTGTGTCCTTGATTCACTTTGAGTTTTGTGCATGGTAAGAGATGGGGGTTTAGTTTCAGTTTGCTGCATATAGATTTCCAGTTTTCCAAGCACCATTTGTTGAGGCTGTCTTTTGTCCCAATGTATGTTTTTGGTGCCTTTGTCTAGTATGAGATTACTATATTTATGTGGGTTTGTCTCTGTGTCTTCCATTCTGTACCATCAGTCTACATGTATGTTTTGGTGCCAATACCATGCCATTTTTATTACTGTTGCTTTGTAGTATAGTTTAAGGTCTGGTATTGTGATGCCTCCTGTTTCACTCTTCTTGCTAAGGATTGCTTTGACTATTTTGGGTTTTCTTATTTTTCCAAATAAATTTCATGATTGCTTTTCTGTAAGGAATGACATTGGGATTTTAATTGTAAACACATTGAATATGTATAGCACTTTGGGTAGTATGGCTACTCCAACAATATTGATTCTGCCTATCCAGGAGCATGGGCAATCTTTCTATCTTCTAAGGTCATGTCATCTTCAGTTTCTTTCTTTAGTGTTATGTAGTTGTCATTACAGAGGTCTTTCACCTCTTTTGTTAAATTGATTCCCAAGTATTGTATTTTTTTATATTTATTTTTTAGTTTTAGGTGGACACAATATATTTTATTTTTATGTGGTGCTGAGAATCAAACCCAGTGCCTCACGCATTCTAGGCAAGCGCGCTACCACTTGAGCCACATCCCCAGCCCCCCAAGTATTGTATTTTTTTTTATGAGGCTATTGTAAATAGCAGCCACTTTTTATTTTTTATTTTGAGTCAGGGTCTCACTAAGTTGCTGAGGCTGGTTTTAGAACTGTTTCAGCCTGCCAAGTCGCAGGATTACAGGCTTGTGCCACTGTGCCTGACCACATAGGTGTTTGATGAGCAGGCTCAGGGAAGAGGATCCACTGGATTTAAAATGCTGATAGAAGGCTGGCCTGGTAGTGCATGCCTGTAATACCAGTGACTCAGAAGACAGGCAGGACAATTGCAAGTTCCAAGTCTGCCTAGCAATTTAGCTAGACCCTTTCTCAAAATAAGAGAATTATTTAAAAATAGGACTGGGGATGTAGCTCAGTAGTAGAGCACCTACCTAGCACATGTGAAGCCATTGGTTTGAGCCCCAGCACCTCAAAAATAAATAAATAAAGTGCTTATTGGAAGTGTACATGGATATGGCCAGTTCTCAGGAATTAACTCTAGAGAATTGGCATTTTCTGAATAGAAGGGAGTATTGAAGTCCTTATAATGACTGAGCTCATTGAGGAAAAGAGTAGATAGAGGTAAAAGGTGGAAGGAAAAAATACTGCAGAGTAACTCACAACTGCCTTTACTCCAAGTACCTCCCTTTTCTCAGTTCTCCTTTAAATTTGTCCTCTTTATCAGCTTCCTTTCCACTCAGGTTTTGTCCATTTTCATTCATCCTGGTTCAGCTTCCTTCAATGAAAATGTATTCTTATCCTGGTCTGTGGTGACTTCTCAAACCCATATTTCTGGTAGACTGTTTTCCCCCACTGTGACCACCTAGCCAAGCATATTGATCTTGAGCCTTTTGAGTTGAATAGAAGTAGACAAGTTCCAAAAAGCAATACCTAATTAAAATCTTGGTTCTGCAGCTGTTTATTCCAGCTTTCTAAAAGCTCTAGGCTTCGTCTGCTTTTATCTTTCTTGAAAATTAGGTAAGAGTGGTAGGATAACAATGTAAAGAATCAGAGGCTTTGAGACTCTTTTCAAAGTTATAAAGCCTAAAGCAAATTTTCCTGAAGGCTCCAAGGTTAAGAGACCTGTGTTGAAATCAAGATGCCCCACCAAGCACCTACTTTGGCAAGTTCCATCATCTCTTAGCATTTCAAGCCTGAAAAAATTAATACCTACCTAGTGAGATTATTATGGGTTTTTAAAAACTATTAGTTGTTTTTTATTAGTGCATTATAATTATACAACATAGTGGGATTTGTTGTTTGTTATAGGTTTTTAATGAAGGAATGCCAGTAAAGTGTTCAGCAAAATGGTAGTTCTTGCTGTTCTTTGTGTTATTTCTAAGCCAAGTCTTTCTCAAGTGTTTCAGACAATGAAATAAAAGAAGCAAATTTTATATAATTTTCTTTTTGACTAAGGGGAAATAACTTGAATTCAGCAAATCAAAAAGCCATCAATTGTAATTAACATTCTGAGCTGGGGTAGGGTGGTGCACAGCTGTAACCCCAGCTGTTTATGAG
This sequence comes from Callospermophilus lateralis, assembly GCF_048772815.1. Taxonomy (NCBI): domain Eukaryota; kingdom Metazoa; phylum Chordata; class Mammalia; order Rodentia; family Sciuridae; genus Callospermophilus; species Callospermophilus lateralis. Next base: position 41,994,625 of record NC_135309.1, read on the forward strand.
ATTAAGGCAGGAGGATTGCAAGTTCAAGGCTAGCCTGGACAATTTAGGAAGACCCTATCTCAAAACATAAAATAAGGACAACTGGGTCAGTGGTAGAGCACCCCTGAGTTTAACACACCACCCACCCAAATACCCCCCCAACACACACACACACACACACACACACACACAAAGCATTTTAAAATTCTTGATTCTTAACATAAGCTTTAGTCTTCTTTGAGTTGATGAAATGTGTCAGTGCAGTGTTTTTGATAGTTTTTTTTTCTGTTTTTTAACAAAACCAGAACATTTTCAGATAACCTTTTAATTTGGGTTGAGCTATGAAAAACATTAAAATTGTCCTTAATCTCACCATCCTGAGATAATCAGTGTGATTGATGTCTGTTTTACTGCCTGCAAATATATCCTCGCATCTATATATACCTATGTGCTCCCTCCACAATATGTTTTGATGATATTGCCAAAATGAAGTCTTGCTGTACATGTGGGGGTTTTTAGCCTGCCTTTTTCTCTCATTGTATCTTGAAATTTCTTTCCATTCTAACAAAATGCTTATCTTTATCAATATTTTAATGTATTTCTTTCTGCAGATTATAGTTACATTTATGATCTCCTTTTAATGAAAATCATACCTTCATTTCTAAATTTTCTGTTATAAACAAACCAGTGTGAAATTTCCTCATAATATTTGTTCATTTTTTTTTTAACTTAGGATGAGTTCCTTTTAGAGGTGAGATTGTTGAGTTAGAGTATACCCTGTTTTCTGAGCTTTTGATATATATTGACCAGTTTCATACAGAAATTGTGTACTGTTCTCACTAAGGATATGATCAAACATGCCCTTTTCCCCACTCCCTAGTCTTACCTCTGTATCATCAATTTATTCAATAACCATTTATTGAGCACTTACTGTATACCAGGCACTCTTTATAAATGTTGTTAATTCATTTGTGAGCAAACTCAGTCCCTGCCCTGATGGAGATTTTATTTTAGTTGGGGAAGATTGTAAAAGTAAATAAACACATAAATGTAATGGCAGATAATTTACAGAGTACAGAGTCTTAGGAAGAAAAAGTAGGTATTTTTGTTTTTTCTAATCTTTATTGACTGGATAACCAGATTCTGTGAATTCTCATGGCTTTGGTTAATTTTTTTTTTTTTTTTTTTTTTTTTTTTTTTTAGTGCCAGGAATTGAACCCAGAAGCACTTTACCACTAAGGTACATCCCTTTAGTTTTTATTTTGAGACAGGGTCTCACTAACTTATTTGGGGCCTTGCTAAATTGCAGAGGCTGGCTTTGAAGTTGCAATCCTTGTGCTTCAGCCTCATGAGTCTACAGGCCTACACCACTGCGCCTGGCTTAATTTTTTAATAGTCATTCATTCATTCAATAAATACTTACTAAGCACATGCAATGACCTTGGGAACCAGATATGAACAAGGTGGCATGGGGGCTAGGTGTGTAGCTCAGTGATGGAGTACTTGTCTCCCAGTGTGAGGCACTGGGTTCAATCCTCAGCACCACATAAAAATAAATAAATAAAATAAAGGTATTGTGTCATCTACAACTGAAGAAAAAAAAAAAAAGATGGCATGGAACTACATTCTATTGGGGAGGAATAGGCAGAAAACTAACAAATGAACAAAATAATAGAAAATAGGTGCAATAGGGAAAATAGATTGTGTTTTTAGGAGAGGTGTGATATTATGACACATTTTTTTTGGGTTTTTATCCTTGTTTTCTGACTCACAGTGCCCTTAGCTCTTGTAATTTCCTAAGAAATATTGCTATTGAGTCAAACAGTATACCTTAAGAAAATTGACTAGAGCAATATGGGTATCTTTCTTTCATGAAATTTTTGCCTTTTGTACTTAGGTTTGTTTCAGGGCCATACCAGCTCGTCCTCTGTTATTTCTAACAATCCCTTTCAAATACAACTTCACCCCTTAAATTAATGAAGTGATTTTTCCCCCCAACTTTTGATTATTTTTTTTTCAAAAGAAGTTTTAATTTTTTAAAAATACACAACGTCTGTCTCTGTCTGTCTGTCTCTCTCTCTTTCTCTCAGTGGTGAGGATTGAACCCAGTGCCTCACGCATGCTAGGCAAGTGCTCTACCACAGAGCTACAATCTGAGCCCTAAAGAAGTTTTAAATTTTTATGTATTTCATTACATCCTTCTTTTCCTTTGTGATTTTTTTTTGTCATACTTATTGCTTTCATCACTCCTAAGATTATAAAAATATTTTTGAGCTGGGCTCGGTGGTAAATGCCTGTAATCCTAGCAGCTTGGGAGGCTGAGGCAGGAGGATCACAAGTTCAAAGCTAGCCTCAGCAATGGCAAGGCACTAAGTAACTGAGTGTCTCTAAATAAAATACAAAATAGGGCTAGGGTTGTGATGCAGTGGTCAGGTGCCCCTGAGTTTAATCCCCATCCCCAGTACAAAAAAAAAAAAATTAAAAAAGATTAAAAAATTTTTACATTTATTAAAGTTTAACATTTTTATATGTATGTGTGTATTTTTGTTTTGTGTTTAGATATTTAGATAGATTTGTCTTTGAGATATTTTAGCATCTCATTCTGTTTTTAATTTTTTTTTTTTAAAGAGTGAGGGAGAGGGAAAGAATTTTAATATTTATTTTTTAGTTTTTGGCAGACACAACATTGTAGAGAATCAGATGTGACTGTGTTACTATTACTGTCCTTGATGGAGTCTGCCTGCAAACGGGATATTCTGTCAAGGTATAGATAGGTAAGAGTGGACATGCTTGAAAACGAGGTGTCTGCTGTCTTTGGGAGGGCCTGCTTGCAAACGAGAGGCTCCTTCAAGGTTTAGATAAGGTAACAGCGGACATGCTTGAAAACGAGGTGTCTGCTGTCCTTGGGAGGACTTGCCTGCAAACAGGATGTTCTGCCAAGTGGGCTAGGAGGGCGCTGAGAAAAATTTTATTATCTGTTCTTAACAAAGAGCAGAGCTCAACATACTCCAGGCCAAAAGTAGATTAACCATGAGAAGCGGGTCACTTCTGATTAGAAAGTAAAACTTCTGTATGCTATGTTTAATTAGCTGAAAGACCTGATTTATTGATGTTGGAAGGCTGCCTTCTTTGTTCACAATACTATAAAAAGATTGCTTATACACAATAAAGGACTTTTTTTCTGCTGCTGCTTCGCTTGCCCTGCTTCTTCTTCTTTCTTTTCCCATGCTGACCTACAAATGAATTACTACAACACAACATCTTTGTTTTTTGTATGTGGTGCTGAGGATCGAACCCGGGCCGAACGCATGCCAGGCAAGCGCACCACTGCTTGAGCCACATCCCCAGCCCCTAATTTTTTTTTTCATATATCTAATTGCTGCTTGGGATTACAGGTTGGTGCCATTGCCCCCAGCTCCATCTCATTCTTCTTCTTCCTATTTATTTATTCATTATTTGTCCTAATTAAGTATAAGTGAGACCCAGGATTGTACCTAGAGCTGGTATATGCTAGGCATATGCTCTGCCTCTGAGCTACATCCCTAGACCTCTTCCATCTCATTCTTACCATGTGGTTTTTTATTCATCTGAAATGATTTATATGGCATGAAGTGTGCTTACCATTTTCAATAAACTATACTGTCTTATTTCTAAGACAACATTTAATCTAAGGCTTGTTTCCAGTATAATAACAGCTTTCCTGGAAAAAAGAAACACTACCACATGAAATACACACATTAATTATAAGATGCATCCTGATGCACATGGATGGAAGAAACATTCTGGATATTGGATTTTACAAAATATGGTATTATCAATTGTTTTGATAATTTCTTAAGTAATCATCTTTTCACTTATTTTATAACACATTTTTATACCAAATTATTTTATATGCTTATATGTCTGGTTTTTCTATTAATTTTTATTGATTTCTGTATTCTCAATGCCTTAACTTTACTGTTTTATTTTTATGGTTTGATGAAACCTTTTGGTATTGAATAAAACAACTTCTTACTCCCTACCCCCAACCCCAAATTTCTTGGCTATTTGTGACCATTTATTTCTCTAAATTATTGTTGTTTTGTTTTGTATTGCTGGGTCTCAAACCCAGAGCCTTACACATGCTAGGCAAGGATTGAGCTATATCCCCTGCCCTTCCAAATTAATTTTAGAATCACTTTGTCAAAGATTACCTTAAGTCAGGTGTCCTTAGGCCAAATAATTCTTTGTTTCATGAGGTTGTCTTGTGCACTATATGATATTTAACAAGATCACTAGCCTCTACACAGTGTACATACTTGACATTCTATATGCCTACCAAATTGTGACAATCAAAAATGTTTCCACATACTTCCAAATATCTCTCTGGATTGTGGGGAGTATCCATTTTAGAACCACTTCATTAGTTTTATAAGGTAATAAGAGGAGAATTAATATCTTTATAATACTGTCTTCCTAATCAGAAGCATTGTATAGCTTTCATTCTATGAGGCTTCTTTCTTGGAAGTTAGTAAAACCATAAGGTTTTCCTTATTTGGGTCCTATGCCTTTCTTATCAAGGAGTAGTGTTTTAATTAGTGTTTAATTAATTGGTATTTTAGTTCGAATGACTATTTGCCATGTAGCATTGAGCATGTTAATTGGGGTGAGCATTATGTAATAAGAACAGCTGGCATTTATGCTAGGCACTGTTAAGTTCTTTACTTGAATTAACTCATGCTAATCTTGACTGTAACTCCATGAGGTAGATATTATTGTTATCACTGATAGATGAGGAAACTGAGAAAGGTTCAACCAGGTGCTTACCAGTAAAGCAGGTTTACCACCATTAGTAAGAATGAAAATCCTGGGGGCAAACTTGCAATCTTATACCAGATTTCCAAGAAAACATTGTGTGGGGACACTAGAAATATATGAAATGGAGGTGGGGGAAGCAAGTTGTATAATCATTATTTTTTTATTTTTTTATTTTTTATTTATTTTTTTATTCAAAACATTACAAAGATTTCAGAATCACATCGGTTACACATCCACATTTTTACATAATACCATAATAGTAACTGTTGTATTCTGCTACCTTTCCTATCCTCTACTATCCCCCCTCCCCTCCCCTCCCATCTTCTCTCTCTACCCCATCTACTGTAATTCATTTCTCTTCTTATTTTTTTCCCATTCCCCTCACAAACTCTTATATGTAATTTTGTATAACAATGAGGGTCTCCTTCCATTTCCAAGCAATTTCCCTTTTCTCTCCCTTTCCCTCCCACTTCATGACTCTGCTTAATGTTAATCTTTTCCTCCTGCTCTTCCTCCCTGCTCTGTTCTTGGTTGCTCTCATTATATCAAAGAAGACATTTGGCATTTGTTTTTTAGGGATTGGCTAGCTTCACTTAGCATAATCTGCTCTAGTGCCATCCATTTCCCTGCAAATTCCATGATTTTGTCATTTCTTAGTGCTGCGTAGTACTCCATTGTGTATAAATGCCACATTTTTTTATCCATTCATCTATTGAGGGGCATCGGGGTTGGTTCCACAGTCTAGCTATTGTGAATTGTGCTGCTATGAACATCGATGTGGCAGTATCCCTGTAGTACGCTCTTTTGAGGTCTTCAGGGAATAGTCTGAGAAGGGCAATAGCTGGGTCAAATGGTCATTATTTTTTTAAAATGTATCATTTTTGTAAGAATATGTTCCTCAGGGTTTCTTAATCCCAAAATTATTTTTAGACCTCTTATCAGGTACTTTGAAAAAATACCTTTTTAAAAAAAAAAATCACTTTCTTGGGGAATGGGTCTGTAGCTCAGTGGTAGAGCACTTGCCTAGCACGTGTGAGGCACTGGGTTCGAGCCTCAGCCCCACAGAGAAATAAATAAATAAAGGCTTAAAAAAAACAACAACACTTTATTTTGACCTTTCCTCTGAATATTGTAAGATCACTGTTGTACACAGTTCTATTCCCAAGAGGTAACTTAGTGCCTTGAACATAGTAGGTGCTCAATAACTATTGAGAGAGAAACATTTCTTATTGTTGATTTTTATGGAATCCTTTCCTTATGATAAATAAGTTATATTACAGTTTTGTCAGAGTACCTTGTATGGGAGAGCCAAGGGATAAATATGACATCTGTCCCAGGCTGACTTTTTATAGAGATTTTTATAACTAAAAAAAGGACTGTGTCATAGAAAACAAAATTTATCTGATGTTTTGAATTTAAAACATCAGATGAAATTCATTTGGATCTTAAATCAAGGTCAGCTCCCTTGTATGCCTGCAAATCAAGTCACCCATCCCCTTATTCATCCTGAGTTGTCTTTGGGAAGTTGGTCTGGCTACCCACTTAAGAAGGTAGTTACCCTCCCTCTTTGGAGAGGAATTTAGTTTTATATTTTTGTATTAACAATATGTAAAGTATCTTTCTTCTGGTGGGCCTTTTAATATAAGGTATAATTCCATACTGCACCATAAAAATTACCCATAAAATTCCCTAAGTTGTGTATCACCATTATTTATTGTACACTCCAAAAGGACACCCTGTGCCCTCCAATGGATTCTCTGTTGTTGTTTAAGGTAGTCATCATATCATTTGGGAAAATCAATTTCCCCATTTTGAATTATAGACATCCTTTCAAAATCACAATAGAGGTAAGAAATTCAGGATGTAAATATCTGCCCTTGTCTAGAAAACTATAGTTTTATCACTGTCAAGATGACTACAGTTTTTGTGTATTGGTTCAGAAATTTTCTTTGTGTGCACAGACATACATAAATGCTATTCTTTCCCAATGAGATCTAATTTTTTTTCAAAATCATTTAATATATTTTAGATATTTAAATAAATATTGCTACCTCATTCAGGCCCCTAGTCCATTTTGCTCACATCATTATTCTCAGTATATATACCATTTGGCTTCTGGCACATTTTAAGTATTCATTCAACAAATATTTTTTCAGTTGCATTTTATTGTAACATGAAAATAATTTAATCAGTCCCTTTAATTTTTTAAATTTCAGACTATAATATCAAACTCTCTTGCATGGTCATAAGAAATTGCTTGTAGGACAAGTTTTCTTACAGTAGACTATGTGTTTATGATTTTAGTATACATCACTGTCTGGATATTGTCATTCTTTGTGGGATCCTAGTATCCAAACCTTGAAACTATATTTACAATACTTCAGAGAGATAATCTACATCCACATAAAAAGTGCACATGGCAGATGCCCATATTCCCGGGTTCTTTTGCATCTATTGCTTAGATATGGGACCTAGGTTATATCAGTCATAGGCTTTGAATTGGAAACTGTTGACAGAAAGAAACAGGGCCCAAGTAAGCTACATTTTAGTGAGGATGGCAATAATAATGGCAACTATTAGCACCAGTAGTAAATGTGCTGGAAATATAGGGTATGACATTGGTGCCACTGGCCATGGAAACTGGGATATTTGTGCTCAATGGCAGTAACAGTGGAGTCTTTGATAATACAACATAATTTTGGGCTCCAGTGTTAGTCAACTTCATAGATTCCAAACAAGGTTCTCAGGTGGTCCTCTAGACTCTAGGAGCTACCAGTAGAGGAGGAGGAGGAGGAGCAGCAGCAGCAGCAGCAGCAGCACCAGGGATTGAATCCAGGCACTTAACCACTGGGTCACATTCCCCGTCCTTTTTTTTATTTTGAGACAGGGTCTAGTAAGTTGCTCAGAACCTTGCAAAGTTGCTGAGGCTGCCTTCAAACCTGCAATCCTCCTGACTCAGCCTCCTGAGCCATTGGGATTACAGGCATGCACCACCAAGCTTGGCCCTATTATCCTTTAATGAGTTTCTTCTGGGCTTCGTTAAAGTTTGGTCATCTTTTGGTTTCCGCTTCCTGATTGATACATAATCACCAAGTTATACTTTAAAAAAGTATTAACATAATTTCTTAACTGATAGTATACTTATTTTCGTATACTTTGGACAATCTGGATATTATCACATTCTTAAATTTGTTCCATTCTGATAGACAATATTTTTCAATGTCTGGAATTTTGCTGAAAGGAAAAACTCTTTTCAAATGACTAGGTCATCTGTGTTACATTTCTGTTGTTATAACAAATATGTGAGATAAATCAACTTAAAAAAAGGAAAGGTTTAATTTGACTCAGTGTTTCAGAGGTTTTAACAGTCAGTCCATGGTCACTTGGCTCAGTTGCCTTTGGTCCTGTGGACAGGGAGTAAGTACATCATGGTGGGAGCTTGTGGTAGAGAAAAGATGGAAAAGTAGGTAGGAGCCAGGGATCCCAGTATCCTTATTCAAGGGCACACCCAGTAACCTAACTTCCTCCTATAAGGCTCCATCTCTTAAAGATTCCATCATCTTCCAGTAGTGCCAACAGCTGGGGACCAACCCATTAACACATGGGCCTTAAGATTTCAGACCAGGGCTGGAGATGTGGCTCAAGTGGTAGCGCGATCACCTGGCATGCGTGCGGCCCAGGTTTGATCCTCAGCACCACATACAAACAAAGATGTTGTGTCCGCCGAATACTAAAAAATAAATATTAAAATTCTCTCTCTCTCCCTCTCTCTCTTTAAAAAAAAAAAAAAAATTTCAGACCAAAATTATAGCATCATCTGACACTACTCCTTTGTGAGAAACTAAGTTTCCAGATAATTTGGGGCCTATTTCTAGATTTTATTTTCTACTGAATTAATACATTAATATTTTAAAAATCTTTTATAATACATTAATATTTTAAAAATCATTTTTTTTAGAAGTAGTTGGACACAAAACCTTTATTTTATTTATTTATTTTTATGTGGTGCTGAAGATTGAACCCAGGGCCTTGCTCATGCTAGATGAAGTGCTCTACTGCTAAGCCACAATCCCAGCACCCTCCCCCCCCCCCTTTTTTTGGTCCTGTATGTTTACTTTAAAATTCTTTTTAAAAATTATTTATTTTTTAAGTTGTAGTTGGACAGAATACCTTTATTTTACTTATTTATTTTTATGTGGTGCTGAGGCTCAAACCCAGGGCCTCCCCCGTGCTAAGCGCCTGCTGAGCCACACCCCCAGCCCCAGTATTTTAAAATTCTTTCTGTGCATTTTAATTGCAACAATGTTGCACTTTAGCTAATAATTGTGATACCACCGGTTATCAATGATAAGTTCTGCTTCCTCACATGTTGAAGTTTGAACATAAGAGAAACACGCCAAGGCAAGCATATAAAGCAGGGTTTATTTAAAAAGGAGCAACATAGACTTCTGGGAGGGAGAAGGGGGCCCTAGCTGGTATCCTGGTATCTCAAGAAACCAGGTTTTCTGCCCTTTAGCTTCTTTTGTTCTCTTGCCCTCTTCCCCTTTTCTCTCTCCTTCCCGCCTAAGGGCGGGATGGCCAAAAGGTGGGAAACTGGTGGGCTGAAGGGGGAAGGGCAGAATGGTGCAGTCGAGGACACATTAATTAACAACCTTATATTGGGGTAAAAATGGGAGTTCATAATCCACTTGAATCTATTATATGTAATATGAGATGTCAAGAGCTTTGTAATATTTTGAACAACCAATAAAAAAAAAAAAAAAAAAAAAAAAAAAAAACCAACCTTATAGCTCCCTGTAGGGAGGGGCAATTCCTGGGACCAAATTTCTTAGCAACCTGTTGGAGCTGGGGCAAGTTCTTGGTAAGGGTGGCCAGAAGGACTCTGAAGGAATTAACATTTCAGTCCCTTAGTGGAGAGTCTCCAACTTCATACTCACTCAAAATTGGCTTCCTTGATCCAACCTGACTTGATTTACCTATCTGTACTGACTGCCTGAGTTCAATCCCTGGTAATAACCCCCAACCCACCCCTGTCACCCCCACCCCCCCACCAAAAAAAAAAACACCTTAGAGCGATGAGGGCAACATTCAGAAGGTGAAGAGACCACTGTTAAGTTTCCCCACTATGAATTTCTACCTTCAATTTCTATGAAGTAGGCAATAGTTGGGGGCAAGTGACCCAAAGTCCTTGTTTTCTATCAGATGGGGCATGGACAGTTAAGGGTATTCAGCATCACAGCAGTCCGAAGGTACATGGTGGCAGTTGGCAGGTGACTGGCAAGTATACATAGGGAAGGGTTTATGCTAGGACAACAATAAACAAGACAGAAACGCATTACTTTTTTGGTAAACAATTAATATGAGAACAATTAGGGGCTGGAGATGTGGCTCAAGTGGTAGCGCGTTCTTCTGGCATGCGCGGGGCCCTGGGTTTGATCCTCAACACCACATAAAAATAAAGATGTTGTGTCTACCAAAAACTAAAAAATAAATATTAAAAAAAAGAGAGAGAGAACAATTAGTATTTCAGCCAGCCTCTGGAATGCAGGAGAACCTTATGTCTCTTAGAGTCCTTTGTGATAGTTAAATATTAGGCACTCTCAGAAGTACCTTCCTTTATAGCCTCCAAGTTTACTTATTTTTGTTAGGGCTGACACAATTGTACATCTTAAGTTACATTTAAAAAAAAAAATTGTTTTTCCTTTTAAATGTCCATGTAGTACTGTGCTCAGGCTATATTCTCCTGCCAGGTGTTTAAGACCAAGTTGGTCGAAACTGACCTTGTTCCTGTCTATTCTTAAGAGTCAGCTGAGGTTCCTCACTTTTAGGGACATGTGTGAAGCCTCCTGTCTCCTTTAGTTTTCCTCTATCAGTTGTGCCATGTGCCAGAATGGGTCAGGTCAGGTTCTTGATAAACACACACCTAGCTTCTGTTGGAAGTTTCAGGCATTTCATTCTCCAGTGACCCTCCTCTTTGCAGAATACGCACCACCAGTTAGTTTTCTGTACTCTAGGGTCCTCTTGATCTCCCTGACTGGCAGATCAGGTGACTCACTGGAGTTTCAGAGCCCTTAATGGGGTCCCATCATTCTCTGGGTGCTGGTGGCTGAACTTAGAACCAAAGGGTCAAATATTGTCTGCTTTTTCCTTGGCCCTTTTTCTTCCTTTACTTTGGTCTCCAAGTTTTTGGTTTTTAACACCCAGCAAGCCAGTTTCGCCAGTCTTAAAGAGGGAATAACAGATTATTACTTTAATATGTAAATTTTACAGTGATCCCTTTCATTTAACTGGGTTAGTATTTGTACTGGAAGTCATCATTATATACTATTTGTCTTGTAGGTAATGGCTTATTCTCTCAAATTAATCTGAGGGTTTTTTTTTTTGTTTTGTTTTCTTTTAGAGGCAGTACCTCTGCAAAACACTAATGGGCAACAGTTACAAAGTTTACAAGGAAAATACAAAATGAAATAACAGAGCAAAAACATATTCAGTTTGTATAATAGCTATGAACCAAGAATGACTTTTATAATCTTTAGTTACACATTATATCTCCTGTTTTAAGATCACAGTAATCTTTACAACAAAAGTCTTTTGAACACAACTTTAAGTAAGCTGAAGTCAAGCCTGTTTTGGAGCCATTTTAACATGGAGTAAGGTAGGAGGCAAAGCCTAATCTCTGGTAAGGTGGGGCTCTTCACAAATAACATAATACATCATTACGTCTGAATTATGAATCAAAGAAAAGCTTAGAAAGCCTTTAACCCTTTTTTTGTGGAAAATGTTTTCATGTTTTACAATATCAACCTTTATATAGATCAGGTTCTCATTATCTGTAAAAAATACATTTAAATTTCTATCCCAGTATAAAAAGTAACATAAAATTTTACATACATCTTGATAACAGATCCTGTTACAGATCATTAAATGACATAAGTAATTCTCCATTTAAATTTGTTATTTCTTCAAGTTTAAAATCACCATTTCAGACAACTTTAGTTTGGAGAACATTAGCTTGGTAAAGTGCTTTTTCAAGCTTTAGGTTTTAAAACTTGTATACTAGAGACATGAATATATTTAATATACAAAGAACCTAGCATCACCATTACACAGATGTCCTTATATTAACTAGGTTTAATTTTTCACAGTAAAATTCAGAATTTATAGATAATTAAAGGTTTGTAGAGTTTAGCAGTACTAGCAAAAATCAAAGGACAGCCTTAAATCTCTTCTACATCTAGGGAACAGTATTAATGATCAGAACTAGACTTAGTTAAAGCAGACAGATATAAGCCAGTTTCTTAAATGGCAGTGTGGCCCTTTTATGCCAGATGCACTTATTATATAAAAGATAGCACTTATTGGTTAAACCTATATGAACTTTCATTTTACAAATGTTTATAGAACGTTTAGATAAGGCTCAAACATATTTAGTTTCGTGTGTGTGTGTGTGTGTGTGTACATTTTTTTTTTCCCACATATTCAGGTTATTCATGAAAAATCAAGCCTGGTCAAAAGTGTAAGTTATCTGTTTCTAACAAAGAAAAATCCTAAAAGTATTGGACATCACAGTTTAATATTTTATAGCTCTCAAGCCTTACACAAATTGTTACTCATCAGTATGAGGTGTTTTGAGTTTTTTTTTGTTTGTTTATTTGTTTGTTTTTAAAAGGATAGGAAGAGTAGGATATCTGGAAAAGCTGACTGAATTCACATATTAAAATAACTGACAGAAGAGAGTGACTCCCCAGAGGAGCCCCCCCTCCCTGCCATTAATGTCTCTCTCTTAAGGGGTTATTCCTTCCCCTCTGGGGGCAAGTTATTTCCTCCTAAAATAAAATCTTGGTTAGGATAACATTGATCACTTTTCTCAGGGTCCCTTTGGCCTAAAAGGTCTATCTATATGATTCTTGAGCTTTTTCTTTTTCAGATGAACTTTGGAATCATCAATTACTTTCAAAAACGTCACTGGAATTTTGTTTGGAATATATTAAATTTATAAATTTCAGGAAAACTGATGTTATTTAAACTTTAAATGTTTTGTTATTTAAACTTTAAATGTTTTGTTATAAAGTGTATGAGTAAAAAATGTGAATAGACCAATAACTATTAAAGAAATTGAATCAATAACTTTCCAAAACAGAAAGCACCAGGCCTAGATGAGTCAACTTATAAATCATACCAAACATTTAATAGAGAAATTATATTCTCTATAATCTTTTTTAAAAAAATAGAAGCTAGGAATTATTTCCTAACAAATTCTAAAAGACTAGCATTACACTAATATTAGAACCAAACAGAGAAATTAGCAATCTACAAACCAATATCTCTCATCTACATATAGATGGAAAAGTCTTCAACAAAATATTAGCAAATTAAACCCAATAGTGTTTAAAAATAATTATATACCATAACCAATTACACATGAGCAAACCGATACGTAGAGAGGCAGAGGACTCGGAATAGGTAACTCAATATTGAATGAGAAGTATAAAGTCAGAGGACTAACTTTACCCAACTCAATACTTTCTGTAAAGCTAAGGTAATCAAGACATTGTAGTTTTAGCAAAATAATAAGCAAATAGATCAATGGAACAGGGTAGAGACCAGAGATAAATTACATAAATGCAGTCATGTATCAGTTAACAATGGAGATATGTTCTGAGAAATGTGTCATTAGGCGATTTTTGTCATTGTTTGAAAAACATAGACTAACACAAACCTATATGATACTTGACATGGCCTCTTGTTGCAACTGAGACGCAGTATAGTTGAGGCTGCAGCTGACAAAAAACAGCATGTTGTCTTAGTTAACTGCTTTATATATCAATAGGAAGAAATACAGGCACACTTTTTTGTTATTGTTGTACTTTGCTTATAGATATTTCATTTTTCACAAGATGAAGATTTATGGCAACCCTGCATCAAGCAAGTCTTTTGGTACAGTTTTTTCCAACATCATGTGCTCGCTTTGTGTCTCTCACATTTTGATAATTCTCATAATATTTCAGACTTTTAAAATAATTTTGTCTGTTCAGGTGATCTGTAATTAGTCATCTTTGATGTTACTGTTGTATTTGTTTGGGGGCACCATGAACCATGCCCATAAGATAGTGAACTTAATAAATGTGTATGATGTGACTGCTACAGTGTATTACTGATGTAATAGAAATACCAAGGGAACTAAAAGTAGAACCTGAAGTTGTGGTTAAATTACTATAATCTCACGATAAAACTTTGACGAATGATAATTTGCTTTTTTTGGTTGAGGAAAGGAAGTGGTTTTTTGAGATAGAATCTACTCCTGGTAGAGATCCTGTGAACATTGTTGAAATACCAACAAAGGATTTAGAAAATCACATATTCTTAGTTGATGACCAGTGACAGGGTTTTAAGAAAACTGACTCCAATTTTGGAATAGTTCTGTGGGTAAAATGTTATCAAACAGCATCATATGCTGGAGAACCCTTTCATGAAAGGAAGAATCAATGTGGCAAACTTCATTTTTGTCTTAAGAAATTACCACAGTCATCCAGGCCTGGTGGAGCATGCCTGTAATCCCAGTGGCTCCAGGCAAGAGGATCACAAGTTCAAGGGCAGCCTCAGTATCTTAATAAGACCCTATGTTGAAATTTAAAAAATAAAAAGGACCATGGATCTGGCTCAGTGGTTAAGGGCCCTGGATTCAATCACTGGTATCCAAAAAAAAAAAAATCACCATAGTCACCTTAACCTTTGGTAACTACTCCCCTGATCAGTCAATAGCTCTCAACATCAACTAAGTGAAAAAGGTTCAATTGATCATTAATATTTTCTGACATTAAAGTAGTTTTAAGGTATTAAGGTATTGTTTTGGATTGTTTTAGACTATGCTATTACCAGTTTAATAAAGTACAGTATAGTATAAACATAACATTTATTTGTACTGAGAAACCACAAATTTGCATTGCAATATTCACTTTATTGTGGGAATCCGAAACAACTTGCATTATCTCTGAGGCATACCTGCAACAATAAGAAGTATTATATAATAATAAACAACTATATTGCTAGCTTGTGTATTTATCAACTCTTATGTATTATACAAGTACTGTGCAAAACTATGTGCAGTGCAGTGGCTTTGTTACACCAAAATCACCACAAACACAAATATTATGTTGTGTTAAAATGTTCGGATAACCATGATGTCACTAGGTGATAGAAATTTTAATTTCATTTTAATTGTGGACCTGGGACTCCCATCATATATGCAGTACATTGTTAACCAGAACATCATGCAGCCCTTGACTACTCTTTTGTGTGTGTGTGTGTGTGTGTGTGTGTGTGTGGTGTGTGGTGTGTGGATAGAACCCAGGATTTTGTGCATGCAAGGCAAGCACTCTACCAACTGAGCTATATTCCCAGCCCTATATGTATTCTTATGCATCATATCTCAGATTTCACTGGGGTGGATACCAAAATACCTACATACTTAAGTTTCTTATATAAAATGGTATTTACATATAACTTGGGCACACCCTCCCATGTATTTTAAATCATCCCTAGATTGCTTAAAATATCTAGTACATTGTAAATGCTATGTAAATAGTTGTTATCCTGTATTGATTAGGGAATAATGACAAAAAAGTATACATGTTCATTACATAGTTTTAGGTTTTCCCCCCAATATTTTCAGTTTGCAAGGATGTAGAACTCATGGATGCAGAGAGGAAAGAGAATTTATATATGACTATTTTTGTTGTTGTCTATAAAATTTTTTTCTTATGGGGTATGATTCATACAGAAGACCACAGGAGGGGCTGGGGTTGTGGCTCAGCGGTAGAGCGCTCGCCTAGCACGTGTGAAGTCCTGGGTTCGATCCTCAGCACCACATAAAAATAAATAAACAAAATAAAAGTATTGTTTCCAGCTACTTCTAAAAAATAATTCATGTGGTCTTTTCAATTTTTTTAAATATTTATTTCTCTTAGGTTTGTACAATGTGAATATTATTCAACATGGTGGTGTTGTTGGAACATTAAAAAGTAACTGATTTTACATCTAGCAATCTTCCTGAATACTCTTATTCTATTTTTTTATAAAATAGATTTTTTTTTTAGTTTTTCCTATACATAATTACTTACAAGGGACAGTTTTATTTGTTCTGATCTTTATACTATGAATATCTTATTTTCCTACCCTGAATGACAATGCTGGACAGAATTAATGATAACGAGCATCTTTATTGTGTTCCTCATTTTAAAGGGGATGTTTTCAGGGTCATCATAAAGTATAATATTTGCTATATATAATTTGTAGATAACTTGTGTAGATTAAAGAAGTTATCTTCTATTTCTGCTTGGAAGTTTTCTTTTTAAGAATGGCTTTTGAATCCATCTAAAGATTTAGAATATCATATAACCTTAGTTGATAACAGTGGCAGGGTTATCTTATCAAGCCAACTATCTTTGGCTTCTTTTTTTTTTTATATTTGTTTTTTAGTTTTAGGAGGACACAATATGTTTATTTATTTTTATGTGGTATTGAGGATGGAACCCAGCACTCCGTGCGTGCCAGGCTAGCGCGCTACCGCTTGAGCCACATCCCCAGCCCCATCTTGGCTTCTTTAGATAAACATATGTTTTTTTTTAATGTGGTAAATAACATTAAATGATTTTTTTAATGAGCAAAATTCCTAGGATATACTCACTTTGATTATTCTGGATTTAGTTTAGTAGTATTTTGTTTAGATACATCTGTGTTCATGAGTGATATTTCAGTTTTTTTCTTTTTTGTGCTTTTAGTTTGGGATCAAGTCAATGCTAATTCTTTAATTGGAGGTACTCTATTTTTTTTAATACTTTTCAATAATTTGTATAAAATTAGAATCACCTTTTCCTCAAAGTTCTACAAACTGTTCTTTTAAAGTCACCTGAGTTTGGCATTTCCTATAGGAAGAAATTTTAACTACTGGTATTTCTTTATTCATTAAATGACAGTTTTGAACCCACCTGCACTCTGGTACTAGGGATTGAACTCAGGGGCTCTGTACTACTGAACTACATCCTTAGCCCTTTTTGTTTTTATAATTTGAGACAAGAAAGCCCTTTTTGTTTTCATAATTTGAGACAAGATCTCACTCAGTTGCCCAGGCTGACCTGAAACTTGTGATCCTCATACCTCAGCCTCCTTGGAATTACAGGCCATGGTACCCAGCAACAATTCTGACTTTCTGTTTCTTCTTGAGTAAAATTTAAAATATCTTTTCGTTGTGGAAAAATTTCAAATATAAGAAAAAGCAGAGAGAATATTAAAATGACCTCCCTCTACCAATCACCCAGTTTCTTGAGTCAGTTTTGCTAAATTTTATTTTTCTAGGAGTTTAACCATTTCATCTAAGTTTTCTAACAGTTTTGGTATAAAATTATTCATAATATTTTATTATCATTTGTATATTAAACACATTTGTAGTTTTCTCTTTTTCATCCTAATATTGGTTGTTTGTGCCTTTTGTTTTTGTTTCCTTAATTTTCTTATATTTGTCAATTTTAATAATCTTTTAGAAGATATTGGCATTGTTGCTTCTCCTGTACACTGTGTGATTATTTCCTCCCTTCTGTTTTTTTTGGGCATATTCTGTTCTTTTTCTGTTGTCTAAAGGTTGGTGCTTAGCACATTAATTTTCTTCCCTTCTTTTCTGTCTAAGGCTTTCTTATAGTGCTGCTTTTTTTTTTTTTTTTTTTTTTTTTTTTGCATCTCATATGTTTTGATACCTAGGATTTTGAACTTCTTGTTCATTTCTAAAATTTTTCTACTTTATATCATGACTTCTTTAGCCCTTTAATTTTTGGTAGCCTTTCTTAGTTTGTGCTATATTTTTGTATTGATTTAACATTGACTCGAGTATAGTACTTTTCACTTGTGGTACTTGGTTAATTTTTGTATATGTTTGCTGTAATTTTAACTAGTCTATAAGGGTTCTTTAAGTGAAGCTTGTTTAGTATGTTCAAATCTTCTGTATATTTCCTCTTTAATCTGCATAACCAGTCATCCAAGAAAGGCATGTAAAAATTTCTGACAATGACTGTAGGTATTCCCCTATCACCTTTTGTTTTGTGGAGGGTTACGTAACTATGCATGCCGTTTTTGAATTATTATATCTTGAGAAATTAACATTTATTATGCAATGGTCCCTTTATCTCTAGTAGTGCCATTTTTTGAGGTTTATTTTGTCTTATATTAATATAGCTACATTGATCTTCTTTTGGTTAATTTTTTTGTTATATCTTATCCCATGTTTTTATATTTGAAAATTGATTCTTAGTGGGGGAGGGAGAGGTGGGGAAAGGTTGATCGACGAGTACTACGCAGTTAGAAGAAAGAAGTTCCAGTGTGCTATTGCATGGTAGGATGACTATAGATAACAATTATATATATTTCAAAAAGTTATAGAAGAAAGAATTTTCAATATTTTCACCATAAAGAAATGATAAAAGAGATAAATATATTTATCTTGATTTAAATATTAGATGATATATACACATATGGAAACATCATGGTACTCCAATTATTATGTTTTATGTATCAGTTATTATTTTTTTAATTTAACACATTCTCTACATGTGTTAGCCAACTTTCTGTTATTAGGACAAAATACCTGGGATAAGCAACTTGAAAGGAAGAAAGATTTATTTTGGCTCACAGATGTAGAGCTTTTAGTCATGGTTTGCTTGGCACCATCACCTTGAACCTGTGGCACCACAATACATGGCAGTGGAGGCAGTTTGCTTCAATGCATCTGAGAAGCAAAGAGAGAGAGAGAAAGGAGGGGTTTGGTCCTCTACTCTCTCTGCGAGGGTCCTGGGGACCTAACTTCCTTACATTAGGCCCCACCTCCTTAAAGTTCCACCTCTGGCTGGAGCCAAGCCTACATTTAAGTTCCAAACTGTAAACACACGTGTGTGCACATGCGCACGCACACACACACACGCACAAACACACACACAATATTGACCCCTAGAAAAAAATCAACTCTAGCTTTTATTAGATTGGTCAATCTTTTATCAGATTAATCTTTTATTAGATTCTAATAAGCCCATCTGATCATAAATGGAATCAATTTTTAAGTGTTGAAGTTGATTTGCTAATATTTTATAAAGAAGTTTTGCATTTGTATTCAATAATAAGATTGCCCAGTAACTAAGATGACCTTATTAACATATCCCATATTGGGACAGTTTTGAAAATGAAAGGAACTGCTTTCGTTTTCACTAAGGTGATAAAACAAATTAGAATCACCCATGGCAAACAAGGATGGATACTCATCCAATTAATAATTTTCTTTGATCACATTTTATAAATTTATAGTAGCCTTGTGAAAAGACATAGGAAGCTTATGTGCATTTTTATATTCTTGAATAGGATAAATAACTTCATATTCTGTTTCTCTAAGATTTAATAAACTAGAAATAATTTATAGACTAGAAATCGAATTTAAAAAGCAACAGACAATAGCAGCATCCAGCAAGTGGTGGCTCAAAGAGAGGTAAGAACCTCTCACTGACAAGTTGAAAGATATTTTCCTACCAAGTTTATGAGAAAACCCCATTGTCCCAACAAATTTCATAAACTGAGCAGAAAATAAGCTCAGAAATGGTTTAGGAGAAAGCCTAAAACTCCCCACTTGACAATTAAAGGGGAAATAGAAACCCCCTTTTTTAAAAAATATTTTTAGTTGTTGATGGACCTTTAATCTAATTTATGTATATGCAGTCCTGAGAATCAAACCCAGTGCCTCACACATGCTAGGAAAGCACTCTACCATTGAGCCCCAGCCCCAGCAACAGCTTTAAAAGGCTCTTTGGACTTCCCAGTAGAGTAGGAATCCCCATAGTTAACTTGTTTTTCATATTTCTTCCTCCCTCCCTTCCAACCTCATTCATTCTTTTTTATTTGTTTTTGGTACACTTGATTTTTGAATAACCAAGAATAAGCAACCACTACTTCTTACTTGATTGGTGAGTACCCATGCTGTGAGTTCGTTTGGATGTAGAAGTGACACTGCAACACAGACTGGGGAGAAACTCAGGGTAGCCACAGCAACTGCTTGTTGTCAGTCTGCAGGTTATAGAAGAGCAAAAGTTGCTTTCATTAGAAATTGGTGATCTGATCTCTGGGATAAGGAGCATGACTCACAGTGAGTGGAACTGGGACTGATCTGGGTCAAATGAAAAATGATAACCCATGTATCACCTCCTCCAAGCCTAAAAGGCACTGGAGAATAGGACTGATGCATCCCATGCATCTCCCTCCGGCACATGGACGGAGACTCTTAAAGCAAGGGATGTGATGCATCCCAGATCAGTCCACAGGCAGAACAGGTGAGATGGCTAACCAGTACCCCTGCCAGACTTAACACTCCCACCTGCCAACACAATAACAAATCTGTTCTAAGGTGGACATCTGCTTTGAAGCAGACAGTCTCTCCAATGTGAGCCAGGCAAGGAGGGATAGAGCTCAACATATATAGGTTTTCTTATCAAGTTAGAGGGCAGAGCTAAGAATAAACAGCATGATATCTATATCTCATGAACTCTTCTTCATAGTTAGGGAAGATTCTCAAATTGAAATCCCAGAGAGTCTTCTATTGCAAAAACCTTGGCAAGAACAAACTAACTCTTTTGTAAGACAGATATTGTATTAACTGCTTGATATTAACTGATAGTGGCTCTCTACATTTTCTGTTTTGTCAGAGTTCTATCTAATTTTATATATTTCATCAATGAATCAGATCCTCTCTCAATACCTCTTTTGAATCCTCCTGCCTCAGCCTCCCAAATTGCTGAGATTTTAGACATATATCTCTGCACCCAGCTATTAATAACTTTTATAATGCTAATTTTATAACATGTCATTTTGCTCTTAAATTGACACTATTACTGGCAGAGTGACAGTGGTGCTCTTTGTTGAAATTAATATTGTTTAATATTCATTTTTTAGTTGTAGTTTTATATATTTTATGTCGAACCCAGGGCCTCACACGTGCTAGGTGAGTGCTCCACCTCGGAGCCACAACCCCAGTGCAAAATTAATACTTTGATTATGCTGATTAGATGTGTTGAAGTTAAGATGTATCCCCAGCCTTGGGCTCATTATAAAAGAGATTACTACTGAGTAAAGGACAGTAGTAATTTATAATGCAGCCAAGGATAATCTAACTTCAACACATATAATCAGCATAATCAAGTAATAATTTTGCCACTGGGGTTGTGGCTCAGTGGTAGTGTGTGCTCTCCTGGCAAGGGTGATGCACTGGGTTTGATCCTCAGCACCACATAAAAATAAAATAAATAAATAAAAATAAAGGCATTGTGTCCACCTACAACTAAAAAAAAATACTTAAAAATTTTTTATAACACCAATTGCTGAACCCACAGATTTTGATGTGGATGAAATACCAAAGAATTCAAAAAGTTGACGACTAAAATGATCATTGAAGCAAAACTCATTAAATCAAATCAAAACTCCAGTTAAAAATCTTACCAATAGATTAAATCTCATACAAGATAGAATTTAAGACTTTGAAGACAAAGAATATGATCTTCCACACTTATCAGCAATAAAATAAGAAAACATGATCAGAATATATAAGAGCCTGGTGTGGTTGCACACACTTATAATTCCAGTGGTTTGGCAGGCTGAGGCAGGAGGGTCATGAGTTCAAAGCCAGCTTTAGCAACTTAATGAGACTCTTTCAAAAAGGGCTCTGGGATGTGGCTTAGTGGTTAAGTGCCCCTGGGTTCACTTCCCAGTACCAATATATATATATAAAAATAAAGAATTCTGCAACAATATTAGGAGACCAAATTTAAGAGTCATTGGTATTGAAGAAGGATTTTTGATATATGCTGATTGCATGGGTAATCTTTTCAGAAAAGGAGTAAAAAGAATGAGATGGATATCTAAATATGGGAGGCATTCAGAATCCCAAATAGATAAAATCAAAAAAGAACCTCTGTGTCACACATTATAATTAAAATGCATAACATACAGAAAACAAATAGAATTTTAAAAACCTTAAGATTAAAATGTTTGGTCACATTTAGAGGTAAACCAATCAGAGTAACTTCTCATTTCTCAGATAAACTCTAGAATAACTACTAACTAACATTGCTATGTCCAGCAAAGCTATCCTTCAGAATCAAAGAAGAGGGTTGGGGATGTGGCTCAGGCGGTGGCGCGCTTGCCTGGCATGCGTGCGGCCCAGGTTCGATCCTCAACACCACATACAAACAAGGATGTTGTGTCCGCCGAGAACTGAAAAATAGATATTAAAACAGATTCTCTCTCTCTCTCTCTCTCTCTCCCCCTCTCCCTCTCCCTCTCTCACTCTTTTTTTTTTAAAGAGAATCAAAGAAATAAAAACCTTCCAAGATAAGCATAAACTAAAAGAATTCATAGCTTCTAAGTTAGCATTACAGACAATACTTAAGTACTACGCACAGAAAAACACAATCTCCAGAGCTTGCAGATTAATAGATCTCAGACAAGTACTTAAGCAAATAAGAATTAGATACTGAATTCAACATTTTAGAAATAAATAAAAATGGCAGGAAGTGATAACTCTACAATAACTGAATATAAACTCTCAATTCCCCAACTAAAAGACCAAACTGGCCAAATGGATTAAAAAACAAAGTCCAGGGCTGGGGATGTGGCTCAAGCGGTAGCTCGCTCGCCTGGCATGCGTGCGGCCCGGGTTCAATCCTCAGCACCACATACAAACAAATATGTTGTGTCCACCGAGAACTAAAAAAAATAAATAAATATTGAAAAATTCTCTCTAAAAAAAACAAAAACAAAAAAACAAAGCCCAACTATATGGTCTTTGTATAGGCAAAGACATCCAAAGGATGAAAGTGAAAGAATGGAAAATGATATCCCATGTCAATGGAGCCCTAAAGCAAGTAGGAATAACTACTCTCGGCTCTAACTAAGCAGATTTCAAGCCCAAATCAGTAGAGGCATAGACAACGCCACCTACTGGAAGCAAGGAAAACAGTGTTCTGAGAGACTTTTTTTTTCCTCTTCTCTCTTTCACAACCTCAGCATATGTGAAACCAAGAACTGTGCTTGAACAACCGAATCACCAAATAATATAATATAGAGGAATTGCATATACCCCACCTTCCCCCCATTTTTTTCTTAATTTTTATGTTACTTTCTTTTTCCTTCTCTTACTTCTCTTTTCTTCCTTGTTATTTTTTTTCTTTTCTTCATTCGTATTCCCTCTATCCCACTTTCAACCTCCTAACTTTTGCTATCTATACATAGGGTAATTATCTAAATAGAGATAGGAGGTTGAGTCTTTACATTCTTCCATAAATTACCAGTCTATTGGTTAGAGTTCTCCAAAGTTGCTAAGTTAGTTTAACCTCATACTCTCACTCCTTTCCCTCTAAGTATAACACCCTTCGTCTGAAATTGTTTTCTATATGCCACCAGATTTGGTATGCCTTTTATGAAACTAATGACTATATTCTTAAATAATAATTAAAACCAATATCTGTAGACTTAGAATCTAACTATAAATGTATTAATAATGAAAACTTGTGCTTAGATCATGTACTGTTGATATTGGGAACTGTTAACATTGTCTTTCTCCGCAAAAGAGGGATTTTGGAGCTATACAAGAACAATATAAATATATAAGGGGAAAACCATTAACACAACAGTTTCACAAAGCTAGAAAGAAACATGAGCAGTATGAAAAGACAAGGAAAGAAAGGACCACAAACAATACAGGTCAATTCAACATTAGATGAGGTAATATCTGCAGCTGATGGAATGTCAGATAAAAAGTTCAGGATATACATGCTTCAGATGATCTGGAGTCTCAAGGAAGACATTATACAGCAAATTCAGACAATGAAAGATCACTTTGACAATGAATTACATAAACAAATCCAAGAAGCAAAAGATCAACCCCATAGGGAGATAGAGGATATATATATATATAAAAAAAAAAAAAACAGAAATCCTGGAAATGCAGGAAATAATAAACCAAATTGAAAACTCAAATGAGAGTATTACCAGCAGAGTAGAACTCTTAGAAGATAGAACTTCAGACAACAAAGACAAAGTTTTTCAACTTGAAAAGAACATAGACAGCTCAGCGAGAATGTTAAGAAATCATGAGCAGAACATCCAAGAATTATGGTCTTTATGACCATTCACCTGTTGAAAGATATCTGGAATAATTCCAGTTTGGAGATATTATAAATAAAGCTACTATGAATGTTCATATACATGTCTTTGCATGAATGTAGTTTTCATTTTCCTAGGGTAAGTGCCCAGGAGTGTATTTATTAGGCCCAGTGATGGTTATGTGTCTAGTTTTTCAAGAAACCACAAAATTGTTTCCCTGAGTGACTAAACTGCTTTATATTCCCACTGGAAATATATGCGCGATCCAGTTTCTCTATATCCTATTCAATATTTGGTGTCATCATTTTTTTTAGCCATTCTGCTAGGTGAGTATGTGGTGATAATCTTATTGTGATTTTAATGTACATTTCTCTAATGCCATCTGTATGTCTTATCGAAATATCTGTTCCCATCAATATAGATATGTATGTATATAGGTATATATTTATAGCAATACCTAGGGATTGAATCCAGGAGTACCATACCAGTAAGGTACATCCCAGTCCTTTTTATTTTTTGAGACTGGGACTCAAAAAGTTTCTTACCATTGATGAGTTACTGTTTATTTCTATATACAAGGTTGACACAGTTTGGGACAATGGGAGTTTAAGTTGGTACCTGTGAAGGGTAATTTTTAAATGGACATTATTGTTCTATTACTAGTTTACTTGGGAACCTAATCCCCAAGTAAAATGTTCCAATACTGTATTTTTACATTATTTATTATCATTACTGTTATTAGAGACAGAGTCTTACTGTGTTGGCCAAGCTGTTCTCAAACTTCTGGGCTCAAGGAATTCTGCTTTAGCCTCCCAAGTAACCAGGACTATGGAGTATGCCACCACACCCAACTTGTCTTTACTATCTTTTTTAAATTTTAAATATTTTTAGTTATAGATGGACACAATACCTTTACTTTCTATATTTCTATGTGGTGCTGAGGATCAAACCCAGTTCCTCACACATGCAGGGCAAGTGTTCTGCCACTGAGCTACAGCCCCAGCCCATACTTACTATCTTAATATTTGGAATGGGCTGGAGCTGTGGCTCCATGGTAGAGAGCTTGTCTAGCACGTGTGAAGCACTGTGTTCGATCCTTAGCACCTAAATAAATAAATAAACACGCAAACAAATAAATGTTATTGTCCCCATTCACAACTAAAATATATATATTTGGAATGATTTAAGTTTCAGTCCTGTGAGATTTCTTTAACCATAGTGAGGCAGGGAAGGTTATCTTACTCTAGAATCTTTCAGTCTCTAATGGATTCATGGTCTAAAGCAACTTTTAAATTTCAAGAGTTCTAAAGATGATCCTATTTACTTAGAAACAAAGTGACTTTCTTAGTCTAGAAGAGGTTAGTCACTTTTCTCCTTGAGTAGGCCAAGAATTGGATTAAACTTTTAAGAGATTTGGACTTAACCCAATAATTATAGAATATATGTATGTTAAAACATAAACTTAAAAATTGATTAGTAGGGGCTGAGGTTGTAGCTCAGTGGTAGACCACATGCCTTGCATACATGAGGCACTGGGTTCGATCCTCAGCACCACATAAAAATAAAGATATTTTGTCCATCTACAACTAAAAAAGATTTTTAAAAAAATGATCAATAAAGCCAGGTGTGATGGCACATGTCTATAATCCCAACAGCTCAGGAGGCTGAGGCAAGAGGATCACGAATTCAAAGCCCACTTCAGCAACTTGGCAAGACCCTGAACAACTTAGTGGGACTCTGTCTCAAAATAAAATATTTAAAAAGGGCTGTGGTACTAAACCAAAGGCCAGATATCTTCTATGATATGTGGATGCTGATCCATGCTTGGGGAAGGGGCAAGGGAAGAATGGAAGACCTTTGGATTGGGCTGAAGAGAATGGGGGAGGGGAGGAAGTGTGGAGGGAGGAAGGATGGTGGAATTGTTGTAGGGACAAACAAGGCAAGGCACCAAAGATAGCAGGAAACAGTTTTATTTGGCTGCAGCCAGATTCAGAGGGTACAGCCTTTGCTGTAATCAATTAATCCCCTGAACCCCGAGTTCAGGGAGTTTCAGAATTTTATACCCAGCATGTAAGGGGAGGGGCTCAGAAGTTCACAGTCTGCAGAAGTTCACATAAAAGCAGCTTTTTCTTTCACTGTTCTGGGCAGGTTAACTCTTCAAGGACAACACCTGAGAAGGGGAGAGCTTCATCTCCCCTTTCTTTCCTCCCCCTGCCAGCTGTTACCATAGAGCCCAATTGTAACTTAAAAATGTAGACATCTCTGTGAAGCCCAGCTCAAGGCCAGAGGCCTTGTTTGCACATTTCTTCAAAGTACTATACTGTATACATTTGTGAAAAACTAGTAAGGGGGTGTCCAGCATCTGGAGTGCTGGTATCTTCTAGGCCAGTGGCCAAGTAAACAAGGTGACATGAAAATAGGAAGTTTATCTACAATGTACTCTTTTGCTGACAGTCCTAAAATCAGCCATGGTGAAGAGGGCTTTTCTGTGGAGAAAGGGGGTGCCACTTCAGAATGAGATGCACTTTATTACCCTATTTACATATTTGATTGCAGGAATGGTGTGACTCTGTATCATGTACAGCCAGAGAAATGAAAAGTTGTGCTCCATTTGTGTACAATGAGCTGAAATATATGCTGCTGTTATGTATAACTAATTAGAACAACAACAAAGACTGGGAAGAAAAAAGGTGCTGTGGGATGTGGCTCAGTGATTAAGCATCCTTGGGTTCGGTCCCTGGTTTAAAAAAAAAAGAAAAGAAAAAGAAATTAATCAATAATTCAGTTCTAGTAAGACTGAGAAAGAAAAAAATGAGAGAAAAAAAACAAATTACCAAATATAGGAATGAAAAAGAGACTGTTACTACAGATTTCATAGACAGTAAATTGATAATAAGGCTCTCCTGCAAACAACTCTGGTTCATTTTAACTAGACTCTGTATATGCCCAATCTCCTCCCAAACCACAAACTAACAAATCACACTACTGGGTTTTTGTTCGAGACTAAAAGGCTCAGGGGTCACTCCAGTTAAATTAGGCTAATTGGACTTCGAAAAATAACCACACAAGAGACACAAATACCTTTTTCTTTTTTGGTCGCTGTGACGGCTCCTCTGACCTTAAGGGTCAGCAGGAAGAGAGAGAGCGAGAGCATGCGCTGACCCCTTTTATTGAGGAGAAGCTATTCAAATGAGGCAAGGGGTCAAGTTTCAGGGGACTGAGTCTATCTTCATGATGTCCACTGTCACCAGGTTGACTGACATCTGGGTAGGCCACACACAAGGCACTTCCATGGAAGATTCTATGCTAAACAGGGTAAGGGGTTATATTACAAAGGAACAGGTGAGCACAGCTTCACCCATGGGGCTGTAGGAAGACACACCTGTGCATGAGAGACACCGACCCTTGAACCCAAGAAGGGTGGGGAAAGCTCTGCCACATTTCTGTGTCTGAGTGCCTCAGCACCCAGCCTTGGGATATGACTCAGTCACGTGCAAGGTTGGTCTCCCACATCACACCCAAGATTAAATAATTCTATAACCTTATAGGAATCACAACTAATGATTTAGAGCCTCCTAGAAAGAAGTCCCCTGGCCCAAATATTTCACAAGCAAAATACCAATTAAAGGGGACAAAATAAAAATTCTACATCTTCCAGAAAATTGAAGAAAAGCAGACATTTCCTGCTTCACTTTATGAGGCAAGAAATACACTGATACCAAAACCAGGCAAATTTTTAAAAAATCAACTATACAACGATACCCCTTATGACACTGATATAAAAATGCTCAGAAAAATACTAGTAAACTCACAATATCTTAAAAAAAATCCCACAATCAAGAGGAATTTATTC
Source organism: Callospermophilus lateralis (assembly GCF_048772815.1). Taxonomy (NCBI): domain Eukaryota; kingdom Metazoa; phylum Chordata; class Mammalia; order Rodentia; family Sciuridae; genus Callospermophilus; species Callospermophilus lateralis. The sequence goes on from NC_135309.1 coordinate 42,022,436, forward strand.
CAGGAATTTTAATCTGGTTCAATATTTGAAAATCAGTTAATGTAATCTGCATATTAACAATTCCAGGAAAAAAAGTCACATAATGTATGTAGTCAACTGATGTCAAAATTTGACAGAATTCACCCAACACACTAGGAGTAGAAAGGAATTTCCCCAACCTGATAAACACCCACCCACCCACACACACACAACAAAAAACGAGCTAATATTATACTTGCTGGTGAAGGAAGGAAAGAAAGCTTTCTTCTAAAACCTGAAGCAGGGCAATAATATCTGCTCTAACTATTCCTATTTAAAGGGTACTGAAAAAGAAATAAATAGTACTAGAAGTCTCAGCTGTTGCAATAAGAAAAAATAAAAAAGGAAATAAAAGGCATACACTTTGGAAAGGAAGAAATAAAACTGGTCCTATTTCTGGATGACATGATTGTCTACATGAAAAGTTTAAAAGGAGGCAGGGGCTGTCCTAGAACCAGGTTTCTAACGTCACTGGATAAAAGTCAACACAAATTCATCATTTCTATATGATAGCAATAAACATCTGGAAACTTAAATTTAAAACACGATACATTTATAATTACATGTCCCCAAATAAAACACTCCGATGTAATTCTAACAAAATATGTATAGGATCAGCAGGTGAAAACTACATAATGTTTCTGAAAGAAACATAACATCTATAATGGAGACATACTGTATTCGTGGATTGGGAGACAGCATGCCAATGTTGTCACCTTCTCCTCAAACATAAGATTTAATTTATTTTTTTATCAAAATCTCAAAGAATTATAATTAAGGTAATCTGAGCTAGAATTGTGGCTCAGTGGTAGAACATTTGCCTAGCATGTGTGAGGCACTGGGTTCAATCCTCAGCACCACATAAAAATAAATAAATTAAGAAAAATAAATAAGATAATTTGTTTCTAAAGGCAAAGGAACCAGATTAGCCAAAATGAAGAAAAAAATATAGTTAGAGGAGTCAAATAGTATTGATGTCAGTTGAGAGTGTGGTATTGATGGAGGAATTGATACATAAATCAGAGGAATAAAATACATCTTGAAATAGGCCTACCCAAGTAGATATGTGAACTGATTTTTTTTTTTTAAAGGCACAAAAGCACTTTGGTGGAGAAGAAAGTAATTTCAACAAATGAGGTTGGAATAATTGGACATTAAAAGGGGGGAAAAACCATCCTGACTAAATGCCACACCTTAGGTCAAAATTAATTCAAAATGGGTCACAGATCTAAATGTAAAATATAAAACTATAAAGCTTTTAGAAAACATAAGTGAAGGCTACCAAAATAGCTCAGTTGGGAGAGTGTTAGATTGAAGAAAGCATAAGTGAAAATCTTCATAACTGAGGTTAAGCAAAGAGGCCTTAGATTTAACACTAAAAACATGATAAATTTGGCTTCATCAATATAAAAGTTTTATTCTGCAGAAGACGGTTAAGAAAATGAAAAGACAGTCTACAAAGTGGGAGAAAAGGTTAGTAAATAAACATCTGTCATGACTTGTATCTAGAATGTATTCTTTTTTAAAAAAAAATCCTAACCTTAATAAGAAAATAACTAGTAGCAACACCAAATGCTGGCAAGGGAGCAGAAACACTGAATCATTCACTCATTGTCAGTTGGAATGTAAAACAGTATAGCCACTCAAAAAAACATTTGGCAGTTTCTTATGAAGTTAAACTTACCATATGACCCAGCAATTGCTTTCCTAGGCATATGCCCAAGAGAATTGAAAACATGTTCATACAAAAATGTGTACACAAGTGTTCATAGAATTATTCATAATAGTCAACAGTTGAAAATGTTTCCAACATATGTCTGTCAACTGATGAACGAATACAGAATAATGGTAGCTCCGTATAAAAAGGAATGATGAGCCAGGCGTGGTGGTGCACACCTGTAATCCCAGGGGCTTGGGAGGCTGACAGGAGTATGGCAAGTTCAAAGCCAGCCTCAGCAAAAGCATGGCACTAAGCAACTCAGTGAGACCCTATCGCTAAATAAAATACAAAATGGGGCTGGGGATGTGGCTCAGTAGTCCAGTAGCTCAGTGATCCAGTGCCCCTGAGTTCAATCCCTGGTACCAAAACAAAACAAACAAAGGAATGCTGCCAGGTACAGTGGAGCATGCCTATAATCCCAGTGACTCAGGAGACTGAGGAAGGAGGATTGCAAGTTCAAGGCCAGCAATTAAGCAAGGCCCTGTCCAAAAAAAAAGAACTGTAGCTGAGTGAAAAAGTGCCCCTTGGGTTTAATCCCCATTACCAAAAATAAATAAAAAATGAAAAGGAATGCAATACAGATACATATTGCAACATGCAGGAAGAACTCTTAAAACATGGTAAATTAAAGAAGTCAAATACAAGCAGGTTGCATTGGCACATGACTGTAATCCCAACTACTGGAGAGGTTGAGGGGGAAGGATCACAAATTCAAGGCTGACCTGGGTAAGACCTTGTCTTTAAAAGGACTGAGGATGTAGCTTAGTGGTATAGCACCCCTGGGTTCAATCTCCACCACCTCACCCCAAAAACAAACCAAGACACAAGGCCACATATTTGATTATTCCATTGATATAAATGTCCAGAATAGGTGAAACCATAATAACAGAAACAGGACATACAAATCAGGTAAGTGGAGATTGATATAATGTGACTGATAACAACTAGTTATAATCAGCTTCATGGCTCTCAAACCCCATCTGGGCTCCTTTAACCTACAGATGAAATTTAGCATTCCTTATCTCTCGCTCCTACCTAATTGTTCTAACAAACTACAGGGGCAGAGACTGCATGGTAATTTCATCCAGAGAAAAGGTATGTAATGTTATTTAGTTGTGGGGAGGGTCTTGGAACAGAGAAAGAGATCTGAGTCATTCCTGATTTAGTCCTTGATTCTAGTCCACCAAAACCCAAAGCCATTCCTTTTTCCTTACTGAAAACAGTAAGAGATAGGTATAAATAAGCCTGAAGTAGCTAATCTGTTAACCTCAGTTTTGTTGAATGGAAGACCCATGGTGAGGTGTACAAGATCATCTTTCTCCTCAAAATTATTTCATTCAACTCAGCTGATATTTCTTGAGCACCTTGCCCTGTGTCTGATCCTGGTACTATAGTAGGCCCTAGTGGGAAAAGTAAGCAACTAATATTGAGATATTGTAAAGATGCCTGGATCAGGAACTCCTGTTTTCAACAGAACATCCAACTTTGAAAGGGTCACCACTTAAAGAAACAATTTTTTTAAAAAAACTGGATCCTAGATGAAACTGATTTTTCCTACTTGCTAGACTGGCAAGAATTAACAGAAGTCTCCAAGGAGAAGAATTAACTAAAAAATATAGGCTGAAATTATAGGGATAAGCAGCAAATCCCCTTGTTTACACTGTAAACAGGAGATAAACTTTAGACCAGTAGTGTACTTACATAGCTGAATCTGAGACTTTAAACAAATCCATAACCCCAGAAGACCTTATGAGCTTTACTCTTTTTTTTTTAACTGTAAAATGTAAATATTTACCTTACATGGTTGTTATAAAGTATCCAGGTCTGAAAATAGGGTTGGGAGGACAAGGTATGATAGACTACCTGTTTCATTTCACTATGCAGATGACAAATTTTGAGGAAACTTTTGTCATCTTTATTTCTTCTCCATCTGGCAATCCAACTATTAAAATTTGAAAAATAATTTGTTATCTGTGAAAGCTTAGAGTAATGTGATGGAAATGCAAGTTGCTTAAGTAGACCTTGGGAGACAATAAGAGGATATTGAGATGAGAGAATCAATAGATACTACTAAATTTGTTCCATTGGGTATAAAATATAAACCCCAAAGGCATGCCCCCAGTGACCTACTTTGTCTAGCCACACCCTACCTACCTACCTACAGTTACTATCCAATTAATGCATATCAGTGGATTAATCCAATGTTTAGTGTACAACTCTCATAACCTAATTATTTTACATTACTACATTGTCTTGCACATGAGCTTTTTTTTTAAGAGAATTTTTTAATATTTATTTTTTAGTTTTCAGTGGACACATCTTTATTTTTATGTGGTGCTGAGGATCAAACCCAGCACCCCGCACACGCCAGGCAAGCATGTTACCGCTTGAGCCACATCCCCAGCCCCTTGCGCATGAGCTTTTGGGGGATACCACATATCTAAACCATAACAACCTATGACAGTTTTTAGAAGAAAACAATCAAACCCAATGTCTAGGCATGCAAAATGGAAATGAGAGCCATTCTCTGGGGGCTGTTGGGAAGTAGGAGGGAAGGCAGTCAGGCTCACTCAGAAATAGATTCTACTATCTATTGTATTCAAAAAAACTTCAAAGCAATTATTATAAATATGTTCAAGGAGTTAAAGAAAATACCAAATCTGTGAATGAATAGAAATCTCAATGAGAAATAGAAATTAAAAAATGGAAATTGAAGCTGGTCCTGGTGGCACACAGCTGTAATCTCTGCTTCTCCGGAGGCTGAGACAGAATCACAAGTTAGGGGCCAGTCTGGGCAAGTTAGCAAGACCCAGCCTCAAAATAAAAGCGGGGGGGGGGGGGGGGGGGGTATAGCTCAGCATGTAGCTTAGCATGCCTGAGGCCCTGGGTTTAGTCACAATACTGCCAAAAAAAAAAAAGGAAATTTAAGAGTTGAAAATCAGAGTAACTGAAATGTTTTTAAAAAACTAAATAGGCTCAACAATACATTGGAAAAGAAAGCAGATTGGCAAAAGAAACAGAAACCTCATCGTAGATCAATAGAAATCACTCAAGTTTAAGAAGAGGGAAGGAGGGAATCCAATTGAAAAGAACCTCAGAGACATGGGGAAATATGAAATAGCCCAAAATATGTGTTATCGGAGTCCTTGAGGGAGGGAGTGGGGTAGGTAGCAGAAAAGTTTATGAAGAAATAATGGCTGGAATTTTCTCAAATTCAGCGGGGGAAAAAAAATAACTTAACAATTAAGAAGTGCAATAGAGTCAAGATAAACACAAACAAAATGGCTCTATGACTGTCCAGAGAAAAATGATATTCAACATGTGTTAACACCTGATTTCTCATCAGAAACAGTAGAGATCAAAAGACTGACTTTTTTCAAATGATGGAAGAAAGAAACTTTCAGCTAAGAACTGTATGTATGCCAAAATTATCCTTCAAAAATAAGAGCAAAATAAGGACATTTTCAAATACATAGAGAACTTTTATAGTAGAACTACACCACAAGAAACTTAAGCTGAAGGGAAATTATATCAAGTGGAAATTGATATCTACACAAAGGAATGAGTAGCACCATAAATTATATATATTTATATATATATATATATGAAAATAACAATTTTTGTTATTTTTTAATTTCTTTTAAAAAACAAGTAGCTTGAAAACAAATGTACTATATATACATTTAAAAAATTTTTTTAGCCAGGCATGGTAGAGCACACCTGTAATCCCAACAGCTTGGGAGGCTGACAGGAGGAGTTCAAAGCCAACCTCAGCAAAAAGTGAGGCATTAAGCCAACTCAGTGAGACCCTGTCTCAAAATAAAATACAAAATAGGGCTGGGATGATGTGGCTCAGTGGCCAAATGCCCCTGAGTTGAATCCTCAGTACCTGCCCCAAAATTTATTCTTGGTACTTTGAGTATGAACCCAGGGACATTTTACAACTGAGCTACATTCCCGGCTCTATTTTATTTTTGAGGCAAGTTCTTACAAAGCTTCTGAGTGTCTCACTAAATTGTTGAGTACAGGCCTTGTATCCTCCTGCCTCAGCTTTCCAGGTCACTGGGATTACAGGCATACACCATCATGCTCAGCAGTAATACTTATTGAAGTTGACTATTTATATGGATGTAATACAGACATAAGAGTATATAAAGCATATACGACAAAAATATAGGATGAGGCATGGGTAAATGGAACATTTTGTAAGGTTCTTGTCTTTTTATCTTAAGTAATTCAGTATTTTTTCTAAACGTAAACTTTAATTCCAAGAACAATCACACTTATTTATTTATTCTAATTAGGTATATAGAACATCAGAATGCATTTTGATTCATTGTACACAAATGGAGTACAACTTTTTACTTCTCTAGTTGTACACAATGAAGCATCACCCCATGTGTGAAGTCATACATGTACCTAGGGTAATGACATGAAACAAAAACAAAAGGGGAAATAAAGCCACAATCATTGTTGGAAATAGCACAACTGGATCTCCCCAAAATTAAAGAAGCTGAAGATCTGAAAAACACTGTCAACTACCATGGTAGTTGACAGTGTTTTTCAGATTAATTGGTATTTGGAGAAGTAAAACCATCAAGGATAAAATACACTTTTTTCCCCAAGTACACAAAGAATATTGACCAAAGTGGGACCATGTGTTATGGAGAAGTCTCACTATGGTGGTGCACATTTATAATCCCAGCAGCCTGGGATTACAAAACAGGAAGACTGCAAGCTCAAAGCCCGCCTCAGTAATTTAGCAAGGCTCTAAGCAATTTGGTGAGGCCCTGTCTTAAAAAAATTAAAAAGGACTGGGGGTATGGCTCAGTGGTTAAGTATCCTTGGGTTCAGTCCCTGCTACCAAAACCAACAAACCAACCAACATTCAAATCATACAGAGTATGTTTTCTGACCACAATGAAAGTAACTTTGATAATAAAATGACTATACTTAAAATTATGTAATGAATAAACAGTATTTAAAGTGAAATTTTTAAATGCTAATGTTGGAAAAAGAAAATGGCTTAAAATCATGCTATAAGTGTCCACATAAGGAAGCTAGAAAAAAGAGCAAACTAAGTCCAAAGTAAATAGAAGGAGGGAAATAATAAAGAAATAAGAAACAAATGAAAAGTCTGGTTCTTTGAAGAGATCATTAAAACCGATAAACTCCTAGCTATGCTAATCAGGGACAAATAATATAGAAGATACAGGTTACCAATATTGGGAATAAAAAACAGGAATTGTTTTTTATTTTATACTTTATTTAGAATTTTAAAATGATAAGGGACAATTGTAGTTTTATTTCAATAAATTTGACAATTTAAATGAAATTAACAAATTCTTGGTAAAACACATGTCACAGATTTAAGGAGGAATAGAAAATTTTAATGAGCCCTATGACTACTAAAGAAATCTAAATTTATAACCTCCCTACAAAGCAAAATCCAGGTACTGATAGCTTCACTGGTGAATGTTATCAGACATTGAAGACAGATATGGTACCATTCTTAAACAGCCTTAAAAGAATGGTGGGAATTATTCTTAAGACATTTTATGAGGTCAGTTTTATTCCAATACCAAAACCAGAAAAAGAAATTATAAGGGGGCTGGGGTTGTGGCTCAGCAGTAGAGCGCTCGCCTCACACATGCGAGACCCTGGGTTCGATCCTCAGACCACATAAAAATAAATGAATAAAATAAGGGTATTGTGTCCAACTACAACTAAAAAATATTTTTTTAAAAAAGAAAAGAAATTTTAAGGATAGAAAACTACAAATATTGCCCATAAACATTCAAAACTTCTTACAGCATTGATACATTAAATCCCAATCATGGAAAAGGAATGATACATCATGACCATGGGAGTTTTCTCAGGATTCCAAGGTTAATTGAACATTAGAAAATTAATATAATTTTTGATACAGATCAATGTAATTTGGATAATAAAATGAAAAATCATGATGCAGAAAAAGCATTTGACAAAATATAATAGCCATCTCCAGTTAAAACTTGATAATTAGAAGTTTCTCAAACTGATGAAGAGCATCTGAAAACCCCACAGCTAACATTATACCTAATGATGAAAGTCTGAAATTCTTCTAAGTTCAAGAACAAGAGCCACCCCCCGCGCCTGCAAGGTAGGCGGACCTGTGACTCACCAGCAGGTCAGGCCCAGCAACCTGCGGAGGGGCACAGCTGCCCCACACGCCTGCAAGGTAGGCGGAACCGTGACCACCGACAGAACAGGCCCAGTGGCCCCCAGACACATCGCCCCGGTTGGGGGAGGGGCAGAGCCGCCACCAGCACCTGCTAGGTAGACAGACCTGCAACCGACAGACAGAACAGGCCCAGCGGCCTGCAGAGGGTCTGAGCTGCCGCCCGCACCTGCAAGGTAGGCAGACCTGCGACCACCGAAAGAACAGGCCCACCGAAAATACAGGCCTAGCGGCCTGCCGGGGTGGTAGGCACATTGCCCCAATTGGAGGAGGGGCAGAACCACTGCCAAAGCCTGCGAGGGAGACTTTGCAACTATACAAGAGCGATATAAATATATAGGGGGAAAAATCAATAACACAACAGTTTCACCAAGCAGAAAGAAACGCGATCAGTATGAAAAGACAAGGAAAGAAAGGACCACAAGTAATGCAGGTCAGCTCAACTTCAGAAGAGGTAATATCTGTAGCAGATGCAATGTCAGATAAAGAATTCAGGATATACATGCTTCAGATGATCTGGAGTCTCAAGGAAGACATTAGACAGCAAAATCAGACAATGAAAGACCACTTTGACCACGAATTACATAAACAAATCCAAGAAGCAAAAGATCAATTATATAGGGAGATAGAGGTTATAAAAAACAAACAGAAATCCTAGAAATGCAGGAAGCATTAAACCAACTTAAAAACTCAATTGAGAATACTACCAGCAGAGTAGAACACTTAGAAGATAGAACATCAGACAATGAAGACAAAGTATTTCAACTGGAGAAGAACATAGACAGCTCAGCAAAACTGTTAAGAAACCATGAGCAGAACATTCAAGAAATATGGGATAACATAAAGAGACCAAACTTAAGAGTCATTGGGATACAGGAAGGTATAGAGGTCCAAACCAAAGGAATGAGCAATCTATTCAATGAAATAATACGAGAAAACTTCCCAGACTTGAAGAATGAGACAGAATCCCAAATCCTAGAAGCCTACAGGACGCCAAATGTGCAAAATCATAAGAGATCCACACCTAGACACATTATAATGAAGATGCCCAACATACAGAATAAGGAGAGAATTTTAAAAGCTACAAGAGAAAGGAAGCAGATTACATTTAGGGGTAAACCAATCAGGATAACAGCTGATCTTTCAACACAGACTCTGAAAGCTAGAAGATCCTGGAATAACATATTTCAAACACTGAAAGAAAATGGGTTCCAACCAAGAATTGTGTATCCAGCGAAATTAAGCTTCAGGATGGAAGGTGAAATTAAAACCTTCCATGATAAACAAAAGTTAAAAGAATTTGCAGCTAGAAAACCATCTCTTCAAAACATCCTCGGCAAAATATTACAGGAAGAGGAAATGGAAAATATCAATGAAAACCAACAGCGGGAGGTAGTACAGTAAGGGGGGGGGTAATCAAAGAGGAAAACAAACCATGTTTAGTAACATAAATAAACAAATATGGCTGGAAGAACAACCCATATCTCAATAATAACCCTAAATGTTAATGGCTTAAACTCACCAATTAAGAGACACAGGCTAGTAGAATGGATCACAAAACAAGACCCAACAATATGCTGCCTTCAGGAGACGCATTTGATAGGAAAAGACATACATAGACTGAAGGTGAAAGGTTGGGAAAAATTATATCACTCATATGGACTTTGGAAACAAGCAGGAGTGTCCATACTCATATCAAATAAAATAGATTTCAAGCCAAAGTTAATCAAAAGGGATAAAGAGGGACACTATATACTGCTCAAGGGAACCATACACCAACAAGACATAACAATCATAAATATATATGCCCCAAACAATGGTGCAGCTATGTTCATCAAACAAACTCTTCTCAAATTCAAGAGTCTAATAGATCACCATACAATAATCATGGGAGACTTCAACACACCTCTCTCACCACTGGACAGATCTTCCAAACAAAAGTTGAATAAGGAAACTATAGAACTCAATAACATAATTAATAACCTAGACTTAATTGACATATATAGAATATACCATCCAACATCAAGCAGTTACACTTTTTTCTCAGCAGCACATGGATCCTTCTCAAAAATAGATCATATATTATGTCACAGGGCAACTCTTAGACAATATAAAGGAGTAGAGATAATACCATGCATCTTATCCGATCATAATGGAATGAAATTGAAAATCAACGATAAAAGAAGTAAGGAAAAATCATGCATCACTTGGAGAATGAACAATAGGTTACTGAATGATCAATGGGTTATAGAAGACATCAAGGAGGAAATTTAAAAATTCTTAGAGATAAATGAAAACACAGACACAACATATCGGAATCTATGGGACACATTGAAAGCAGTTCTAAGAGGAAAATTTATTGCTTGGAGTTCATTCCTTAAAAAAAGAAAAAACCAACAAATAAATGATCTCATACTTCATCTCAAAATCCTAGAAAAAGAAGAGCAAAACAACAGCAAAAGAAGTAGAAGGCAAGAAATAATTAAAATCAGAGCTGAAATTAATGAAATTGAAACAAAAGAAACAATTGAAAAAATTGACAAAACTAAAAGTTGGTTCTTTGAAAAAAATAAATAAAATCGACAGACCCTTAGCCACGCTAATGAAGAGAAGAAGAGAGAGAACTCAAATTACTAGCATACGGGATGAAAAAGGTAATATCACAACAGACACTTCAGAAATACAGAAGATTATCAGAAATTATTTTGAATCCTTATACTCCAATAAAATAGAATATAGTGAAGGCATCGATAAATTTCTTAAGTCATATGATCTGCCCAGATTAAGGCAGGAGGATATAGACAACCTAAACAGACCAATATCAATTGAGGAAATAGAAGAAACCATCAAAAGACTACCAACTAAGAAAAGCCTAGGACCGGATGGGTATACAGCAGAGTTTTACAAAACCTTTAAAGAGGAACTAATACCAATACTTTTCAAGCTATTTCAAGAAATAGAAAAAGAGGGAGAACTTCCAAATTCATTCTATGAGGCCAACATCACCCTGATTCCTAAACCAGATAAAGACACTTCAAAGAAAGAAAACTACAGACCAATATCTCTAATGAACCTAGATGCAAAAATCCTCAATAAACTTCTGGCGAACCGGATACAAAAACATATCAAAAGAATTGTGCACCATGATCAGGTAGGATTTATCCCTGGGATGCAAGGTTGGTTCAATATACGGAAATCAATAAATGTTATTCACCACATCAATAGGCTTAAAAATAAGAACCATATGATCATCTCGATAGATGCGGAAAAAGCATTCGACAAAGTACAGCATCCCTTTATGTTCAAAACTCTAGAAAAACTAGGGATAACAGGAACATACCTCAATATTGTAAAAGCAATCTATGCTAAGCCTCAGGCTAGCATCATTCTGAATGGAGAAAAACTGAAGGCATTCCCTCTAAAATCTGGAACAAGACAGGGATGCCCTCTCTCATCACTTCTGTTCAACATAGTTCTCGAATCACTGGCCAGAGCAATTAGACAGACGAAAGAAATTAAAGGCATAAAAATAGGAAAAGAAGAACTCAAATTCTCACTATTTGCAGATGACATGATTCTATACCTAGCAGACCCAAAAGGGTCTACAAAGAAACTATTAGAGCTAATAAATGAATTCAGCAAAGTGGCAGGATATAAAATCAACACGCATAAATCAAAGGCATTCCTGTATATCAGTGACAAATCCTCTGAAATGGAAATGAGGACAACCACCCCATTCACAATATCCTCAAAAAAAAAAATAAAATACTTGGGAATCAACCTAACAAAAGAAGTGAAAGACTTATACAATGAAAACTACAGAACCCTAAAGAGAGAAATAGAAGAAGATCTTAGAAGATGGAAAAATATACCCTGTTCATGGATAGGTAGAACTAACATCATCAAAATGGCAATATTACCAAAAGTTCTCCAAAGGTTTAATGCAATGCCAATCAAAATCCCAATGGCATTTCTTGTAGAAATAGAGAAAGCAATCATGAAATTCATATGGAAAAATAAAAGACCCAGAATAGCAAAAACAATGCTAAGCAGGAAGTGTGAATCAGGCGGTATAGCTATACCAGACTTCAAACTATACTACAGAGCAATAGTAACAAAAACAGCATGGTACTGGTACCAAAACAGGCGGGTGGACCAATGGTACAGAATAGAGGATACAGAAACCAATCCACAAAATTACAACTATCTTATATTTGATAAAGGGGCTAAAAGCATGCAATGGAGGAAGGATAGCATCCTCAACAAATGGTGCTGGGAAAACTGGAAATCCATATGCAACAAAATGAAATTGAATCCCTTTCTCTCACCATGCACGAAAGTTAACTCAAAGTGGATCAAGGAACTGGATATCAAATCAGAGACATGGCGTCTGATAGAAGAAAAAGTTGGCTATGATCTACATACTGTGGGGTCGGGCTCCAAATTCCTCAATAGGACACCCATAGCACAAGAGTTAATAACTAGAATCAACAAATGGGACTTACTCAAACTAAAAAGTTTCTTCTCAGCAAAAGAAACAATAAGAGAGGTAAATAGGGAGCCTACGTCCTGGGAACAAATCTTTACTCCTCACACTTCAGACAGAGCCCTGATATTCAGAATATACAAAGAACTAAAAAAATTAGACAATAAGATAACAAATAACCCAATCAACAAATGGGCCAAGGACCTGAACAGACATTTCTCAGAGGAGGACATACAATCAATCAACAAGTACATGAAAAAATGCTCACCATCTCTAGCAGTCAGAGAAATGCAAATCAAAACCACCCTAAGATACCATCTCACTCCAGTAAGATTGGCATCCATTAGGAAGTCAACAACAAGTGCTGGGGAAAAGGGTTCACTTGTACATTGCTGGTGGGTCTGCAAATTGGTGTGGCCAATTTGGAAAGCAGTATGGAGATTTCTTGGAAAGCTCGGAATGGAACCACCATTTGACCCAGCTATTCCCCTACTCGGTGTATTCCCTAAAGACCTAAAAAAAAAAAGCACACTATAGGGACACTGCTACATCCGTGTTCATAGCAGCACAATTCACAATAGCAAGACTGTGGAACCAACCTAGATGCCCTTCAATAGACGAATGGATAAAAAAAAAAAAATGTGGCATTTATACACAATGGAGTATTACTCTGCATTAAAAAATGACAAAATCATAGAATTTGCAGGGAAATGGATGGCATTAGAGCAGATTATGCTAAGTGAAGCTAGCCAATCCCTTAAAAACAAATGCCAAATGTCTTCTTTGATATAAGGAGAGTAATTAAGAACAGAGTAGGGACGAAGAGCATGAGAAGAAGATTAACATTAAACAGGGATGAGAGGTGGGAGGGAAAGGGGGAGAGAAGGGAAATTGCATGGAAATGGAAGGAGACCCTCAGGGGTATACAAAATTACATACAAGAGGAAGTGAGGGGAAAGGGGGAAAAATATAAGGGGGAGAAATGAATTACAGTAGAGGGGGTAGAGAGAGAAGAGGGGAGGGGAGGAGACGGGGGAGGGGGGAAAGTAGAGGATAGGAAAGGCAGCAGAATACAACAGACACTAGTATGGCAATATGTAAATCAATGGGTGTGCAACTGATGTGATTCTGCAATCTGTATACGGGGTAAAAATGGGAGTTCATATCCCACTTGAATCAAAGTGTGAAATATGATTTATCAAGAACTATGTAATGTTTTGAACAACCAACAATAAAAATTAATTTAAAAAAAAAGGAAGGGAAAAAAAAAAAGAACAAAGTAAAAGTGCCCTCTCTTAATACTTCTGTTTCAATGTAAACCAAATGCCTTAGCCATTGCAAGAAGGAAAGGGGGAGAGAGCACATACAGATAGGAAAGGAAGAAGTAACACTTATTTGCATATAATCTTATTGTTTATACAAAAAGCCCTATAGAATCCACCCAAAAAGTTTACTCAAACTTGTAGGTGAATTTAACAGGATCATAGGATACAGGGTTAATATGCATAAATCAATAGTATTTCCCTGTACTTTTAATAAACAGTGGAAAATGGAATAAAAAATGCATTACCATTTTCAATATCATTAAATTCTTGGTAATTAAGAGTTTTGTATAGATGCAGTGGGGACATGAAAGAGGAAGGCATTAATCTGGGTCCAGAAGTAATCTGGGGCTGGGGCTCAGTGGCAGAGCACTTGCCTGGCATATGTGAGGCACTGGGTTCAATTCTCAGCACCACACATAAATAAAGGGCCATCTACAACTAACATTATTTATCTATTAGATAGATATAGATATGTAAGTAATCTGGAAGGATTTCATACACAGATCTATGCTGAGTCTTGGAAAAAAAAAAAGAAACTTCCAAATGAAGGGATAATTATCATTTCAGGTAAAAGAAAGATATAAATAAACATTATAAAGATTAAGATACTTGAGAAAGCTTGCCCATTTGGAGATCTGTAATAGTTCTGTGTGATTTAATCCTATGATGAGAAAGAGTAGACAGGCTAGAGGTAAGTTTAGGTCTTATTTTGAAGGCCCTTATGAACCTCACAAGTCTTTGACCTTTTGTCCTGTAGGTCAAGTGGATCTGTCAATGGGCTTTAAAAGGGAGAGACACATGTGATGCTGCATTTTAGCATTTGCTATGGATAAGAGTTCAGACCTTCAGTGGCCTTTCAGCTATTTAATTTCAGTTCAGATAGCCAGTAAGAGTCTTCAAAGGCAGTGATGCAGGGTGGCTGCTGCCTAGGAATGAGGCACTGGATTTCACTAAGCAGTCCTACTCTAGGATGAGGTACAGGCCAACTTCTCACTTGACCCACCCAAAACCTGGGACCTGTTTTGTTGCTGTTGACAGTAGTTAGAAGTAGCATGTGTTTTAGTCAGTCTTTTCATTGCTTTGACCAAAATGTCTGGCAAGAAAAACTTAAAAGTTTATTTGGGGCTCATAGTTTCAAAGATCTCAGTCCATAAAGAGCCAACTCCATTGCTCTGGGCCCAAGGTGAGATAGAACCTCACCTTGGAAGGGTGTGACAGAGGGAAACACATACCCCAGGAACTCACCTTTTCTAGCCATGCCCCATCTGCCTACAATTACACTAAAGCAAGCCCATTCAAAGTAGATAGACTGATTTGGTTACAGCTTTCATAATCTGATAATTTTACTCTGAATATTGCTGCATTAACACAGGATCTTTTGGGGAACCTCTCCCATCTAAACCATAACAACATGATGCCAGCACCAGGACCCTAATGTATTAATGGCAGTGGTCCTCA
The DNA here is from genome assembly GCF_048772815.1 of Callospermophilus lateralis. Lineage (NCBI taxonomy): Eukaryota > Metazoa > Chordata > Mammalia > Rodentia > Sciuridae > Callospermophilus > Callospermophilus lateralis. The sequence goes on from NC_135309.1 coordinate 42,037,663, forward strand.
GTCAGGTGAGAAGACATCTGGAAACTAGACCAATATCATTTCAGGCTTTTGGCACAGAGGTGAATTAAAGTATATCTGGCTGGCATCATCAAGCTTTGTGAACTGGCTGATCAATTTGCTAGGGAATAGGAGCAGAGATAGGTAATTATCCATTAATTAATCTAATTAAGGACCAGACTTAGGGCTGGGATTGTGGCTCAGGGATAGAGTGCTCACCTAGCATGCACGAGGGGCCCTGGGTTCGATCCTCAGAACACATAAAAATAAGTGAATGGAATAAAGGTATTGTGTCTTACTACAACTAAAAAAATAAATATTTTTTTTTAAAAAAGGACCAGACTTACATTATTGGTTTTACAACCCTTATTGTATTATTTTCTGAATCTCTTTTTAAGTCAATTATTGAATAAAGGTGTACATTTCTAGACTCTCTAATAGGGAAAAGAGATCAGGATTTGAATGTCTGTCCCTGCCACTTCACTGTATAATCCTTAGGTAAATAGCCTAGTTCTTCTAACCTCTACTTGTTACATCTGTATAATGGAGATGATATTGCCTACCTTATAGGGTCATAGTGAAAACTTAATATGTCTTGTGAAAGCACTTAATATATTCTCAACACATAGATCCTCTTAAAATAGCTTACTTTCTTGGTTGGCTTCTGTTGTAGGTTGTCCTAGGTATTTACTTTTCCAAACAATGGTTGCTTTCTATTTTGTGAAGGTTGGAATATCCCCTACTCCTCCCTGTCCTCCTTGGACCAGAAAATTTTCCTACAACACTCCCAGTTATATACATCTGGCATTTGAATAATTTAAGAAGGTATAGAAATTGACAACTTTGACACTGACACTGGCAAATGTTGAACAGCGGAAGTAAACTAATGCTTATATTATACAAGATGTGTGAATTATCAGTGAAGCAAGAAGGTAAAATAATATTCATCCTTAAGAGCTGAAACTTAAGTCTTCTGAGGTAAAGGTGAGAGTTCCTTCTTTAATGCTTCTTTTCTCACAATCCTTCAACAGGATTTCATTGACTTAACTAGAGAAACCAGACCAAGGACAAAGGATCGAAATGGACTCTATGTGATTGACCTGACAAGAAATGAGGAAGAAAATCGGCCTATTGCCACTCTTGATTTGACTTTAGAACCTGTCACTGCCTCCCAAAAGGAGCCAGCCAGTCTTCAGACAGGTGCCAGCCTCTCCAACAAAGAGGTGATAGAAAGCCGGGTGGACAGAAGCTCTCGGCCTACAGCACAGAGAATCATTAACAGTGTTCCTGTAGACTTGGACCTGTTGGAAGAAACCACATTTGAAGGTCCCCAACCCCCTGCATCCATCAGTCAGGACTCTGTTTATCCAGCAGAGCCAAATTGTAGCTCAACCACATTCAAAGGTGACCTCAGCTTCTTAGCAAGCCTACAGCTGTCCTCAGATGTTAGCTCTTTCTCCCCAACAAGCAATAATGGTAGCAGCAGCAATCATAGGCCACTCTTGCCATGCCTGCAGCAAGATGTACCTTGCCCACCTCGAGCCTTGCCATGCCTACTTCAAACTTCACCATGTCCACCACGAGCCTCCTCCTGCCCACCACGAGCCTTGTCATGCCCATCACAGACCACGCAGTGTCAACTACAAACTTTGCCTCACCCACCTCGAGAAGTGCCATGCCCTCCTGAAGATGTCCAATGCCCTCAGTGGAGTATGCCAAGCCCACCTCAAGAGCCATCATGGCATCCTCAACACCCACCAAGCCCACCTCAAGACTCTCTGAGCCTACTACAAGATGTACCAGGTCCACCTCAAAAGCTCTTCTATCCACAAGACATGACACACCTGCAAGGCATTCCAAAGTCACTGCAAGACATGCCACAGTCAATAGGAGATGTACCACAGTCAACAGGAAATGTGCCATTGTCACTAGGAAATGTACCACACTCTTCAGGCAAAATGTCACAGTCACCAGGAGGTGTGATTGGTGATATACCACCATTGGGAGATATACCACACTTACCAGATGTGCTGCGCTCACCTAGTGACATGCCATGCTCACCAGGAGACTTGCTTAATTTACCAGAAGACAGGCCTGACTCTCCTCAGAATGATGTACAGAATTGTGATGCTCCTATGGATATCTCAGCTCCATCCTCTCCAAGCTGCTCCCCCAGCCCACAGTCTCCACAGTCTGAAACTTCCTTAGAGAAAGTTCCTTGGCTTTCTGTCATGGAAACACCAGCCAGAAAAGAGATATCACTGTCAGAGCCTGCCATCTCGGGGTCTGCCCAGGTACAAGCACGAACACTGCAAGGTGGGCTATACAACAAACCCTGCCTGCACAGACTGAAGTACTTCTTACGACCTCCAGTACATCACCTCTTCTTCCAGACACTAATACCTGACAAAGACACACGAGAGGTGAGCTAACACATCTTCCCCGGGATTGAGTGTCCTTTCTATAGGCCTTGGATAAAATTTCTGTAACTGGAATTCATGCATGAGAGGACAGATGAAGTATAAATGAAATTTTTATCTTTCACATTCAGTATAGAGTCAGATCTGGGTTCAAATTTCAGCCCTACAGTTAAAAACCAGCACTGTACAAATTGTTTTACCTTTGTTGATCATAGCCTTCCTATCTGTAAAATGGAGGTAAAAACATACCTCAGAGGGTCACTGAATGAAAAGTGCTTCTTAGTGTCTGATTCATCATGGGCTTCATCAAATTCTTATTTTCAATTCCTATACCTCTGTCTTCCTGACACTCTCATTACAGCTTCTATATCACAGAGAATAATACTCTCTCATCACTTTAATGCCTACAAAATTATTACTCCAAATTTGAGAGTAGAAATTCTGTTTTAAGACTTTAGTGGGAATGCTACTTCTCTTTGGTCTTCATTAATATATGAGAAATAAGCTAGATATATAAGGGGGGAAAAATGAGATTAAGTCTCACATTATTAAGCCTTTAAAGCTTGGGGTTTTTTTTATTATTTTCCACAACTCCCATCCCCAACATTAAGAAGACTGGCTTGAAGTAGTTCAAAAAGTGAAAAGGCACACTCTCCTTCAGGGAGGAGTGATCAACTTACCAGGTGCCAGAAATTGACATTTATGTCTTCTCCTTCTGAATGACTATCTACTAGGTCATTCTCTTTTCTCCTGCAAGTTTGCTTCAGGTTGGTGAAACATCTGTCCATTATCAAGAGCATCCTTGAGCTGGGTACAGTGGCACGTCTGTAATCCCAGCTACTCAGGAGGATCATAAGTCTGAGGCCAGCCCCTCCAATTTAACAAGACCCTGTGTCTCAAAATAAAATGGAGCCAGGCATGGTGGCACTTACCTATAATCTCAGCAAAGCACTAAGCAACTTAGCAAGACTCCATCTCAAATTTTAAAAAAATAAAAAGGGCTGGGAATGTAGCCCCTGGGTTCAGTCCCCAGTGCCAGTAAACAAATAAATATGGCTGAGAATATAGCTCAGTGGTAGAGTTCTCCTGGGTTTAATCACCAGTATTGAAGAAGGAAAAAAATAAGAGCACCTTTGGGTGACTTGAGAGTTTGTAAGTTTCCATAGTCAAGGTTGTGGTACTCTGAGTTGCTGCACCGATATGGAAGCTATTCCTTTTTTGTGTTCACATAGTTCAGATTTCAGCCATCTGGAACCTATCTATAAATCTTTTCTCTCTTCTCCTTTAATTTCTTTGGTGCTTTCAATAAATATTTCTTCACTGGGGAGCTTTCCTCCCAGAACTTCTTTATTCCCTACCTCTGCAACCTGTTAGCCATTTCCCTTGATTCCTCCGAGTCTCTTTTTGTTTAACTCTAAAATAAGAATTGTATCATAAAGTCGTTTGACTTAAAAGTAAACACATAACAACACATAGCTACCTTTCAGAGCTTATGGTAGTACCCTACAAATACTTTTTTCAGAGCTAGGGATATAACTCAGTATAGAATATGGCCTAGTTAGTGTGCATGAGGCTCTGGGTTCAATTCCCAGCCATCACCACCCCAAAAACAAAAAATTATTTCCTTTAAGAAAAATTTGAGGGCTGGGTTGTGGCTCAGTGGTAGAGCTCTCACCTAAAATGTGTGAGGCACTGGGCTCAATCCTCAGCACCACATAAATAAATCAATAAAGGTATTGTGTTCATCTACAACTAAAAAAAAATACTTTAAAAAAAAGGAAAGAAAGAAATAATTTGTAGACATCAAAACAACATGTAAACATTTGTTTGTAGATGTCCCTAATTTTATCAAAAAACAAAAACCTGATACAAATTCAAGATTATAAAGTGTATCCCATGTAAAATCAGTCATCAAAATAAGATTTTTATTTTTCTTTTCTTTTTCTCCAATTTTTATTGCATGCCTTATACATTAATGGTCTCTCATCAGAGCTCAGAGGGAACCTGCAGGGTGATTTGAGACATCAGGAAAGTCAACTGGTCTTCTCTTGTCCTGATTTTCTGGAGAGGCAATTCCAGCCTTTACTGTTTTATTGTATTAGCCTATACTGTCAGATTTTTGTTGGTTAGCCGTTTTAAAATTAATTCTTATTTTCTGATTTTAAAAATAATGCTTGTTGTCAGGCACAGTGTCACATGCCTGTAATCCCAGCAACTCGGGAGGCTGAGGCAGGCAGGTTGCAAGTGCAAAGGCAACCTCAGCAATTTAGCAAAATTCTGCCTCAAAATAAAAAATAAAAATGGCTGGGGTTGTAGTTCAGTGGTAGAGCACTTGCCTAGGATGTGTGAGGCAAGGGGTTCAATTCTCAGGACCACATAAAAATGAAATAAAAGTCCATCGACAACTTAAAAAAAAAGTATTTAAAAAAAATGCTTGGGGGCTCTGGATGTGGCTCAAGTGGTAGCGCGCTTACCTGGCATTAGTGAGGCACTGGGTTTGATCCTCAGTATCACGTAAAAGAAAATAAAGATATTGTGTATCCACCTAAAACTAAAAAATAAATTTAAAGAAAAATAATTAGGTTTGTAGCTCAGTGGTTAAGCGCCCCTGGATTCAATCCCTGTTTTCAGAATAAATAAATAAATAAAATTTTTAAAATGCTTATAATAAAATATTTAAAAATTACTCAGGGCTGGGGTTGTGGCTCAGCAGTAAAGCATTTGCCTATCATGGGTGAGGCCCTGGGTTTGATCCTCAGCACCACATAAAAATAAATAAATAAAATAAAGGTATTGTGTCCAACTCAACTAAAAATTTAAAAATAATAATAATTACTCATGCTATCAGCAGTTATTATTTTGAATAATTTGGTATATTTCCTTCCCAGTTGTCTTTTCCTACATAACCATTTTTTATTTTTTTAATAATTGGGGGTTTAGCATATATTTATTTACTTTTATTGTTGTTGCTTATAGAATGCAAAGGTTAAGTCAGTGGCTTTGGGGTTATGCCACTATGTTTGAAACTAGCTTCTGCCATTTGTTGCATAATAAAATATTTGCCCTCTAACTATGTTTCTTTTCTTTGTTAGTTAAATAGGATCAATAATAGTACATAGTTCTTAGGGTTGTTGAAAGAACTAAGGATAATTTAGATGTTCAAAAAGTTTTATTAATGTTATTATTCTCATATTAAGTCAACTTTTAATTTTTTTCCTTCTAATTATAAAACTAATAAGTGCCTACTATGGAAAAATTGAAAAATACAGAATAGATTCTAGAGGAAAAAACCACCCTAACTCTATCACCCAGCTAATAAAACACACACACACACACACACACACACACACACACTTTTCACATATTCTCTCCTAATCTACGTACATGTTTTAGGGGGACAAAGCATCAATATTTACCATTGTCTCAAAAAATGAAATTTTTCTCCTAACAACAAAAAATATATTTAAATTTTCTTCCGTATCTATTTCACTATCTGATATAGCATTACAATTGCCCTAAATCTCTTGTCATCCTTAACCCAAAATTAACTCAGGCTAGTTCTTGACTCTTGTATTTTCTTTCTATGCTATATTTTAATATAAATTAAGTCATGCTCTATATAGCATTTATAATTCCTTTCTTTTATTTTTATATAAGCTTTTCCCCAAGGTCATTAAGAGTTTTTTTTTCAGCTATCTTTTTATTATTATTATTAGTTGTTGATGGACCTTTATTTTATTTGTTTATATGTGGTACTGAGAATTGAACCCAGTTCCTCATACATGCTAGGCAAGTACTCTACCACTGAGCCATAACCCCAGCCCAAGAGTTTTTTAAATAATGTCTTTTTTTTCTTTTGAAATTATGAAATATTTCAAATACATGGAAACTTTGTCTCTTCAACCAGTTCCAGAATCTCTTGTTTTTATGTACTGTAGAAATCTACCCTAATTTCTTTCTTTTTATCTCAACAGAGCAAGGGTCAAAAGTTAGAACCCATCCCTCCTCGAAGACTAAGAATGGTAACAAACACCATTGAAGAAAACTTCCCCCTGGGGACTGTGCAGTTTTTGATGGACTTCGTATCACCCCAGCATTACCCACCTGGAGATATTGTGGCTCATATTATCCAGAAAATCCTGCTCAGTGGCTCTGAGACTGTGGATGTCCTCAAGGAGGCCTATATGCTTCTCATGAAAATTCAACAGTATGAACCATAACAGTTGACTGTTTGGGGGAATTTGGACCCAGCACAGTTTTCTGTTGCCTTAACTTTATTCAGCTAACTATTAGGGAGGGTTTCAGTTTCTTTTGCTTTTTTGGGTGGTGGGAGGAGGAGGGGGACTGGAACCTAGGGGCACTCCACCACTGAGCTATATCCCCAGCCCTTTTTATTTTGTTTTGAGACAGTCTCACTAAGTTGCCAAAACTGTCCTCAAACTTGTGATTCTCCTACCTCAGCCTCCTTCATTACTGGGATTATAGGCATGTACCATCATATCCAGCTAGAAGGTTTCTTAATATATTAGTGTTATTTTAATTGCAAGTCACAGGAAAACCAATCAAAAGTGGCTTTAACAGCTGCTATAAGAGAATTTAATGATTTGTGTACTAGAAACGGAATAAGATGTGAGTTCATTCTGTGTTAAGAAATGGTTACCACAGTCTGTTTTTCAGTTCTGCTTTTATTTTCAGGCTCCACATGTTAGTCATCAACCTACTCACAGTAGGAGAGTCCACTTCCCTGATAGTCACATGAGAATTCTGAAATTGAGTTTTGTATGATTTAATTAGCCTAATATGAAACATGAACTCATCTTTAAACAAATCACTGTGAATTAAGGGGTAGAATATCATGATTCACTCAAAACTAACATGTTTTATCCTGGGGTCCTGGTAGGTAAAGCTAATTAGCTAAGAGTATAAAGAGCTGGTTTCCTTAAGATACAATTCCCAAAAGTGACGGATAATGGGTACCAAAAACCAATGAAGTTCTACTACATTCAGACTGACATAGTGATGTACCAGAGGGTAGAGCTGACCACTGAGGATGAGGAGGCTTTTTCTTCTGTCCTCTTCAGATCCTATTTCTTCTTCTTCTATATTCTCCATAATTCTAATTGATGTCATTTGACTTTCAGGCTGCATCCAGCCAATGCTAAGACAGTGGAGTGGGACTGGAAACTGCTCACGTACGTCATGGAAGAAGAGGTAACATAATAATTATGAAGGTGCATCTTTTCAGAGGAAGTTTTTACTACAAAGAAAGTTCTACCCCTGCCAAACAATTACACAACTAAAATGGGTGCTGTTTTCCAATTCAAGTACGAATAGATTCACTCTCTTTTTGAGTTCCCATTTAAAATATTATTAAGTATGCTGGCATGGAAGCACATGCCTGTAGTTCCAGCTACTTAAGAGCCTAAGGTGTGAGCATCACTCAAGCCCACAGGTTTTAGGGCAACATAGTAAGACACCATCTCAAAAACAAACAAACAAACTGTTAATAAATAGGTGTTGGGGCTGCAGCTCAGTGGTAGAGCCCTTGCCTCGCACATGTGAGGCACTGGGTTCAATCCTCCAACACCACATATAAATAAATAAATATTGTGTCCATGTACATTTAAAAAAAATTTTTTAATGCTAACAAATAAATGTAGAAAGTTATAAATCCATTGTTATACATGGGAGAACAACATATGTGAATAAAAATTTGGAAGATCTAAAGAAAATATAGGAGTGGTACCTAATGAAGCTGGACAAAGAAAGCCAGCTGGGTAGAAATACATGCAGGAGAGACAGTAGCCACATAGGGAAGAAATCTTCTCTTCTGAGCACCAGAGAAGTTTTATTAGATTCAGAAACACAATATATATAGCAAAAGATGTGAGTCAGATATGGGTTGTAAATGTGTATCTGTTGAAAATCTTTAGAGGGAGCAGTCAACTTCCCCATTGTTTAGCAGAGAAAGTTCAATAGCCAGGTTATCTATCTTTCAGGTAAAAAGTCAGGAAAATTCCTTATCTGAAAGTAATGAGCCATCTGCAATAAACAAAGACTTCTAATTGGTAAGCTGAAAAAAGGTGTTCCACGTTCTGACTTTTAGGTGGTCCCAAAATTAGCTGCCAGAGCTTTGTCTGCTTGCCCTAAAGCAATTAGATAAAACAAATGATTTTCAACTTTGAATTAAATAAAAACTCTATTTCTTAAGAGGCCACCTATGGTTGTGCATCCAAGAAATGAGGGAGTACCCAAAAAAGAGGGAGACATGGAGTCCAAAGAATAGTAGATTGAATCCAAAAGAGTATTGAAGAGAAGTCCCCAAATTAGCAGTGAATAGCAGACCAAGGCAGCAGTTACTCCAGGTTAGAGTGAAGTGACAGAGGGCTTTAAGAATTGTCTGAGAGACATCAGTAAAATGGCTTAAGTAAGAAGCTCCAGGTCCTTGTTCTTCAGTGGAGACACTGAGTTAACAATATATGGACCAGAAGACCTGTGTGAGAACTCTAGAGGCCAGAATACCTGCAGGGCCCAAACTAAAGTAAAACCAAGAAGATATTCCATCAAAAGAGGTAGGAAAGTCTGTGGTACTTTGCATGTCCATGCCCTGTCCCCTACCCAGCACAGCAAACCACAACCAGAAAGAAGTCTCCCATGGCCTCTCTCTTGGGACAGAAATGAAAGAGCATCCATTATGCTAGTTTGTTGGGGACTGCCAAGGGACTGATTTCCGTCTTGCCAGATTCAGCACTGATATAAACAGTAGCATAGCTTGTAAGCTGCTGAAAATAGAGGCAAGCACTGAAATATATTAGAACTGCAGAGTCTACAGTTTCACAGGCAGATTCCAAGGGATGCAGGAAATTACAAGCTCCTGAAAGAAACAAGGGGCAAGCCACTTGAGAAATTAAAAGATCAGTACATGCATAATCCCAAAGCAAAGACATCATAAAAAAAGATGTGAGATCCAGAACTTCGTCGAGCCAGGCTGATTGGTGAAAGTCTTCTACAGAAACCCAATCTAAACTAGACTGGAAAAGGTAGTTATTATTTCAGATGCCTAAATCTCAACAAAAGGTCACAGGAAGAGCTGGTTCTCCAAAAAAGATGAACAAAATAGATAAACCCTTAGGTAGACTAAGAAAAAGAGAGAAGACATAAAATCAGAGATGAAAAGGGACACATTACAGCTGACACCACAGAAACACAAAAGTTCATGAGAAATTACTACAAACCAACCACTATGTGCCAGCAAATTTGATAACTTAGAAGAAATGGATAAATTTTGATAATTTAGAACAAATGGACATAAACACATTAAGAAGACCACATCATGAAGAAATAGGAAAATACCACTTATTAGATTGGCTACTCTAAAATTTTTAAAGAGGAAAATAAGTGTTGTTAAGGATAATGGAGAAATTGGAATCTCTGTGCACTCTTGAAGGAATTGTGAAATGGTACAATTGCTATGGAAAAACCTCCTCAAAAAATTAATAGAATTACCATGTGATCCAGCAATCCCAATTTAAGTTATATATGAAAACAAATTGAAAGCAAGTTCTCAAAGAAATATGTATAACCCATGTGCAGAAGCAGCATAATTTACAATAACCAAGAAGAAACAACCCCAAGATCTATCAACAGGTGAGTCTATAAACAAAATGTGGTTTAATCATCCAATGGAATGTTAATTCTGTCTTAAAAAGGAAGGAAATCTTGTCACATTCTAAAGCAGGGATGAAACTTTAGGACACTATGCTAAGTAAAATATACCAGTCACTAAAGGACAAATACTCTGTGATTCCACTTAAATGGGGTATCAAAAATTCAATGAAACAGAAAATAGAATGATAGTTACCAGGGACTGTGGAGAGTAAGAAACAGGAAGTTATTGTTTAAGGAATATAGAATTTCAATGTTGCAAGATGAAAACTTCTAGAGATCTTTTGCACAACTTATGAATATACTTAATACTATGTGTATTTAAAATGGCTGATAGAAATTTAATATGTGTATTTACCACACTTTTAAAAATTATGAGAAAACAATAACAAACATTAGCAAAAATATGGAGAATAGTAAATCTCATCCATTGCTGGTGCAAAATGTAAATGGTACAACCACTTTGGAAAGCAGTTTGGCAGTTTCTTTAAAAAGTTAAACATAAATTTATCATGGAGTCTATATATTCAGCTTCTAGATACAGACCTAAAAAATTTGGAAATGTCAAGAGACGACTTACATGTGAATATTCATAGAAACATTACTTATAATAGCCAAAAAATGTCTACCTACTTGTGAATAGGTAAACAAAATGCACTGTATACATACAGTGAAATATTATTGGGCAATAAAAAGGAATTAATAGAGAGAGAAGAGGGGAGGGGAGGGGGGAGGGGGGATAGTAGAGGATAGGAAAGGCAGCAGAATACAACAGACACCAGAATGGCAATATGTAAATCAATGGTTCTGCAACTGATGTGATTCTGCAATCTGTATATGGGGTAAAAATGGGAGCTCATATCCCACTTGAATCAAAGTGTGAAATATGATATATCAAGAACTATGTAATGTTTTGAACAACCTACAATAAAAATTAATTTTAAAAAAAAAGGAATTAATATAGATAAATTATGGGTGAACCTCAGAAAACATTAAGCTAAATAAAAGAAACCACACCAAAAAAAGAAAAAAATTACATATTGTGTGATTCTGTATATATGAAATGTCTAGAAAAGGCAAATCTAGAGAGGAATGGGAATTAGCTGCATTAATTAATTCATTCATTCACAAGGGATCTTCTTGGAGTTGAAATGTTCTTTAAAAAACGTGATTTTTTTTTTTTAGTATAGTATATAGATTTCCAGTATAGTAATTAATTTTAACATAGTCCTGACACTTTTTTAAACTCTAATTATAACATTGAAAATCAATTTAGATACAAAGCATAGGAGAGATTTTTATTAGCCTTTATTATATAAAGTGAAAAGTGCAGAAGACAAAGATTGGGAGATGAAAGAGACATGATCTCTGCAGATTGTCCTTATCTTCCAAAGTGGAGAATCAGGAAATAATGCCTAGATATGATGAAGAATAGTTATTTCTGGAAGATAAGAGGTAGAAGTTTTACATGAGTGAGTCAGACTTTATGTAGCATAGTATAATTCAGTAGATCATGTTTAATGTTAAGAAATAGCAAAAGCCTATTTCTTCAGAGATATATAGGGTGACTTTCAGAGAGAACTGGTATGGTAGAGAGTATTATCAATACAAGACTTTCTTTTATTGCAGATTTAACACAAGTACTTGGTTTTTTGTGTGTGTTTGCTACTGGTAATGGAACCCAGGTGTGTTCTACCATGAAACTACATCAGTTTTGTTTTGTTTTTGTTTTTGAGATAGGGTCTCACTAAGTTAAACCTGGGCCAGCTTTGAACTTGCCCTCCCCCTTCCTCTTAGCCTCCAGAATAGCTGAGATTATAGGTATACATTGCACCCAATCTAAATACGTGGGTTTTTAAGACAATTTTTTTTGCATCAGTTATTAAGGATCAGAGAAAAATATACACATTTTGAAGGCAACGATATCATCACTTCCTCCTCAAAAGTAATATATACTTTTTTTTTTTTAAATATATACTGATATGTACTTAGTATTGTCATTCTGGTTTCTGATAACTGAACCATACTGTGGAAGGGAATACACCCTGAAATTTGAAAGTTCTCACATATCCCAGAAACATTTGGTGCCTTTTGAGCTCCTGAACTCCTAGCACTTGTCTCCCAGTAAATGGAAGCCAACAAATTGTACATGCCTGCTTGCTATGTGTCAGGTATCAACACTGTCTTTGGTAAATTAGAATTATACCCAACAAATCACAAAGACACTCAGACTCCAAACAGGTAAGTTAAATCAGGAATGAAGCTACCTTTAAAGCAAATAACAGCAACAAAACATAAGGTCTCTGTGCCACCAAAGCCCGTGTTCTTTGCCTGTGTCAGTTAGGATCATTTTACAGGATTCTCTGTGACAGTTGAGACTTGCTTAAACAATAAGAGTATGCATCAGCTCATGGTGCTGCAAGTTTAGTAGTAGGGTGGACATCATGGTTGTTTGATCTAGCAGCTCAGCAGTTATTAAAAAAACAGTTTCTCTCCTGTGATCTGCAAGCCAGTTTTTAATTTATCCTTGGGCTGATAAAGTCCAATGAGTAAGAGAGAGACTTGACTTCTCATGGCAGTCTTAAAAATAAAAACATCTACAATTCTGACAACTCTAGATCTCCAGTTGCAACTTAGACATTAGGAAATTATCCATAGGTGTCTAGATCCTTTGAACAGATAAATCATTTTTAATCCCTAAAACAAAATAAAATGGTTTCTAAGACCTTACAGAGTATGATTCTTTTAGCAGCTGTCCTATTTTTTTCCTTTTTTGCCATGATTACCTGTTCTCTCCCATATCCCTTTTTTTTTTTTTTTTTGGCACCAGGACTGAACCCAGGGGCACATAACCACTGAGCTGCCTTCCCAAACCATTTTAATTTTTTTTTAATTTAGAGACAGAGTCTTGCTAAGTTGCTGAGACTGGCTTTGAACTCTCTTTTCTTTTTTTTTCCTTTTTTTTTTTTTTTTTTTTTTTTTGGTGCTGGGAATTGAACCCAGGGCCTCATGCACACATGAGCTATATCCCCAGCCCCGGCTTTGAACTCTCAGTCCTCCTGCCTTAACCTCCTAAACTTCTGGGATTACAGGTGGGCACCACTGCACCTGGCCAAGAAACCTTTCTTTTAGGTACAAACTTGTTAACTCATGACCTTTTCTTAGGCTTAGTGGGTAAGACATCTTACTGCCATCCAAGAAACTGAAAAGAAAGACTGACTTCTCATTCCTTGTCCCACAGGGTCAAACTCTGCCTGGGCGAGTCCTTTTCCTGCGTTATGTAGTACAGACCCTAGAAGATGACTTTCAGCAGATCCTGAGGAGACAGCGGCAGCACCTGCAGCAATCTATTGCAAACACTGTGCTGTCCTGTGACAAGCAGCCCCACAATGTCAGGTAATCAGCCACCATAGCCATGGGAAGACAAGATGTAAGGGGCTATAGGTGGGTAGCACAGTATCTGTTGGGTGAGGTTTTATGGTCACTAGATACCCTAACAGGAATCATTATTATATAGATAAACCCTTCCTGCACCAATAATGTGGCAAGTACCATGACTCTTAAGACTATCTGACTTCTATTGGTCTAATTATTTTAGTATGGTTCAAACACCTTGTGAGTTCCGGGGGGAACCTTCATGTTTTTGATTTTTTATTTCCATCTTTCAGTGAATTCAGTATTAATCTCATTTGTCACTAACTAGTTTTAGAAAAGTAATATGACAGTAGGTCATTTGGCTGACAACAAGTTCAATAGGAAGCAAGTGTGTGTGTGTGTGTGTGTGTGTTTTCAGTTCAATAGGAAGCAAGTGTGTGTGTGTTTTCGGGATTGAACCCGAGGATGCTCTACTTTGGAACTACATTCCCAGCACGTTTTAATTTTTTATTTTGAAACAGGGTCTTACTGGGTTGTCCAGGCTGGCCTCAAACTTGCAATCCTCCTGCCTTAGCCTCCCAAGTCACTGGGATTACAGCATGTGGAGTCTTTTTTTTTTTTTTTTTTTTTCTTTGTAGAGCTTCTGAAAGCTGCAGAATATAAAACTACTGTATGTTAATATTAAAGAGAAAAAATTTATTTCTAGGTTGGGAATCTTAGGCTAGAACTTAATCTTTGTGCATATGAGAAGTCAACCTCAAATTCTTTGCCAACTAGGTCTCAGTCTCCCTTTAAGATTCATATTGGAAGTCTCCCATACTGGAGATTAAACCCAGAAGATCTTTACCACTGGGCTACATCCCTGGGTTTCTGGGGGTTGTTGTTGTTTTTGTTTTTTGGTTTGGTGTTTTGTTTTGTTTTGTTTTGTTTTTTAGACAAGGTCTCACTAAATTGTCCAGGTTGTCCTCAAACTTGGAGTCCTCCTGCCTCAGCCTCCTGAGATTACCAAGTAGGCACTATTATGCCGGGTCATCAGCTTCTTCTTTGTGAAGATCTGAGTTGAAACATTTTGACCTCTTCAATCTGTATTGGTTGTCCTCTTTGCCAGTATTGATCATAAAACTTGAGTATTCCTTTTACTCTTTTCAATCTTGGATCTTTGTTTGCCCTGTGTCTTTTTCTTTCTTGGTTTACTCCCTTGTTAGATTTGCTTGTTTATTTGTATGTTTGTTTAGGATAGGTTCTCACTGTCACCCAGGCTGGCCTCAAACTTCTGGGCTCAAATAGTCCTCCTGCCTCAACCTCCAAAGTCGATGCAATTACAGGCATCTGTCAACACCTCCAGCTAACTCCCTTCATTTGATGAATCAGTCTAGAGCTTCCAAATAAAATTATATGGGAAGTAAAGTTTTTGAGATCTTGTATATCTAAAACATTTTTTCACACATATTGATTGATAACTAGGCTGAATTTAAATATCTAGTTAGAAATAACTATGTCCTCTTGCTTCCAAAATTGCTATTAAGAAGTCATGAGCTATTTTGATTAGTGATTCTTCATGTGTGTCATTGTTTTTTCCTCTGGAAGTTGTAGAGCACTCTTGGATATCTATATTCATCCATTGTATTTGATATTCAGTGGGCCATTTCAGTCTGGAAATGTAATTTTTCGTTTCTAGAAAATGGATTTCTCATTTTTATTATCACGTTTCTAATTTTCTTTCTTTTTTTTTTTTTTTTTTTTTTTTGTGCTGCTGGGTATTGAACTAAGGGCCACTTTACCATGGAACCATATTCCCACCCTTTTTTATTTTTCATTTTGAGACAGAGTCTTGCTAAGTTTTCAGGCCAGCCTCAAACTTGTGATCCTCCTACCTCCGCCTCCTTAATTGCTGGGATTATAGGCATACACCACCACACATAGCTATTTACAATTTTCAAGAACTCTTTTATTTTTTCTTAACATGTTTCTTATTAAAATCAACAAATAGTATTCTATTCTTGTTCTTTCCTGGACCCATACCATTTCATATCTTCAGTACTTGTCATAGATTTTTGGTTTAGTTTATTCTCTGAATATCACTTTCTACCAAGTCACTTTTTTTTTAATAGCTAATTAGTAAATGTCTCTTATGTTAGAAGTTTTCTAGACATCTGATAAGCCTTAGTAATTTATCCCTGTTGAAAGGTGAGAGATTGAAAAAATGATGGAAATTCTGAGGACACAGAGTACTTGCCATCTCTGCACTTCCCTGTAGGTGGAACTGGATTCCCATTTTTTAAGACAGTCTCCCATATCAACACATCAGCGTTTTCAGGTCTTTCCACCTGAGCTAGTCGAGTTTTCCAGAGATTTCCAGTTCCTTCAAGTCAAAGAACAAGATTCCAGGGTTTTGAAGATAGGTGTAAGATGATGACATGGGTCTCTGCATTCAATGTTCCTGTGTTCATTTTAGTGCTCCTGTTTGTTTTGATACCTTTGTGTCCACACTGCCTCTGGTATCCCCTATCAGAGATTCTGTTTGACCTCTCCACAAAGGGAACCCGTAGTCTACAGGGTTGGTGAAGATGATATAGGAGTATAAAAATTTCTTAAGCAAATTTAAGCCCTTCTACTTATTTTAATATACTTCCTTTCACCTTTCTCTTTCAGAGAAACCCACTACTGTCATTTGCAAAGCTTATTGGAATGTTTTTTCTTTGTTTTTCTTTCTTTCTTTTTTTTTTTTTTTTTGGCAGGGGGGCAGCATATATAGAATTGCTCTTTTCTACTGCTAGCTTAGGATTCAGCTTTCTGTTCTAAGTCAATTTAAAAAAAGTAAAATTTATTCCTTTGCCAAATTCACATATTTGGATTAATCATTATCCTTAAAACATGACACACTTGCCTTATTTGTTTTTAGTTATCTAGTTACCTTTAATTTTATAGTCAGCATGTCTTAACCTATCCCCCCCCCCAATCAAAGATGAGGATCTTGACAATTCCCTACATATACACACATACAATCCCCATCTTTACATCTCCCTGCACCTGAGTGATCATCCTGCATGTCCACTATGAATGTTCTCATTTTTTTCCTACTGTGTAACTTTATAGCATATACATGTGTTCTTCAAAGTATATATTTTTATTTAGGCTTCCTTTAGCTTTATATTAAAAGGTTTCATGCTAGTGTGATGGCATGTACCTGTAATCCCAGCAACTTGGGAGGCTGAGGCAGACAGAGGATCTCAAGTTTGAGGCCAGCATGGTCAATTTAGTGAGGCTCTAAACAACTTAGTGAGACCCTATCCCAAAAAATAAAAAGGGTTGGGGTTGCAGTTCAGTAGTAGAGCACCCCTGGGTTCAATCCCCAGTACCAAAAAATAAATAAAATAAATAACAATAAAGGGTAGCATGCTATATTTAAACTATTTGGACTCTTATTTTTCACTTAATATTTTATAATACTAAGATTTGTCCATATTACTTTGTCAATGTAGCTTATTCACTTTGACAACTTTATAATATTACGTAGTAGTGAATATCCTTCCACCTTCCAAAATTTTACTGTTTTTGTGTCCTTTCCTCTTCCTTGTGAATTCTTTTTTTCTTTTAAAGATGGAGGGGGTTTTTTGTTTTGTTTTGTTTTTAGTTGTAGATGATCACGATACCTTTATTCTGTTTATTTAGTTTTATGTGGTGCTTGGGATCGAACCTAGGGCCTCTAGCATGCTAGGCAATTGCTCTACCACTGAGCTACAACCCCAGCCCCTCCTTGTGAATTCTTTATATAATTATTTGCTGTAATGTTAGTGAGGTTTTAGGAATAAACAAATTAGGTGCATTCAGCCTACCATTTTTATCTTGGTTACCTAAGTGATCATCAAAAGTTATTTTGACTTTGAGATATTTTTACTTATTTGTATCACCTAAGCTCTATATGATGTGACTCTTCTTTCTATTGCAGAGATGTTATTAAGTGGCTGGTCAAAGCAGTAACTGAAGATGGGAATCAAACTTCTTCAGAAACAGGAATCTTAAAGGCCAGCGGTGGACACCCTTCTCCCCAGTCTAACCTGACCAAGAATACCAATCAGTTGTAAGGGGCAGGCAAAGTTGTCTTTCCCTGAGCTATTGGGTTTTAAAAAATAGCACCTGTTCTGAAGAACAGTTTACTCAAAGTTAACAACTCTTACAACATAGACTGTTTCTTACTAAAGACTTATTTTAACTAAAGGCTAATTTGACAGTAAAACAGAAGCAAATTCACCCCTAGGTAAATAAGACTTCACCAAGCGAGTACAGTTGGACAAAGCAGAAGTGAAACAAAAGTTAGAGTATCCTGCCCTCCCATTCCTGGGTTTCAAGAGCCAATAAAGGGTCATACCTACTCATCGTTTCCCCAACATGGGAGTGGTGGGTAGTAACATTCCAACCATTAGTCCTCAGAAACCTGTGTTTGGTCCCTTAGTAGAGAAAAAAATAACAGTTCAACCTGCAAGTTCCGACAGGTATAATGGCAATGACTCAGACCAGGACAGGTCTCATAACTTCAGACTGTGAAAGAGATTCACAGTGTTTCATTTTTCTTCTTTTCCCTCATTTCTAGGGATTGAATCCAAGGCCTTGCTGCACATGTTAAGCAAGTGCTCTACCAATGAGCTACATCCCCAGCCCTTTTTATTTTATTTTGAGACAAGATCTTGCTAAGTTGCTGAGACTGGCCTAGATCTTTCAGTCCTCCTGCCTCAGCCTTCTGAGTAGCTGGGATTATAAGCATGTGCTGTAACACCCAACTCACAGGATTTCTTTTATGGAATTGAGTGTGGCCTTCACATTTCTTGAGAGGTGACCAGGATTTTAGAGACTATGGCTGCCCTTATATTGGTAACGTAGAATTCCATATCAGTCATCTTGATCACACTTGACATTCCAAATTATTGCATTTGCACCTAAGTTCACATATTATAACATAGTTGCAGCAAACTAACTTTTATATTAACCCTATGAGCTTCAGCTAACTTAGGAGACAATCTTGTCCCAAAAAGAATACCGTTTTAGAGCAGTAAAGCATTTATTTTGGCATATTGTGGAAGGTCCCTAAAGTGGGGTTATTCCAGAGAAATCATATACAAACCCAAGAGGAAGGTAGACAAGCCTCCTTCAGTGGAAGCAAATTTCATATAATAATCCTCATATTTTATATTTAAATACTAGTAGAAATAATAATAGGGCTCCCTATTATATCATGATCTTATCAATAATAATTAAAGGTACTACTATTTACCATCAGTGAGTCTCTTTTTGTCAGATATTTTACATATCACTCTCACTTTGTGAAATACATGGTATTATTTCCCCTTTTATGAGTGAGACTTGGACTCAGCAGTTTAGTAATTTGTTGAAGGGCAAACAGTTTATATAGCCAGAATTCCTTGTCTATCTGTTGTGTCAATGGATGGAGATTTTCTGAAAACAAAGCCATTTCTTTTATTGTAAATAATACATTTTAGAAAAGGCTGGTGTCAGGTCAGGCTCACCTTTCTGAGGCATTGCCTGGATACCTGGATTCCTAATGCCACATCAGGTCAGCTTTCTGCCACAGTTAAGTCTGATGAAAAAGAAGGTCAGGTTCCACCAGTGGAAGTTCTGAGACTGAATTTAGTATGAAACCAGTAACAGGATAAAATTATGACATACATATTTTCTCCTATATCAAAAACTTCAAATAATTTTTCAGTCACTGAGCCTATTTATATCATATACAAAATAGGGAAGTTATAGATTAGCTAGTTCTTAAAATTCTCTCCACCCTTAAAATTGTGCAGTTCTATTTTTGAATTGCAAAGCAGCTTGCTTTTGCAGCTCAACCCAGGTTCTGAGAGGTTCAGATAGTATGAACTGGCAAAAGAGACTCCAGCAGGTGAAATTGCTAGATAAAAGCATGCGGATAGTTGCAGTAGTTTTCCCTGACCCAGTATATGGTTTACAAGATCCCTTAATAGTGTGTTCTCATTATACCACTGGTAGGGGACGTTCTAGCCACATGATGGCCTCTTTTTGCCCTCCCACTCACTCGTGTCCTATGTTCTGGACTCAGGATTGTGTGCCAGCTTCAGAGGATGCTGTCCATAGCTGTAGAGGTGGATAGGACTCCTACCTGCAGCTCCAATAAAATTGCTGAGATGATGTTTGGGTTTGTGCTGGACATCCCTGAAAGGAGTCAAAGGTGAGTTTAGTTGTGTTTTTTCATTAGGAAAGAAAAATACTTCTAGGAAGTCATCTTGCATAAATTAACTTTTCTGTCTATCCTGCCTGCTGGAAACAATTTCGAGAGAAAACTCCAAATGTAGATTAAAAAAGAAGGAAGGAGAAGGAAAATTCATTATATCTCTTTAACCATTTGAAAGGAGGTTCCCCATTTATTATTATTTGCAATTAAGGCCTAATTTCTTGGGAAGAGGCACGAGACCCAGAATTCTCACTTCTAGAATTCACCCTGAAGACACATTTCTAATAATACGAAGTATTGGTAAAAGGGTATTTACTACAATATTATTAATGATTACAAATTATTAGAAACAAGCCAGACATGTTAATACAGGTCTATAATCTCAGCAACTTGAGGGGTTGTGGTATGAGGATTCCTGTCTCAAAATAAAAAATTAGAAAGGCTGGGGTGTGGTTCAGTGTTAGTAACCCTGGGTTTTATGCACACATGCAAAATATATTGTTAGATGTTTTTTTAAAAAGCAAAATTCAGAAGAATATCAACAATAATATATCTTACGGAAAAAACCCAAAAATATGCATGATTATGATATTTATGGAAAAAAGTTAAGATGAACCACAGAGTAATAAAATGTCTTACAGAGGATGGATGAGATTAGGGTAGAAAGAAGAAAAGGTATTTGACTGGGATGGTAATGGCGACAGTGGTGGTGGTAAATACCTTCCTGATCATGCCTTTTTTTGTGTAGTTACAACTTTTAAACTTTTGGGAGCCATGATGTTTTACATTCTAAAAAATCAAGTGAACTACAAACATTAATTGTATTTAAAATTAATAAAATAATGGAGGAGAAAAGAGTGATAAGCCTAAGTAACTTTTGTTTTAGGATATTTTCTTTGGAATGGGGCAGTGCTGGGGACCAAACCAAGGGTCTCATTCATGCTAGGCACTGAGCTATATATCCCAAATCCATCAACTAACTTTTTGGAAAAAATTTATTGATTTATTAATATTTTTAACTGTAAATGGACACAGTTTCTTTATTTTTATTTATTTATTTTTGTGTGGTGTTGAAGATCAAACCTAGTGCCTCATACATGCAAGGCAAGTGCTCTACCACTGGGCTACATCCCTAACCCTTATTTATTTGTTTATTTATTTATACCAGGGATTGAGCCTAGGGGTACTTAACACTGAGCTACATCCCTAACCCTTTTGCATTTTTTATTTTGAGACAGGGTCTCACTAAGTTGCTTAGGGCTTCACTAATTTGCTGAGGCTGGCTTTGAATTTGTGGTCCTTCTGCCCCCACCTCCTGAGTCACTGGGATTATGGTCATGCGCCACTACACCCAGCCATGTAACTTTTTAAGAAAAACTTTTATTTTAAAATAATTATAGATGTACAGGAATTACTATTAGAAAGAGGTATCCTTCACCCTGTTTTTCCCCAGTGTTTGTGTCTTGCATAACTATAGTACAATATCTCAAACAGGAAATTAACGTTGATAAAATTCAATGTTAGTTTTCAAATTCTACCCATCTTACATGCACTCATTTTGTATGTAGGTCTGTATAGATGTATGTCAACATATAAAACTTTACCATCACCATGAGGATCCCTTATGCTAACTTTCTGTAGCCATAAACATCCATCCTTCCCAGCTCCTGGCAACCACTAATTGGTTCTTCATTTCTGTCCAAATAACTTAAAACAATGTTTGGACTAAACATCCTCATGCTAAAGACAGAGTGGACTGTAAATAAATATTGAACTCTATTTACTAGGTTTCTTTTTCACAGAGGCATGGATTAACAAATCAAAAACTATCTTATGTGTATTCTAGGATTAAACAAATAAATTTATTATGGATAATGAGAGCCAAGTTTCTCACTGTCAGAGAAGAGAGTTACTCATATGAAAGGGAAAAGATAGAAGGAATCCTGTGGTGCTGGATTGGAATTGGAGGTATCAATATGAACTTGTGGTTTCTAACAATTATAGATAGATGTAGGAGTAGATGTAGATGTATGAGGGTATATTTATATATATACTTTACATAAACATGTTTGTGTATGTATGTGTGTGTATTCATACATCTGTTTCCTACTTCTGCACACTGAGAAAGCATAGAGCATATTCACCTTAGTTTTAGTGGGCACACCTTATACCCAAATCTTTGATTCTAAATACCAGTAGACTCTGAAAGGAGTCTGCAATCCTTGAAGAAATGGCTGATTCCAGCACAAGATAAGACTGACACACTTGTATCAGAAAGTAAGAAAATGTCCAAAAAGTGTTCAGAATATGTCAAGACATGAGTCAGCTTAAGGGGCTTCTGTCAGTGGAATTGGGATAATTTGAGCTCTAAAATGATAGAGTGAAGATTATATCTATTTAGTAAAATAGGAATTCATGACTCCAATACTGACAGGAAGGAACCTTTCTCTTTACCATAGAAAAGTAAACCAGGCTGGATGAGGTAGCACATATCCGTAATTCCTGCATCTCGGGGGATTAAGGCAGAAGGACTGTAAATTCAAAGCCAGACAGCAATTTAGCAAAGCCCTCAGCAAGTTAGCGAGAACTTAGTCTCAAAATAAAAAATAAAAAGGCCTGGGGAAGTAGCTTAGTTCAATCCTGGGTTCAATCCCTGATACCAAGAAGATTAAAAAATCAAAATGGAAGAAGAAATGATGATTTAAGGGGAAAAAATGAAGTTTTGACCATAATAATGATTAATTCAGAATTGAATGGATACTAAAATGGTGAAAGTTTATGAAGGAACAAGATATTTTAATGCCTCCAAGTATATCACCACAATATACTCATTTATTGCAAAGAAAAAATAAAGTACAATGGAGGCACCACCGTGATCAAGTGATCAAAGTTAATACCAATAGCAGGACAAGTTGGCATTATGTGCTTCTTATTATGAGTCAAAGAGATTAACAACATTGTTTTTGGAGTTCTCCTGCCAAAAATGTATAATCTTAATCTATTCATAGGAAAATATTAGACAACTCTCAAATGAGAGACGGACTATAAAAAATTAACCTGTACTTTTCAAAAATGTCATGAAAGACAAAGATTGAGGAATAATTTCAAATTAAAAAGACATTAAAAAAAAAAAAAAACAGAGCCAAGTGCAGTGGTACATATCTGTGATCACAGTGACTCAGGAGGCTGAAGCAGGGGGATTGCATGTTTGCAACCTGGGTAACTTAAAAAGACCCTCTTTCAAAAAACAAAGAAGCTCAGTGGTAGAGTGCCCCTGGGTTCAATCCCCATTCCCTGTAGTGGGGGCGGGAGGGAGCAGACTGGTAAATGCAGTGTGTGATCAGAAATAACAATATTGGGGAGATAATAAAAAACTGATTGTTTTAATATACTAGTATATGTATGTTATTTTCCTAGATTTGTTTTGTGCTTGTTTTGTTTTATTCATTTGTTTTTTGATATTGGAAATTGAACCCAGAGGTGCTTGACCATTGAGCCATATCCCCAGCCCTTTTTTGAAATTTTTTATTTTGAGACAAGGTCTAAGTTGCTTAGGGCCTTACCAAGTTGCTAAGGCCCCTCTCAAACTTGCAGTCCACCTTCTCAGCCTTGCTGGGATTATAGGCATGCATCACAGCAACCGTGACTTTCTGGTTTTTTGTTTGTTTGGGGTTTTTGTTTGTTTTTTTTTTTTTAATACATGACAGTAGGATGTATTTTTACATACATACATGGAGTATAACATCCCATTTTTGTGGTTGTACATGATGTGGAGTTAACACTGATCATGTATTCATATATGAAGATAGTAGAATAAATCAGACATAACTTTCCTATCTTTCCTATTCCCATCTCCCTTCCCCTCCCTTCATTCCTCTTTGTCTAATCTAGTGAACTTCTGTTCTTCCCCCCCATCCCCTTATTCTGTGTTAGCATCCGAGTATCGGAACATTCAGCCTTGGTTTTTTTTTGAAGGATTGGCTTATTTCACTTAGCATGATAGCCTCCAGTTTCATCCATTCTTTATGGCAGAGTAATATTCCATTGTGTATATATACCACATTTTCTTTATCCATTTTTCTGTTGAAGGGCACCTATGTTGGTTCTATAGCTTAGCTATTGTGAATTGAGCTGCTATAAATGCTTTTGATGTGGCTGCCATCACTATAGTATGCTGATTTTAATTAAGTCCATGGGGCATATGCTGAGGAGTGGTATAACTGGGCCAAATGGTGGTAAGCCAGGACAAAATTTACGCAGGCTGTGGCATAAAAATTGGATAAGAAAATGCACTTCAAAATAAAAGGTTATTAGGGGCTGGGATTATGGCTCAGCGGTAGAGTGCTTGCCTAGCACATGTGATGCCCTGGGTTCAATCCTAGCACCACATAAAAATAAAGATATTTAAAAATATTAAAAAAATAAAAGGTTATTAAATAGGAAAGTTGTCTTGTGAGCAAAGTAATATATACCTTAAAAGAATTGGAGGAGTAGCTTGCAAATATACAAATACAATAATATGGGCTTCTGTGTATGAAAGAAGATGTAGAAAATTATAGGAAACCGTTAAAGAGATGAGATGGGTTTTCAAAAATATTCTGGAGTCTTCGAAAGTTTTGAAGTAAGAAGCAAGGGTTGAAAGTATTCATTCTTCTTTTTAAACTCTGTTTTGCACAAATACGTGTTGTGTGGTGGAAGACAAAGGTAAGGGAAAATTTAAAATGCAGAATTGAATTTGTTTTCTTTTTTGAGACAAGGTTTCACTCTGTTGCCCAGGCCGACTCTGAACTTCTGTTCAAAGTGTTCCTCCCACTTGGGCCTCCCAAGTAGCTGGGATTGCAGTCACAATCACACACCACTTATCATGCATGGCACCACTTCTTGCTGCCATCTTCTCTTCTGTTCTCAAGCTGTCTGCCTTCCAGAAACTGGCAAGGACTACCAAACAAACCAGAAAGCTTCAGTCAGCCCAGAAATGCATCTGTGTACCTGGGATCCAGAGCCCTTTTGGGAAGCTGACTACTTTAAAAACAATAAGTGTGATTGACTTTCCTGAAACAGCTTGTTTTGTCACTCCCTTGCTCAAAAGTTTCTAAAGGTGTCCAGTCCACCTTTGCTGTGAAACTGCAGTGAACCTTGCCAAGGGCAAGAGTCCCTCTGGGACTCTCCAAGTCCTACTGAAATTTATGAAGCCATAGTGCCACAGCTCTATGCTTTTTTCTCATTGCGTGTGGTTTTTTTTTTTTCTTTCCTCCTTTGATGCCTCCTGCCTTGAATCTGTTCCTCCTAGACCACTCCTTCAGTATATCCTCCTCCAGACTTCCGGTCCCCTAACCAAATGTGTTCTCTCTTCTCTGTGTCCCTATTCACAGCTCACATACATGTGTACGTGGCCCATGCTGAGTTCCTGTCGCACACCTCTTGCTCTGTTCAACTATCAACTTTTTTAGAATAATTATCTGCCTTTATCTTAGAATTTTTTCTTGTGGCAAACACTATCTGGTACATTACAGGCATTCAGAAATATTTATTCTCATACAGTGTAATGTAATTCTTTTTAATGTGTCCTAAACTTGTCTTTTTTAAATGTCAGACTTTCCCTCCTACTGGCACTCATTAATTCATAAACAAATCCATGTCTGTCCTGTCCATAGGCGTTGTGATTATGTAGGTCTCCATTGTATTCCCTCAGCTGTCTTTTTTTAGGGCAGTGTTAAAACATTCAGGGTGAATTGTGGTATATGTTCTTTGAAGTATAATTGTGATGGTTAACTCCCTCTTCCACTTCTCCACACAGAGAGATGTTCTTTACTACCATGGAAAGCCACCTTCTGCGCTGCAAAGTGTTAGAAATCATATTCCTGCACAGCTGCGAGACACCCACCCGCTTGCCCTTGTCTCTGGCCCAGGCCCTCTATTTTCTGAACAATTCCACATCACTACTCAAGTGTCAGGTATGTTTCGTTTCGTTGTTTTTTTTTTTTTTTTTTTCCTTCAATTCCAGGCCTAGTACACCATTTCCCTAATCCCACCCTTGGGATTTTAGTTTGTGGCATTGTTTAACATTGTGTAAAAGTGACTTGAAAACTGTACAAAAACATTAATGGGGGAAGCATTTATTACCAATTGTTTTATTATCTCTGCAGTCAGATAAAACCCAGTGGCAGACTTGGGATGAGCTGGTCGAGCATCTGCAGTTTCTGTTGTCCAGTTATCAACATGTTTTAAGAGGTAAGGAGCACTTGTTCACAAAAAGGTATTGTGGGAGGGCTCACAATCAACATGATTATGAATGATAGTTACTCAGAGAATTCTGATTTTTTCACTTAAATAAATATTGTTTTGGGTTGTAGCCATAAGGGACATTGAATCACATATCTGGAATCACTACAGTGAAATAGGAAAATTGTATGTTTTTGTTGTGGCTGATAGTCCAGTGGGCTTTCTAGTCATATGGCTGTATAAAGACAGACGTCATCATATCCTGAAAAGTTGATTAGCCTTAACATCTGACTCTGCTGTCTTGTTGCAAGGTCTTTGTTGGGTTGATTGTTCACTGATTGTCAATACAAGGCAAATACAGAGCAAACCAGTGGCAAGGTGGACCTGTGCATCTTGAAAAAGATGCAACATATCCCAGTGTTATCCTATAAAACTTGCTCTTCATAGAAACTCAAGTCACAGATGAGCCAGTGCTTGGCGAGGATCTTGGGAAAGTTAGACCACGTGACACTCAGGAGGTGAATGTTGACAAGGATAATGATGGAATAGCTATTTCAAATGAGAAATATTTTGTTATCCCAAAGATTATAGAGGACCTTGGGAAAATGAAAGAACTGCTGAATTTTATTTTTTTGTATAAAAGAGAAAACTGGAAAGGGGAGAAACCTGACATTTTTCCTGGATGTGTTGGGCTGAAAGGACATATTATCACATATGCAGTGGTCTTACCAAAAATCCATGACCTGGATCTAATCATAAGGAAACATCAAACGAAACCAGATGGAGGAACCTTTTACAGAATAACAATCTGTACTTTTCAAATGTACCAAAGTCTTAAAAACTAAAGAATATGAATAAGAAACTAAATCATATGAATATTACATGCAATACATGATTCTAGACTGGATCAAGTGCTGGGAATCTAGCTCAGTGGTAGAGCGCTTGCCTAGCATACGCCAAAACTTGGGTTTAATCCCTAGCCCCCCCCAAAAAAAAAACATTATTTGGACAATTGTAGAAATTTGAAGAGATTAAATAATAGTATTGTATTAAGTTTCTTGTCTCTGAAAATTGTACCAGATTTTGATAGTAAATGTCATTGGCTTTAGGGAATCCATACTGAATCACTGTACACAGTATCTACTAATTATTCTCCAATAGTAAGGGAAAGACGCATACATATAAAATTTGCTTAGTTATGATCATGTTAATGTTGACTTTAACTCAGTAATGGGCACATGAAAGTAATGAGAACCTTAGACCTTCTCAGGCCCAGAACTGGAAATATAGAAATTGGTTTTTTCCCCAAAAATAGCACTAGATTAAAAACTTCTGGGGACTGGAATTGTAGCTCAGTGGTAGAGCGCTTGCCTAGCACATGTGAGGTACTGGATTTGATCCTCAGCACCAAATAAATAAATAAAAGTATTTTTTAGATCTTAAAAAAAACAACAACAACAACAGTCTGGGTTTAGATCCCAACTCTAGAATATACCTTAGTGGTAAAGCACCAATACCAAAAGAAAAAGATTCTGTCTTTAGCCCTTACTGTGTGTTGGGCAGCTAACTTTATGTCTTGAGGCTTTGGTTTCTTTTTCTGTAGAATGGGGATGATACTATGTAACTTGCATTCAAGAGTGTGAGAAAAAAATGGTAATTGTTCAGTCATTATAAGTTGAATCTCAGTATGCCTATTTGCCTGGCCAGGATTAAACTACAAGGATCTTCTCTTGTTTCAGATTCTTAGGACTAAAATTTCAAAGGGTATCTTATGAAGGCTGAAATATGTAGTTGTATACTTTGTGTGATTTTAGCAGTATTGTAGGTGCATATCTTTCTTCGAAGAAAGTCCCAAAGGCAAATTCCCTGAATACTTAGCCTCATTGAGGATTATGTAATTATTTCTTTTGTAACGTATTTTGTATGGACCTGGAGAGCAGTATGCTCCAAAATGCTATTTTGCAAATGTTTGAGCAGAGCAGCCTTATTGTGATATAGTTACTGAGCTGTCGGTTGGGCTTGCATTCTCTGGCTAAGGAAATCCATCCCCCACACCCCAGTTTCATTGCCATGTCACTCATTTGAGACTCAGCAAAATTATAAATTGCTATCTGTCATGGAGTTTTCCTAATGCTTATGACTACTCAAAACCTCATATTTTGAAAGTATGAGTCCTAGAAAATTAAATAATATCTTTAATACCACTCAGCTGGACAGCTTAGGCAGAGCATCCCACAAAACTCAGTCACCAGTCATCCTGAAGAGAGTCACATACAGGCCTGCAGAGATTCCTGTCCACAGAGGGGAGAAAAGCTGAAGCTGGCCAGATCATTTCAAATTCATACGTTCATCCAAGCAACAGATATGAAAGCATTCTCTGTACCTGGCTTACTGGGAAAACCTCAGTGAAAAAGACGACTAACATAGCTCCTGCCCTCACAGAGCTTACTGTCTAGTGGGAAGATTGAAGCTAAATAAATAATCACACAAGTAACATTTAAGTACAATTAAGATAAATTCTGTGAAGGAAAGTGCAACTGCACAGAACAGGAAGACCGTATCTATTTTTCGTGGAACCTAAGAAGCCTTCCTAGAGAAGTGATAGCTGTAATGAGAAGTACAGTCATCCCTCAGCATCCTTAAGGGGTTGGTTCCAGGAAACCACAAGGATACCAAAATCTATGGATGCTCAAGTCCCTTATATAAGTGGTGTAGTATTTACATATATCCTACATGCATCCTCCTATAATTTTTAGGGAATAAGGACAAGAAAGAAAAGTCTACATGTTCAATACAAGCACACCTTTTTCTGAATATTTTCAGTCCACTAATGGTTAAATCATCAGGTAAGGAAGCTGCAGATATGGAGAGCTGCCTGTACTGGTATTGGCCAAATGGGAATGATACAGTTTTCCAGAAAGAAGGAAGAGCATGTTTAAGGACTCCAAGGCAAAAAGTTACTTAGCGATTGTAGGGCTGGGCTTCAGTGAGTAAGGGCAGAACAATCCTTGATGAAACTAAAAGGGACAGCATATGAAGGGCCTTCTGAGTCGTGCTGAGGAAATTCCACTTAATTTCAAGAGTCGGGAAATGTCAAGGTGGTTTCAGGTAAGGGAATATCATATCTGTAAATTTCAGTGTTCACTCTACCTGGTATGTGGCAAATTCTGCCAAAGTGACCCTGGTGTGGGTAGTGCAGTGAGTAAGGCAATAGGTGCAACCGAAATTCTTTGAAGATTGGCTTGATGGCTTGAATATGATTTCCTTTTCAGACTATAATTAGATTTACTGGTATAAATCTAGACTTTTAAGTGCTTTCATCTAAAAGTTGATGAGAAACATATTGAGCATATTAATCGAAAATGTAACAAAATATACTACTTAAAATGAATTTATTCTGCTCTGTGTGGTGGCTCACACCTGTAATCCCAGAACCTCCGGAGGCTGAGGCAGGAGAATCACAAGGTCAAGGCCAGCCTCAGCAACTTAGGCAGGCCCTAAGCAATTTAGCAAGACCCTGTATCAAAACAAAAAGGGTTAGGGATGTAGCTCTGTGATAAAGCACATCTGGATTTAATTCCTAGTACTAAAAAACAGTAATAGTAAGTTTATTCTCTTTTCTCAATTTCCAAACACTATTCAGTCCTTTTGGGATTATGCTTATTTATAAAATAAATGAGACTGAGAAAATGATGCTGGAGTTACTTTGGTGCATCTGGGAGTCATGATAAAGTCCTCAGAATTCTTCAGTGCATTTGCTTTATATGTGACCCTGAACTCCTTTGTCTCAATTCCACATACCTCCAGAACTATTAGAGCTGGCCAGTGGATGTGGAATGAGATACCTTTATAACTTCTTATTTTCCTTAGTATTTTCATTTTCAGGCCTATAGAAAATTTAAAATAATAGTATAATGAACACCCCCTACACCCTTTTTCTTGATTCACCAGCTGTTAACATGTGGCCACACGTGGCTTAATGATTGCTTAATGATTACACTTTGGCTAGAGAGAACTGAGACAGTTGAAAATAAGTTGTACTATCATATTCCTGCTTAAATCCTTCAGCTTGAATCTCCAATTCTTCTACACAACACTCACAATTATCACAAGAAACTGATTCTTGATAGAATATTTTTTTTTTAAAGAGAGAGTGAGAGAGAGGGGGGAAGAGAGAGAGAGAGAATATTTTTAATATTTATTTTTCAGTTTTCGGCAGACACAACATCTTTGTTTGTATGTGGTGCTGAGGATCGAACCCGGGCCACACGCATGCCAGGCGAGCGCGCTACCGCTTGAGCCACATCCCCAGCCCTCTTGATAGAATATTATCTAATGTCCCATAATATCATATGTAGATGATTACTTTTGTTTTGAGTCAGAACCCAGTCAAGTATCAAGCACTGTACTTGGTAGTCATACTCTTGATCTCCTTCAATCTCTCAATCACAGAGTTCCCAGCCTTTAGTAGTCCTTCATAACAGCCTTTTTTTTGGGGGGGGGGAGCGGGGGGAGTAGTGGGGGTTGAACCACTGCACGACATTCCCAGCCTTATTTTTTTGTTTTTTGTTTTGTTTTGTTTTGTTTTGTTTGAGACAGGGCCTCACTGTGTTGCTAAGGCTGTCCTTGAACTTATGATCCTCCTGCCTCAGCTTCCTGCGTAGCTGTGATTTCAGGCATGCATCACCATGCCCAGCTCAACATTTTTAAAGAGTTGAGGCCAGTTATTTTGTAGAATGTTCAGTAATTGGGATTGTCTTAATATCTTCTCACAATAAGATTCATGTTAAAAATCTATTAGCAAGCCAAGCATGGTGGTGCACACCTGTAATCCTAGCTGCTCAGAAAGCTGGCCCACAAGTTCGAGTCCAGCCTGGGCAATTCAGCAAGACCCTGTCTCAAAAAAAAAAAAAAAAAAAAATTAATAAAAATAGTAAAATCTAAGAAATCTAGCACATGACATCAAAAGGCAACGTCATGCAGGGCAGTCACATACACACCTATAATCTCAACAGCTCCCAACAGGCAGGATGATCACAAATTCAAGACTAGCCTGGGCAACTTAGTGAGACCTTGTCTCAAAATAGAAAGGGCGAGCTGGGCACAGTAGTACACACTTGTAGTCCCAGCAGCTCAGGAGGCCGAGACAGGATTTCGGGTTCAAAACCAACCTCAGCAATTTAGCAAGGACCTAAACAACTCAGCAAGACCCTCTCTCTAAATAAAATATTTTAAAAAGGGCTGGGATGTGGCTCAGTAGTTAAGCACCCCTGCTTTAATTGCTGGTACCAAAGATAAAAAGTAATAAATAAAAAGGGCTGGGGACACAGTTCAGTGGTAGACTGCTTACCTAGCATGTGCAAGACTCAGTTCAATCTTTAGTACCATTTAAAAAAAAAAAAAAAAAAGGCAATCTCATTTTGGTCCCAATAGTTGGTTAAGGTAGTATCTATGTCACTTCTCCAATTTTCACTTTGTTATTAGTAGAGGGTGAAACTTTTGAGACTATGAATATCCTGTCAGCCTTTCACTTGGTTTTAGCATCCATTTGTGGTTCTTACTTGACTCATATTAGTATTTTGAAAAGTGGCAAACTTTCCTAGTTCTAATTTCTTCTACATTTCTTAACCTTCTTCTGGAAAAAGGGCTCCCTTTAAAAACTTCTGTGCACTCATGACTTTTTTAAACATTCAGTGTGTTGAAATAATTCATTTTTTGGCATCCTTTTTTCTGATCACATTGTCCAAAATTTGGCCAATAAGAACCTCCTTTAGGTTGCTTTTGACAGGTCTCCATCATCTTTTTATTTTTGTTTTATTTATATTATGTAGTGCTGAGGATCAAACCCAGTGCCTCACACATGCAAGGCAAGCTCTTAACCACTATGCCACAACCCCAGCCCCTCCCCATTAATTTTAAACATTCCCTTTCTCACAAAAGGTGTTCCAGGTTACCTTGCCTTGGTCTCAGAATCTCTCTCTCAAAAAAAAAAAAAAAAAAAAAAAAAAAAATTGCTTTTAGTGGAGAATGTGTATGGAAGCTAGGATTTAAATTATGATTGCTACTAGAATGTCTCTGCTTTTAGACCCTGTCAGTAAATTACATAATTTTATAAATTTATTATACATGTTCATACTGACACCTCAATTTCCACTTTAGTATCCCCTCACCACCCAGAGGAGAGGGGTCTCCCCACTGTAGGAGAGATCCTGTCTCAAAAATGTCTTGTGTATTAATTTGAAATATCTAAAATATAATTTCATGTAGGCTTATGGTTTAAATCAAAAGGAAAAAAATAAAAAGAATGCAATTTTTTTTAATACGTTAAAAAAAAAAAAACTTCTTGATGATCAGAGTAAACCAATACAGGACCTTTTGGAAATCGGGTTGCCGTAGTAATCTACATAGCCTTTTGACTTGTCTTCCAGTAACTAGGCAACAGGAATTTACCTAATATTGGACTTCGTTTTTTTAATCAGAGAGAGATAAAAAAGCAGTATAGTTTCACTGATTTCTTCCCTCTTGCAGAGCACCTACGGAGTTCAGTGATCGATCGAAAAGACTTAATAATCAAAAGGATTAAGCCCAAGCCCCAACAAGGAGATGACATCACAGTGGTGGATGTGGAGAAGCAGATTGAGGCCTTCCGCAGTCGCTTAATCCAGATGCTGGGGGAGCCTCTGGTCCCTCAACTGCAAGACAAAGTGCACTTGTTGAAGCTTCTGCTCTTCTATGCTGCGGACTTAAACCCTGACACAGAGCCCACTCCGAAGCACTAGAGCAGCCCTAAGGGCCTTCTAAGCACTGAGCACCAAGAATACCTCTTGAACTTGTCTTCAACTACTTAGAAGCTCCGAAAGTATGAACAGTAGTAAAAATATCGCAGGACCAAACCTATCTTATTTATCTGTAGGCTGTAGTCACTTTCTGACTCTTTAGCATCTCTCTTTTTTTGATAATCCTATCCTGGCCTATTCTCAAATATGGCTTAAATATACAAGGTGTATATATTTTTTAATAAATTATTTATCTATACTTTTTTTGAAACAGGTAACACTATATGCACTCTGTTTAACATTTCCATTCAAGATGTGAGAGAAGAATCCCTCTGATGAACAAACTGTATGTCAGTGTTATTCAAGTAACCGAGAGCCTGTTTCTGGAAAAACATTTGTTTTTCCTAACATTCTCTATTAGACCTTTTATATTGCCTATGAATTTGACTTTGTGGCCAGTCTATTAAGATCTAATGTAACAAAAGGGGACAAAGAAACAAAAGGATAGAGTGTGTTATAAAACATTTGATGTTAAAAGGATACAATAAAAAGGCAATGGTTTTTCAAAATACCAAGTTTACCATGCTTAGGTTCCATGACTGGGTAGGCAGAATGGCTATTGTTAACAGGACAGAAAGATATCCACATTTGAGAAAGCAGTAAGGATCTTTATTGTCCAAACAAAAGATCATAACAGAGAAGACACAAATAAATTAGTTGTTCTGACAATTTTAGACTTAGAGGCTTCTCTATAAGAAGGTCAGCTTCTTATGTAAACAAAAATCCTAACCAAAACAAAAACGGCAAGTATCTGAGACAGTGTTCAAGACAAATGTACAAAGTGAGGAGAAATAAAAATGCAGTTTCTAAGATGTGTTGCATAAAGATATGAGGCTCATTTTGGTGAAAAATGCTTTTCTTCTTATTTTGAATATATCCATGTCCCCTCCAAAAAGTTAAGCCCTGACCTATACAAAGGAAACAAATAATTGACACTAATTTCAAATGAATTTCATTTACTCTAAAAGTTTACCATCCTAGGGCAGGGGTTGGGTATAGCTCAATAATGGTAGAGCACTTGCCTTGAATGTACAAGGCCCTGGATTCAATCCCCAGCATCACAAAATATCTCTCAAATCAATAGACTTAATTTTCTTATTTTAGGAAGTTTAAACCAAATTGGAGTTAAACTAATTTTACTTTAATCTTTAAAGTGCAAGAAAGGATATGCAAGACTAGTGTTTATTCTGTGACATGTAAATGAGAAGCATCCCTCCAACAGCAGCAGCTCAAGAGGTACCAAGAAGCATGAAGAACTGATTACAGGATAAAGCAATCCATTAGACTGACCAAAAAGCAAGGAGACCAGTTTTAGCCTAGAAAATAGGGGTCCCTGCGAAGTGTGGGTGTTAACCGTACCCAGACCTTAAACAGGTCTTAGGTCCCCCTACCTGACATCAGCAGAGTCAAAAAGGCCAAACTTGTCAGTGGACACCTCTACACCATGGTGTGTTTATGCTGATGGTGGTAAAAAGAAGCCTAGATTTTGGAACAGCATAAACATTTACCTAGTAAGCAATGATCAAAGTTCTGGTCTGGGGTAAATGATAAGGGTAATGAAGTCCTCCCCCCAAAATCACTGCTGAGATTTTTTTTAGACACTATAAAACAGTTTCTTCCACACAAGGACAAGCTTTTGCACTGATGTTCCTCCCCCCAAAATCACTGCTGAGATTTTTTTTAGACACTACAAAACAGTTTCTTCCACACAAGGACAAGCTTTTGCACTGATGTTTCTCAGAATTAATATGTCTCCACCTCTAGCCTCAGTTTTGTTTGTTTTAATATACCATTCCTATGTCAGAGCTAAGGTAAAAGGGGAATAAAGGACAAGAAACCCTCTAGCCCAAGTCCCTGGAATAGACAAACTCTAGAAGCCAGTGGGTGTGAGCACATTCAAGTCACGCGGTTTGAGATTATGGGTCCGCGGCAGTGGTTTCTTCCCTTCTATCACTGGGACATCCATCTTGGGTGGCTTGAAGGTTGCTGGATCTTCAGCCATTCGGGTGGCCTGGGCACGGATCAGCTCCATGGGAGAGGGCTTCTGGGCGCCTTTGTAGGCCTGGATGGTAAAACCTCCTACAAAAGTAAACCAGAGAATAAATGACTGCAGAACCATAGTCCATGCCCAGAATATAGTACAGCAATATGCCTGCCGGGTTTCTTTCTTTTTTGACAGAGCTGCCTACCAGAATCAGACTTCTGAAGGGGTCTTGGACCAAAAAGACTCCATTTATCTGATGAGTTTCTATCCTTATCTCCACTTCCAGGATCCATGGTGCTAGGACTTGGACCAGGTAAGGCTACAGAGGAACCAGAAGAAAACCAGCCTCTGGAAGAGCAAAAACAAAGCATCCTAATACATCCTTTTCCTGCACCTTCAGAAGTCATCTCCCACCAAAAGACCAGGGAACTGTGAGCGAGCACTTCTCACTGTGAAACCACAGACTTAAATCCAGCTTTGAGCACCAGCTTTCCCCAAGTGGGAAGCCTGCTGAGGCCTAGAAGGGTCCCAGGAAGGGCTTACCTGGGCCTCTGCTTGGGGGAAGAGTGAGGGCTGCTGCTTGGGGTAGACTGGGCTGACGCAGGCTGCTTCTCTTCCTTTGTTATCTCTCCACTCTGCAGCTTTAGTTTCTGTCCAGATGGGTAAGAACAGAGGTTTTGTCAAAATTGAGTACAAACCAAAATAGCCATAAAATAGTTGTCTGAGCATAAACCATTTGTTTTATGTTAACTTAAGGCACAAGAAAAACACTTATGGCATAGGCAGAATGATTTTGTTTTTGCCATACTGAATGAAATTCCATCTTTCCATGCACTCATTCTATAACAGATCTCAAACATCCCTGAACTGAAAGCTTTTACTTTCAGGAAAGTAATTTTCCCACATGCACCCAACCAGTAAGTGGGAGTGCCAACATCCAGCTGTATTCTTGGCCTTATAAACAGCACCTTGAGCTCCTCTCTCTCTACATCTCCTACCACATACAGGCCCTAAGCATTCTGACTCTCAAAAACAAGCATCAGGTTTGCTATTCTTTAACTAAATGCTTCCTCTGAGGATCCTACCCCATTCTCCTTCCTCTCCCATCAACAGCTACTTTAGGTTCCCTCAGCACTGTAAATGTATCTCCATCTGACTAGCAGTCTAGTGGATAGTAGTGGGTGGGGATAAATCTACTTCACACTTCTAGAATTCTAAGTCAAGGCTCCCATAGTGCCTGTCCTCCATGCACAGTATGCCACTGCTCCATCCAAGGTACATTCTAAACAAATGATCACTCTTCAGTTTTCTCAACAAATCAATTTGTTTAAATCAACAAATAATTATAAGATGATGCTAGTTAAATCTAACATTTCAGCCATCCTCATTTTCTATTCCTACAGCCAGGATGCAGAAAATGGGCCAAACAAAGCCAATTCTACGATCACATGAGTGAATTGCTCAGATGAAGGTACTCAAGTATTAAAAACTGACAGTGTACCTCTCTGAAAGTATCTTTCTTACCTAAAAGCTTAAACTGGCCACCAGCCCAACACTGATCTCCCCATATCACTGCTTTTTAAACAGGCTACAAAAGAATCATCTGTAATACTCATACAATGCAACCAGTCTACAGAGTCTCATATCCCTACCCACAGGCCATCAGATGCACATTATTCCCCCTTCCATATACTGTACATCATGATCCTTCCCTCCTTTTGTTCTCTCCTATGCCCAAAAGCCATGTTTTAGTCAGCTTTTTTGCTGCTGTGACCAAAAGACCTGACAAGAACAATTAGAGGATGAAAAGTCTATTTGGGGGACTTATGAGTTCAGAGGTTTTAGTCCAGATAGCCAGCTCCATTCCTCAGGGCTTGATAAGGGAGAACATCATGGAAGAATGTGGCAGATGGAAGTGGCTCACAAGATGATCAGAAAGCAGAGGCTCCACTTGCCAGATACAAAATATACCCCAAAGGCACACCCCCCAGTGCCAACCTCCAGCCACACCCTACCCAACTTTAGCTACCACCCAGTTAATCCCCACCACAGGATTAATTCACTGATTAGGTTAAAGAGCTTATAGCCCAATCATTTCACCTCTGAATGTTCTTCCATTGTCTCACACGTGAGCTTCTGGGGAATACTTATTATCTAATCCTTATCACTTCCTACTCAGAACCTTTTTTTTTTTGGTACCGGGGATTGTAAACCCAGGGGCGCTTAAAACACTGAGCCACATCCCCAACCTACCCATCCCATTTTTTATTTTTATTTGTTTATTTTTGGACTAGGAATTGAGCTCAGGGGTGCTTTACCTCTGAACTACATCCTCAGCCCTTTTTAATTTTTCACTTCCAGTCCTGCTAGGTTGCTAATGGCTTAAGTTGCTAAGGCTGGCCTCGAACCTGCAATCCATCAGCCTCAGCCTCCTGCCCTCCTTTATTTGATATAGGGCCTAAATCACAAAGCACCATTCATATAAAGTGGTATTCAAAGTCAGTTGAAACATTTTTATTCTTTAAAATGTTTAAACTGGGCATGGTGACACACTCCTGTAATCCTATCAATTTGGAGGCTGAGGCAAAAGGATTGCCAAGTTTGAGGCCAACCTCAGCAACTTAGCCAGACCCCATCCCAAAATTTTAAAAAGAGGACTGGGAATGTGGCTCAGCGGCTAAATACTCCTGGGTTCAAACCCTAGTACCAATAATATAAATATATTCATGAGGCTGGGGTGGTGGCTTAGCAGTAGAACGCTTGACTAGCAAATGTGAAGGACTAGGTTCCATCCTCAGCACTACATAAAAATAAATAAAATTGTGTCCAACTACAACTAAAAAAATTTTATATATATATATTCAAAACCAGCCTCAGCAATTAGGCAAGGCACTCAGCAACTTAGCAAGACCCTGTCTCTAAATAAAATTTTAAAAGGGCTGGGGATATGGCTAAGTGGTTAAATGCCCCTGGGTTCAATACCTGGTACCAAAATAAATAAATAAATAAATACAGAGCATGATGCTGTTTTCCAGCTAAACTTAAATCTATTGAGACTGCCCAATTCCCCCTCCCTCAGTCAATCCCTGGCAGAAAAATAATCCATATTTGCTTTTCAGTTCAGAGTACCCACGTATCAAGTATGCAAGATGACACTCATTTGATCCTTCTAGCCAGAAATAAACAAAACAGAGAACCCTCAATTTATAGATGAGTAAACAGAAGCCACAAGGCCAACCACTCCAGAGCCTTCATCCAGGAGTGCTACCATAAATGGGACTTACCAACTCTAAATTCCTTTACCCAGTTCTCTTTCCACCACTTTCCACAGCCACCAGCTAGCTGAGCTAGTAACTTCTAAACACAGTCATATGTCAAGCCATGAAAGATAAAGGCTTTGTTTTTTGAAAGTTCCAAAGAAACAAGCTTACATGGAGTGCTTCTGCTACTCGGAGGTACTTGGTTTCCTCGGTGGTAAGGCCCTTGTGGGGTGTGTAGCCAGCATCTCTCAGTCCTGCCTGTTGTTCAAAACGCTGAATGCTCTCCTGTGTCTGTTCTGAGAAAAGAGAAGCAGACCATCAAGCCCATTACACACCAACAAGAGACAACACTGACCACCCAAGGAGGAGGATTCCCCAGGTAGGCATTGCAAGTGGGAATTCTGAACCTCCCACAAAAGTTCCCTTCCCTCACACCAAGCTAAAGAAGAGATTATTCCTAAAAGGACAGCTAAAGAACTTACCTTGCTCTTACTTGTATACATAACAACCTCTTTGTGTTTAGAAATGCTGCTTGGAGATGGCAGCTGACATCCAGACACAGTAAAAAAATTCTCCAAACACAAAGTTTTCTAAGAGAAAATCACCCCCCCTTCAACCATACAAAGACCTTTTGCCAAAAGAAAAAGGTCATATTCAAGCTCACTGGCATCAAGGACCAGCCTGATTCAAACCACAGACAACCTGCCTTGAACTAGCAGATCTACCGAAACACAAGTTTCTTCTGTGTAAGATGGCCTGTTTACCATGCCTTGTGCAGGGAGCCCTCAACATTCTTTCAGTCTGACCCATGATTTCACAAGTCAGTCATGGGTTGGGGTTGTGGCTCAGTGGTAAAGCGCTTGCCTAGCATGTGTGAGCACTGGGTTCGATTCTCAGCACCATATATAGATAAATAAAATAAAGGTCCAATGACAACTAAAAAAATATTTAAAAAAAAAAAAGTCTATTCCACTTTGGAATGAAAGATGGCTGAAATTTTTGCTTAATCCGTACACAAGTTACCTAATAAACTCCTACATATAAGAATTTGGCAACTGTGAATCAAAGAGTCTAGATGCACTTTCTGACTTAGTCATTCCTCTCCTAAAGAAGTACTTCCATCACAAATAGAAGAAAAAAAAAATTAAAGTCTATGGCAACATCAAAAGTACCTGGCAGTATTATTTGGGGGGGGGGGGGAATGGTATGTCTACTATATCTGCACTTACATAAAATATCCATTTTTTGGTAAATATGCCAAATAAATACAAGTGACATTAGTATACTAAAGTGTCAATAGTCTGCATGTGTTGGTAAACTGCATTTTTTTAATAAAGTGGCTCTATACTAAAAAAAAAATAGCTAAGCTTTCTAGCACCACTATAATATATATAGCCTGAAGCTTGCAAATTGCAAGCAGCAGTTGCTGATTCAAGTGATACATTTATGAGTGAAGAGAAGAAAACCAAAGTGAGAGTTTGAACTTTGGGTTTGTGGGTAAACTCTCCGGGAAATGATCAAGACAAACTCCTGGAGAAACAAGGACTTCAAAAATGAGCCACCCAAGCAAGAACCTCTACGTACCTTACCACTGATAGAGGCATTACTGTTGACAAGCAGAGCTGTGTATCTAATAATTAACTTTCCAGAGCAACTAGAACAGCCCTCCCAAACAAACTTTAGTTAACTTGTAAGATATTTTTTAAAATGCAAGTTTCCTACGGCAGGTCTCACTAGGACCACCAATCACACATTCTTTTTTTTTTTTAAAAGGAGAGAGAGAGAATTTTAATATTTATTTATTTTTTTTTAGTTATCGGCGGATACAACATCTTTGTTTGTATGTGGTGCTGAGAATCGAACCCGGGCCGCACGCATGCCAGGCAAGCGCGCTACCGCTTGAGCCACATCCCCAGCCCACACATTCTTAAAGACTAAATATCCTTGAGGCACCACACCTGGTCCTTCTCTTCCTGGGAAATCAACTTTGAGCTGTTCAATTAAAAAGAAAAAATAAAAATGCAAGAAAATAGAAAAATGCTTCCTTATACTGCTTCTCCAGCAGAGCTTAGGACAGTAACATCAGCGGCCCCAAAGCACTGAACCATTTAATCCTCACTTCAACCTGCCAGCTAGATTCACCATTTTACAAAACAGTCTATAGTTAAGTAACTTGCCCAAGATCACACTGACCAACATGAGAAATGAGAATATATCAACAAAACAACAGAAATGCACCTAAATCAACTGAGATGTTTAATGTTTGTCAAATCTTCCAACAAAATGAAGCTTCAACACTGTGGGATTCAGCAGCCAAAATATATTTGGACATGCTAAGACAGGCCTGTCTGCAGAATCATCTGCAGCTGCTTTGTAAGAGGCTGACACTCTTCCCCACCCTTGCTTCACTCTACTCTTGAGAATGAAAGGTGCTTACTTGTGATCAGAGAATTCATGATGACATGGGTAGCTTTGGCCTTCACCACCGGGACCTTGTCCGTACTGTCAGTGACCGTTGACAGGGTCATGGCAGGGGGGGATACACTGGCCACTCCTTCCTCCTCCTGTTCAAGAGAGGTAAGGACGCACTTAAGCAGGGCAGGGGAGTCACACACCTAAACTTACTCCTTTAGGAAGAAGTTACTTAAGTATCTTAAATCTGATAAGTGAAGAAATTCCTAAAAGGAAAACCAGAATTTGAAGTTCTGAGGTCTACTACCTTTCCTGCTCCAATATACTTTAGTACTATGCCAATAAGAAAGCAGAAGAAAAAGGGTCTGGGGATATAGCTCGGGGGTAGCATGCTTGCCTAGCATGTACATCATGTGCAAGGACTGGGTTTGATCCCCCAGTACAAAAAAGAAAAAAGAAAAAGAAAATCTGTACTGTTACAAGTACTGAACAAGTACCAAATACCAAGCACTAGGCTAGATTAATCAGAGCATTTGCTAAGTAGCTCATAAGCTTTGTGGAACATCAGAACCACCTGCAGAGATTTTTTAAACACACTGCTGAACCCACCCAAGGGTTTCTGATTCAATAAGTCTAGGGCAGGACTCCAGAACTTAAGTGTAGGGTTCAGGGTGTAGCTCGATGGTAAAGCTCTTGCCTAGCATGTGTGAGGCCCTGGGTTCAATCTCTAGCATCACCAAAATAAACAAATAAATAACTTATATTTCTAACAAATTTCCATGTGATGCCAAGATTTGTTTGAGGACCAGTGTTCTAAAGGTTCAAACAATGGTCTTTAAAAACTAATAAAAATCAGGCCAGACACAGAGATGCCACCTGTAATCCCAGCAACTAGGGAGACAGAAAGATTACAAGTTCAAGACCAGCCTCAGCAACTTAGTGAGGCTCTAAGCAACTTATTAAGACTTTGTCTCAAAATAAAAAATAAAGGGGCAGGGGATGTAGCTCAGTGGTAAAGCACCGCCCAGTATCAAAGAACAAAACTTGGGGCTGGGTTGTGGCTCAGTGGTAGAGCACTTACCTAGTACATGTAAGGCACTGGGTTTAATCCTCAGCAACACATAAAAAATAAATTAAAAAGGTATTGTGTCCATCTACAACTAAAAAATATTTGGGAAAAAAAAAACTAACAAGGGCTGGGGTTGTGGCTCAGTGGTAGAGCGCTTGCCTTGAATGTGTGAGGCACTGGGTTCAATTCTCAGCACCACATAGAAATAAACAAAATAAAGTCCATTGACAACTAAAAAAATTTAAAAAAAATAAAAACCCTATGTAGCTCCTACTCTAATGTGTAAGAGCATCCACCTTTTATAATCTAAACATGTGACACCATGCCGAGTCCTAGAAAGGAGAAGAGAACCAGGTTTATTCTTTGTTCTCTGCTTCTCCAAAGGAACTGAAAAAAAGAGATGGCTCAACAGGAGGGCTGCAGAAGAGAGTACTCAAATATTGTATCACTACTACAAAACAGGATTTATCTTATTAGCTATGATCTTATTAGAGTAAAACTTGAACCTGTTTTCTTATTTGGAAGATGGATGACTCCTAATATGTAGATAATTGGGCAGATAAAGAATGCGTGTAATGAGCAGTTGTTCCAAATCGCCAGCTGTCCCAGCTGTGGCACAACTGAACACTAGA
This sequence comes from Callospermophilus lateralis, assembly GCF_048772815.1. Lineage (NCBI taxonomy): Eukaryota > Metazoa > Chordata > Mammalia > Rodentia > Sciuridae > Callospermophilus > Callospermophilus lateralis. The sequence goes on from NC_135309.1 coordinate 42,079,749, forward strand.
AGCCCATTCTGTGTCTTATGAAGTAATCGGCAGCCTTTACTAATGAAAATGGTGTGCTGCTCTCAAAGGCACTCCCAATCCTGCTTATCTTCTACCCTAGTCCCTGGAGTCTACTATTTCGGCATCATCCACAGGCTGCCAGGGTCCCCTTCTCCTAGTACCTCCACTACTTTTTACATAGAACATTCCCTCCTAAACAACCAATTCAGTCAAATTCCACTAGATAACTGATACAAGTAGTTTTCCCCTGAGGTATAGAGAGGTTTTCTTAGAAAGGAGCTCCCCATTATGAAATGGAAGAAGAAAAACAAACCAGCTTATTAGAAAGAAAGCATCAAATATGGCTGAACCAAGTGAAAGGCTGGAAGCCAGTAGTCATATAGCTACCATGTGCCAAGCCTCTAAAAAAGCCTCTCCTTTTTTATTTAATCCCCATATTTCCTCTATGACAAAGTATTTCCATCTCTTAGATGGAAAACTGTGGTTTGGGGTAAAGTTGTGTGCACAGGTCTGTTTAAGCTGTATATTTCCTATCAGGCCTAGGCAATCAGATGGCTCACAATTTGATGAAACTAGCTGTAGCTATATGACCTTATCTGAAAATCTGGCAGGCCTAGTTTTTTCAAGAAACAGTATAACCTTTCCTATATTCTTGGTGTTGGCAAATCAGAGGTGAGAAGCCAGGAAGCATAAGCTTCAGAAGCACAATTGCAACAAGCACACAAAAACCTATGAGACCCAACTGCACAGAAGGGCTGTGACAGCAGAACAAGCTGCCTTAGGAAGAAGGCAGCTCTACAGCAATAGAAAAGGCACCTGAGGCAGGAGGAAGAGCACAAAGAAAAATACAGCGTATGTTCAAGAAAGCCAATTTTCCTCCAATTACATTATGCATAATTTGGGGGAATGCCTGCTGCTAAACACTGAAGATGGAATAAAAGTTGTATCTCCTTAATACAAAAATATGAATTCCCAAATGCTCCAAAATCTGAAATTTTTAGAGCACTGACATGATGCTGCAACTGGAAAGTTCCACACCATGAAACTTTGTTTCTATTATAATATATATATATTTATATAATTATCTTCAGCCTATATGGACAGTATATATGAAACATAAATTGTGTGTTTAGATTTGGGTCCCATCTCCAAAGTATTTCATTGCATGTACGCAAATATTCCAAAATTCAAAAAATGTGAAATCTGAAACACTTCTGTTCCCAAGCATTTGGAATAAGATGCACTCAACCCATACAAACTCAGATATGGACCCTGGCCTCAAAAAGCTAATGGAGGGTGACAAAACAATACAGATATTATGATAGGGATCATGGTACACTGAAGAGTTCAAAGGGAAAGGTAACAGTCTTATCAGGAGGAAGGAGGTATCAGAAAAATATTATAAGAGAGATATTTATGCAAAGACCTAAAGGATACTATTTGTTAGGCAAATGGAGTGTGGGGGATATGAGAACAGGATGGAGATGCTAAACATCTAAGCTATAGGAACATGTGAAGCAAAGACTCAGAAGCATAAAATACCCAATTAAGTGCAAGAAATCTCAGATAACATGCATGATTGGGTCACTGGGTAGGGAAGTTGGGAAGAGGCATTTGTGAGTCTGGATTTTTAATGGGGGAAGGGGGTTACAGAAGAGTCTCAGGTAGATGACACAACATTCTACTTTTAAGTTAAAAAAATAAAAAGATACATCAACTCCAGCTAAGGCATAGAAAACACACAAGGAATAATGGCTGCCCAATTCTATGGGTACAAGAAGTCACTGGAAGGCTTCTGGAATAGAGGGAGAAAAACAAAGAGTTTAGGTTTGCCAGAAGCAGTCAGCAGGGTCAGGTACCTTGGCAAGATGCTGATACTTGCGCTCTGGAATCACTGGCTTCCAGGGGATGCTGCCCATGTCCGATGGAGGAGGAGTCATGGGTGCAGGATCCTCAAGGGCATCATCATAGCTGAATGCCCTACGGCACATCCCGATGGGCAGGGACATCTTGCCTAGGGGCCCACTAGGCCCAAGAGCTAAGAACAGAGATACCAGTCAAGATGGGTTTAACAACTGAGCATACCAGCAGCTTTAAATTAACCTATAGGAAGGAAAGCTCTGAAACTTTTCGTTTTTCTCTTTTTTATGGGGGTATGGGGGATATACTGGGTGTTAAGCACAGAGCCTTACCTATGGTAGGCAAACACTCTACCACTAAGTACATTCCAGGCGTTGTTTTTTTTATTGCAAGAGTCTCAGTAAGTTGCCCAGGCTGGCCTCAAATCTCTGATCCTCCTGCCTTAATCTCCCAAATAGCATGTGTCACCACACCCAGCTTCTGAAACTCTTATTTTGGGACAGAACAAGAATACCTTGTTCTGAAATAATAATACATTTAAGGAAAGGTAACAGAACTAATTTCTTCCTTCATTCCTGACACTTTGGATTCTCCACTTAATGCACTCTGTAACCCTAATCCATTTTTATATCATAAGGAACTTGAAAATCAATTTAAATTTACTGTGGCAATGTCACAGCTTCAAAACACAGTTTAGAATTAAAACTGAATTAAACTATCTGACTTCAAAGTTTGCTTTCTTTATGCACAGAGGCCACCCTCACTGCAATGCTAAAGGCTCTCAACTCACGCAAGACTGAGGACACAAAAGACCTAGGATATGAAGTTCTTGTTCTTATTTTATAGATGAGGAAACTATGCCCTAGAGATGAAGTTATTCATCCAAGTTCATACAGGAAATGGCTAGCTGGGCCTGACCAAGGTCTGACTGTAAACTCTGTCTTCCCTATCTTACCAAAAAAAAAAAAAAAAAATAGCATTGCAAGAAATACTCAAACAGTATGTTGTTTGGCATCATCTCTAGTTTCAAATGTTCTGTATGATTTAAACAGCAGCATCACAGAAACTGCTGACAATCACTCTTCCAAAACACTGCCAGCTGATCCTGCCATTCCTGTTCCCTGGAACTGACTGCTGAATGTACTATGACACAGGTGACCCACTCCAAAGGCACTCTCAGCTGTGCCAGACCAGGGAGCAAGGTTCATTTCATTTGGTTAGATAATCCTTTCATATGGGAACTAATGTCCAGAACCTGCCTTCAAGGTGACATTTTCCTGTGGCTAAAATTACATAACCACACACTCTAAGACATCAACCTGCCTGGGTATAAGTTCTAAACCACCAAAAGTGGCTTAACTTAAACAACAAAGAGATCAAGCAGCTTCCATTTTATTACTAACAATAATAATTACTAAAGCCAGGCATTGTGGGAAATGCCTATAACCCCAGCAACTTGGGAAACTAAGGCAACAGAATCTCAAACTCAAGAACAGCCACAGCAACTCGGTGAGACCCTATCTCAAAATAAAAAATAAAAAGGGGTGGGAATATAGTTCAGTGGTACAGCAACCCCACATTCAATCCCCAGTACTGAAATAATAATTCCACAGGATTTAATAAATCCAAGAAGATTATTAATTGCCAGGGGCTGGGGAGAACAGGCAATGAGGCATGACACTAATGGATATAAGGTTTCTTTTTGGGGTAATGAAAACGTTCTACATTAGAATAATGCTGATCATCATACAATCTTGTGAGTATACTAAAAACCATTAAACTGATCATTTTAAGTGGGTGAATTTTATGGCATTTACATTGTCTCAAACACACAAGCAAATAATTATTAGGCATTCACATCCCTCATCTTATCTAACCCTCATTCTTCCCATTTTCCAGCTCAGGAAACTGAGGCACAGAGCTTAGGCTTGCCCAACATCACCCAGCTATAAGTGTGAAAGAGATCTAAACCAGGGCTCACACTCCAGACCCAACATGCCACGCTCCCCACACTAAAAAACATTAGCCTAATTATTGCAACAGTATAGCTCGGGATGCTGACAGGAGTTGATGATAATTGCAGCAACAATGAAAGACTAACATACAAGCAGATGATGCTAAGAGACTAAAGACAGATCTAGATTAGGGGACATATGGGAAACTTTTATTAATTCAACTGATTTGGGAGCAATTTCAAAAAATCTAAGACTACCCAGTAGCCTTTATAAAAATAATGATGAAGTCAGATAAAACTTCTAGGAAATATATTCCCCTAAAAAGAGACAAGAAATTTTTCTGGACAGTAAATGTATATTTAGCACCAACTTTTCTTTCCTTTTAACAGGCAAAGTACAGATTTACTGAAGGTAAATGTGGAAGGAGCACCCCGCAAGATAGAGCAGAGTGGGCTGAGCAAGAGCAGGAGGCTCAAGGACAGCACCAACTTTTAATTCATATTTTCAAAAATGATATTTAGTCTTCTTAACAATCCTGAAAGATAGACATCACCATTTATATACTTTACTGAGAATGAGAAATTGAGTAATTCAGATTTAATTAAAAATCACCTTCTCTTCTAATACAGCAGTCAAGAAGGAATTAATCACTTCAATAACCCAGAAATCACTACCCTACTCTGATGCAGAACACATTAAAAGGTGCTGCAAACTGGGAATGGTGGTGCATATCTGTAATCCCAGTGACTAGGAAGGCTAAGGCAGGAGGATCGAAAGTTCAAGCCAGCCTCAGCAACTTAATGAGACCCTGTCTCAAAATTTTAAAAAGAGCTGGGGATGTGGCTCAGTGGTTAAATATTCCTGGGTTCAACCCCTAGAACAAAAAAAAAAAAAAAAAAAAAAAGTGCTCTGCAAGCATTTTCACAAATGAGCTCAAATCACCATTAAACCAGGCTAGTAGTGCCTTTTTGTTCAGTTCTCCATTCTGTCCCCAACCCTCATCCCCAAAAAGAGGATGAGTTTAATCACTCTGGTACATTCTATAATACAAAAACTACACAACTGTATTTCATACAAAGTAACATATCTGACATACCTTAAGTTTGGATTGGGGAGCATACCATGGTCAATAAGGTGATATCTAAATTACATCAATCTATTAAGTCTAAATGATTGACTGAAGGCAGAAAGTAACCATTAATACATGGTTCAGATTAAACTGTCTAGCTGAAAACATTAAAGGCAAAACATAACCAAAAAGAATTATGTTTACCAGGTACTTCTGGTTGTCTTGAAGCCATTGACAGACTGGGATCCAGGTGTTTTTTCAATTTATAATTCGGAGCTGAGTCCCTGCCACCTAATAAAAATAACAAAGGGCATTTTCTCATATTGAACACCAAAGAACCCTTCCTTCCAAATGCTGTTCTTCTGATAGGTACACAGAGACTTACTGCTGCTAACAAGGTTGAAACACACATACAAAAGTCAATAGGTGACAAACATGCCAATGGGAAGAGAAAAAGAATAATATCAAAGGGTGATCTTATCATCTGTGAGATGATAAAACTAAGACAATAGGTGAAAAAGACACCTACCACAGTGAAATGATGTCACCACTACGCTGACAGACAGGTATTAATGAGGAACATTGTCCAGGTGCTGCAAATTAGCAAAGCTTCCCAGGAAGAGTCCATCCAGAGATTCTAATAACAACAAACAGCCAGCATTGATACTTTTCCATACATTCACTTATTCCTCATTAGGGCCTTGCAAGAGTAATTCTATTCATTTTCATTCTTACTCACAGTAAGGGGCTAGGGACCATAGTAGGTAAATTCACTCTTTATTACTAACACCAACTAATACTTATAGCGTTTTATACAAATTTGTGCTTTTAAACCTTGCAGCCACCATGCAAAGCAGTTATTACTTATCAAATTTTTGTCCAAGGCGACAGACAAGTGACCCCTCTGCAAGGCAGCCAGTTTCAACCCCATTTTACAGGGGAATTAAGACAAGGGCCTGAAAAAGTCAAGTTATACGCTTTTCCACTTGCTACTGTGTCCCTGAAACCGGATAGAGTTGAGAGAGCAAACCAGTTAGTTCTTCACTAAAGAGCACCACAAAACCCAAAGTTCAACCATCTTCCCGGTCGACAGAGCATTCCCGACCCAGAAACACTCCCTTCCCCTTTCTCCGCTCCCCTGTCCCACTGCTATCGCCCTTCACGCCTCTCCTTGACGAGATACAAGACAAAGCCACCAGGATTTGAAAGGCCTAGTCTGACCAACCGCCTTTCCCACCAAAGGAGGTTAAGATTAAAGAGATTAGGGCAGAACCTGACGCTGAGGGTAGGGCAAGGCAGGGGACTGGGAGATGTTGGCGAGCGGTCGGGCGAAGCGAGGCGGGAGGGGATCCGGGACTGGGTGGGTCGGCCAGGAGAGCAGCTCAGTGTCGGGGCTCCACAGGCTCTGCCAGAGAAGCCCCATTAGAGAGGCCGTGGACGACTAGAAGGCAGAAACAGGGGCGGTCCCGCAGAGTCCAGAGCCGGGTAAGCTGGGAAGCACGGTGAGGCCGGAAGCGCGCCCCTCCCGAGGGCTAGGAGACACCTCCAAGGAGCCCCGAGGCCCGCTATTTGGTCACCTGTTATCCCACTGTGTCCAGGCTGCCTGCGTCCCCAACTCCGGCACTAAAGAGGATCCGAAGACCCACTTCTCTCAAGAGATTGTGGCGCAGTCCAGACCCAAGCCATCGTGGGAGCGGCGGCAAATTCGACTGCTCGCACCACCGACTAGAGAGCACAAGCAGCAGTGCGAACCGGCAGCCTTGATGTTGAAGCCGTCTGAACCCGCGGCAGTTCACGCGAGATTTGACCCTGGGCGCTCAAGGTATACTGGGAGTTGTAGTCCAGGATGCGGAGGCCCCAAGTCCTTAGAAGCCCTGCAGGATAGGAGCCACAAGTCCTAAGGTGAAATCCGCCCACTTCCAGGGAGAAGTCATGCTTACCCACCACTTCTCAGCGCCTGATCAGTGCCTGGGTCCAAGAAAGGCTAAAGGAGAATGGAGACAGTATAGTAAAAACACTCTCAAATCCAAGCCCACAAGACTCAGAAAGGGCTGCCAAGTACCAGCTCTTTTCATCCTCTTTTGTTTTTTTGGTTTTTTGTTTTGTTTGTTTTGTTTTGTTTTCCATACAGAGGTGAAGCTGAGGTTGGAAGAGATGAGAAGTCACCTCAATTATTAAGTGAGCATATGCTTTTCCAAAAACAGTTATGTTCCCCACCGGATTTCCAGATATGGGGGTCCTTTCTATTCAGAGAAGTCTGTGTATCTCTCTCACCTTTGCAATAAACCTACTTCTTGCTTGCTTTAAAAAGCAAAACAGTTATGTTAGAATTATAAAGGAAGGTCAGGTGGTTCTAATAGTGTTTGTCTTTTACCCTAACGAAACTTAGAGGTATTTGCTTAGATGTAGCTTCCTGGGAGGACATCTCTTTCCCTGAAGGTTACAGATAGGACAAAGAAACAAAGTAAAGGAAGTGAAATAAATTGAAAAAATCTTCCCAAACCTGTATCTGAGGTCCAAAGCTCGCCATCAAAGTTCATGTGTTAGCTGGGTGTGGTGGTGCTCACCTGTAATCACTGCAACTGGAGAGGCTGAGATAGGAAGATTGAAAGTTTGAAGTCAGCCTCAGCAGCTTAGCGAGGCCTTAAGCAACTCAGCTAGACCCTATCTCAAAAAATAAAAAGGGTCGATGGTATAGTTGAGTGTAAAGCACCACTGGGTTCAATCTCCAGTACCGAAAAAGAAAAAAAGTCATCTCATAAAGGCAATGGGGGATGGGAGGGAGCAACTCTTACATTTAAGATTTCAGCATTTGACCTTTGCCAGGTATCTGACAGGACCAACAAGCTTTATTCACTCTCCCAACACACACACACACACACACACACACACACACAATCAGGGATTGAATCCAAAGGCACTTAACCACTGAGCCACATCCCCAGCCCTTTTTATTTTTCATTTTGAGACAGGGAGGGTCTGCTAGTTGGCTTATAGCCACACTCAGTTGCTGAGGCTGGCTTTGAACTTGTGATCCTACTGTACTGCTGGGATTATGGCCTGAGCCACCTAACTAAATTTGATTACCAGACTAGAGCACTTATGTGCACCAGAAATTAAGGTCTTCTATAACTGTGTAATTTAGCTTGTGAATATCACAATTACACTGCATTCTGGTTTTGGGGGGTGTGCTAAAAGTGTTAATATGGAACTTTTAAAATACACTATAAATTTTTAACCTCTCTGATAGCAAAGTTGACACCTTACCATTCTCCACCACACATCACATCTCATAGTCAGAAGGGAAAACACAGCTTCGCCGACAGCTCGCCCAGATCTCCCAGTCCCCTGCCTTGCCCTACCCTCAGCGACAGGTTCTGCCCTAATCTCTTTAATCTTAACCTCCTTTGGTGGGAAAGGCATTTGGTCAGACTAGGCCTTTCAAATCCTGGTGGCTTTGTCTTGTATCTCGTCAAGGAGAGGCGTGAAGGGCAATAGCAGTGGGACAAATCATGTCAGAGTCTCCTCAATTCTTATCCACAAATACATGAAAACTTAAGCCTTTCTGGGAAGTTACTGACTGATTAAAACAACTTTATTCCAGATTTTTATTGTACCAGTGCCTAAAGCTATTTAGGCATTAACATTAGCTGATACTAATGTTAAGTAAAAATTACAGAAGACTATTGTTTTAGTCTAAACTCCTCTGGTAGGACACAACATACCAGGTTAAAATTGAAAATGAAATTACTCTCATGCTAAAGCTCAATTCAAACGAAATTAAACTTTTTTTTTTTTTTTTTTTTTGTAGTGGGGATTGAACCCAATTTACCATTGAGCAACCTCCTTCAGTCCTTTTGATTTTTGATTTTGAGACAGAGTCTCACTAAATTGCTGAAGCTTGGCCCTCCAATTCGCTGAGATTACAGGTGTGCACCACCGTGCCTGGCTGACTTTATGAGAGGTTAGGATTATCGAGATAACCACCAGAGTTCCCAAACAAGCCAATGTCAACTGGCGTGATAACAAAGCTCCCTGGCTTAGTCTTTACACACACACAAAAAGGTCACCTAAAGTAACTTATGTTAGCCCATCGGTTACTTTTCTATTTTCTATCTCCTTGTCCCCACCTTATAAGAAAATTAATTTTGAAAAGACCAATCTGCTTTTTTGTTTCTGGTTTCTTTTTCCCTTTTTTATTTACAAAACCAAACTCTTTTGTTCTATTCATTGCAGCACTTATTCTATTCTGTGGAATGAAGTGTTGCCCAATTCTGGAATCCAAAATAAAGCCTAGCATATGTGAGGTGCTGGGTTCAAGAAAGCAGGCCAGTTGAAGTCTTTAAAATTAATTGTACCTCTTTCTCTCTTCCTTTTTCTTTTACTTTCTTCCTCTTCCTCCCTCCCTCCCTCCTTCTACCCCTCCCTCCCTTCCTTCACTTTTGCTTTGCTGGTTTTTTTTTTAGGGGGGTACTCCCCCCCATTCTTCTTCCTGTTGCCAAAACTCAGTCCTTATCCCCAATGTCAATCCAGTAATGAGGACACAGTTTTGAGAAGAAGGAAAAAGAAGGTTTATTGTTTCCTGACAAAGGAGAAACACAGGGGACTCCTGTCCCAAAGGCTGTGATTCTGCCCATCAGCAGGAAGAGGGGCCTTTTATAGAGGGTGTACCTCAGTTGTTGATGCTGGCATCGAATTTGTGATCCTCTTGCCTCAGCCTGGAACTACAGGACATTCAGCTCTCTTTCCTTCTTCAAACAATGGTGGCATGACATGATATGTGAACAGGTTAGAGAATTGGAATGGTTTTCTCCTGGTCGGCTGTCAGACCTGCAGTAGGACACATCCATCTGTCCCACAGTTGAGGATCTCTAAAGGATCTTCAAGGAAAAGACAGAATAAAAGGAGTGAGTCCCAGAGCCTCCTCCCATCACATCAAACCTCTCTTTCTTCCACTCTTCAAGGAAATGAAAACCCAAAGTTTAAATAAGTAATAACAAACAATAAAAACATAAATTTGAAAAGAAAATAAGGTTAATTGTAATTTTGTCCTTTCTCATAGTAGTCATGTGAGAAAAATTGAAAATTGTTATTTTCTACACACACACACACACACACAAACACACACACAAAAAAAAAAAACAGACTAGCTGCAAACTTTTTTTTTTTTAACTCTACTGCTGAGCTACATTCCTAAGCCCTTTTTTCATTATTTTGAGATAGGTTCTCACTAAGTTGCCCAGACTGGCCACTAACTTGTTATCTTCCTGCCTCAGCCTCCACAGTAGACTACACACAGTGTAATCCTCCTGGGATTACAGGTGTGCGCCATCACACCCAGCTAACTGCAAACTTTTAATCTTAACAATCTTGTGGAGGTTTCCCCTTTAAATGGGTATTGTATATTTTTTATTTGGAGCATACACTCCCTTGTAAGCATTTTTGCAACTAAACTACTTTGCTATGTGGTTTGGTTGGGCAGCCTCCCTGCCCTAGCTAGGGAACATTCAGTCATACCTGAATCACAAAGCCTAAGAAGTACACTTCTGAGCTGTTTGAGGTCAGGTCATCTTCCTTGGCTCCTGGGGCAGATCTCCCAAGGCAACAGACCCCCCACACACACACCTCCTTTTCTACGCTATTCTCTGACTCTGGCTTTGGTTCTCAGCCAAGCCTGGTGCTAACTGTGTGTGCACCTGTGTTCTTTCTCAAAGAGTGCCAGCATCATGGGCAAGGTGGTCTTTGAGATCTGACTGTATGGTTGCCCTCTGGTGGCAGACAACAGTCTGACCAGGGAACCTGGTTGTCTTCTATAATATATACTTACCAAGAAACTAATTTTCTAAGTGTTTTTGTCTCTAAATCATCTTTTCCCATCTTCTTAGGTATTTCATACTTTGATAAACTTGGACTCTGAAAACTTGGAATTGCCCAAGATCTCTCTTACATACTCAGCTTTGAGTCCTCCATTCTACATTCCCCCAAATCCTGCTTCATGGTTTAGAAGGCAGGGAATGGAACAGAATATTGCCCACCTGTTTTCCTCCAGACATCTGCCCCTCTGGCCAGTCCAAACCCTTGGAAAGGTCCGCTCCCTAGACAGACACTCATCATGACTTCTCAACAGATAGGAACTTGGTCACTAGGATGGTTGTGTGGCATTTGCTACTCTGGGGTCTCCACCCTGGAAGTTCTATCTGGAAGTCTCTCCTCACCCCCATACCATTATAAATGAAGCACTCCACTAAGCAATGCCCAGGAATTGTCCATGTCCATTATTTATAACGAAGAGGAAATTAACACTCTGCAGGGGATCTTGGCAAAGGTATGCCAGCCAGGAAGTGGCAGAGTTGAAATTTAAACCCAGGGCTGAATGCCCAGCTGACAGTTTGGCTGCCAAATGACCAACAAAGAGCTGACTCTAGGCTGTCCTTGGCCTCAACTTCTCCACTTTAAACACCCCAAGGTTAAGTGACACTTTCCCAAAGAAGAAACAACTGGAAGCAACATCTCCCTCTAGTGGTGAGGGGGAAAGATTTTAATGAAGAAATTAACTCCAGGATGCTGGGCTAGAGGGTCAACAGTCAGACAAGGCTCAGCACTCTCCAACTCGTTTTTATTACAAATAGTACAACCAAAGTGCAAAGTACGTGAGGATCCAGGCCAATACCTAGTCAGGAATAGTTGGGTTAGAAAATAAGTCATGTGTTTTAATTTGGGTCAAGCACTGTGCTTGGTGTTTGTGATACACTGAGAAGATAGACACAGTCCCTGACTATTATGGGTTGAATTCTATCCTCCTCAAAATTCTTATGTTGAAGTTTTAACCCACAGTAACTCAGAATGTAATGATATTTGGATAAAAGTTTTTTAAAGAGGTGGTTAAATGTAAATGAAGTATGAAAATTGGTTTTAGTCCAATATGACTGTTGTCCTTATAAGAAAAAGATGAACAGGGCTGCAGATGAATAGGTGGAACAACTTCTAATATTCTGTGACACAGTTGAGTAACTATGGTTGTCAATAATTAATTATATATTTCAAAGTAGCTAGGAGAGAAGATTTTCAATACTCCCAATACAAAAACTGATAAACATTTGAGATAATATACCAGTTATCTTGCTCTAACATTGTACATATATATGCCACACTGTAACCTGTAAATATTTACAATTATTACGTGCCAATTAAATTTTTTGATTTTTTTTTTTAAAGAAGAAGAGATGCCAGGAATGCACACACCCATAGGAAATGTCAGAGCAAGAAGATAGCCATCTGCAAGTCAAAGAGAGAAACCTCAGAAGAAAGAAGAAACACTTTGATCTTGGACTTGCAGCCTGAAGAACTGTGAGAAATTAATTTTCTGTTGTTGAAGGCAGCCCTAACACTCTAATATACTGCGAGTTCCTACGGTATCCTCTCCAAAGAAGAAAAGAAAAAAAAAATCAGGCATTGAATGAATGATTAGATTAGAGAGAATCAAGTGCCATGAAGTGATGGTACCTGGTGATATGGCATGGGGAGCCTGACTCAATTTGGAACCTCAGAGGAGACTGCCAGGAGATATGAGTGATAGAGGCAAAGAAGTGGGTGGGGGAGGGTGTTCCAAGTGGAGCACAAGGCAAGGGCAAAATCCCAAGGAGTGGGAGAAAGCTGTGTCCAGGGAACTGAGAGACAGTGGGGCTAGAGCGTGAGGAGCAGTTAGTAGGTTGAGTTTGGCAGAGCCTACACTGGGTAAGGCTTTCTATGCTAAGCTTGTTGGTAAGCTTTTCATCACTGTGACCAAAATACCCGACAAGAACAATTTAGAGCTGAGCATGATGGCTCACGTCTGTGATCCCAGTGGCTCGAGAGGCTGAGGCAGGAGGATCACAAGTTCAAACCTAGCTTCAGCAACAGCAAGGCGCTAAGCAACTCAGTGAGATCCTGTCTCTAAATAAAATACAAAAGAGGGCTGGGGATGTGGCTCAGGGGTTGAGTGCTCCAGAGTTCAATACCTGGTCCCCATCCCACCCACCCCCCGCAAAAAAAAAAAGCCAACTTAGAGGAGAAGAAGTTTATTTGGCTCACAGTTTCAGAGGTTCAGTCCATAGTCAGCAGATTCCATTGCTCTAGGCCTCAGATGAGGCAGAACACCCTGGTGGAAGGGTGTGGCAGAGACAAACTGCTCGTCTCATGACAACCAGGAAGCAAAGAGAAAGAGAGAGGGAAATCGAGGTACCAGGGACAACATATGAACCTGAAAGTCTCATTCTCAATGACCTACTTCCACACTGCATGCCTACAGTGACTACTGTAATTCATTCATATTATTAATCCATCAAATGAATTAATCCACTGATTAGGTTACAGTCATCATAATCTAATCATTTCACCTCTGAACATTTCTGTGTTGTCTGAGCTTTTTGGGAGGACACTGCATATCAAAACCATAACAACAAGATAAGGAGTTTGGTCTGTACCCTGAAAGTCATGGGGTGGGGAGGCTATCTGAAAGTGGACACTGCGTAGACAACTTTGCAGTTGATCTTTGGTGGGATGGGAGAAGAGAAAGGTAGTTAGATGAGCCCTGGAGTAGAATAGGGATTTTATTAGGGTAGCCTGGGGTTCATCTGGACAACAGAAAAAAGAATAGTTAAATGCAGTTGGAAAGAAGTAAGTAGAGAGAGGTGTAGAACATACAGATGAGCAAGGAGTTAGGTGACCTGAGAAGCAGGAAGGGACACCAGGTATTGTGCCAATTACCTAAAGCCTAAGGGCTTTTCAGGGACCCACAAACATAGTTGATTGCTAAAAATAAAATTATTGACTCCAATTATTTTTTAAAAAGTGCAAAAATAAAAACAATGTTTCACTAAATATCTGCACCACATACTAAAATGTCAACTTCAATTATGACCACATTTAATTTTTATAAAAATAGCCTTGCATTTGAAAACAGCTTGGGAGTTAGAATTTTTCTCACTTTGAAATAAATCCCAAGCAAGCACCTTGGAGCTCCTAAAAAAACATAGTTAATCACTAATTAGACAAGCTTGTCTAATTAGTGATTAACTATTAACTATTATTAACTTATAATCAAATAATTTTAAAAGCAAAACTTCAAAAAATTCACTTAAATTTTTCACAGCAAAAATACATATTTAACATGGAAAGTAAGTATGTTTAAATATTTGGGGGATGGTATGTGATTATGTTAGCCAGCTTTCCATTGTCGTGACAAAATATCTGAGAAAATCAACTTATAAGGAGAAAACATTTATCTTGGTTCATGGTTTCAGAGGTTTCAGTCCATGATTGCTTGGCTCTGTTGCTTTGGGGACTTTGGTGAAACAAAACATCATTAGAGGGAGCACATGTAAAACAAAACTGCTCACCTCCTGTTGTCCAGGAAGCAGAAAAATAGACAGGAAGGGTCACAGTCTCAATGTTTCCTTCAAGGGCACACTCCTATTGACCTATCTTCCTTGGCTAGGCCCCACCTGCTAAAGATTCCACTCTCTCCCAAAAGTATCACAGGCTGGCACCAAGCCTTTAATACATGGGATTTGGGGGCACACTCCTGATCCAAAGGATAACAACCCAAGGTGTGTCCATAGCATGTGAGGGGATGATCTTGGAGAGGAAGAAGGTTTCAGGGAATTTGGTTGGCAAGAGCTTCTCTGATGTTCTTTTGTTTGTTTTCTTTTGGTTTGATTTGGTTTTATCTGTGAAGTAGGAGATGATGTTGTCTCTTCTGTTAACAGAAAGAGGGAGATGGGGCTGGGCAAAGAGGGAGGAACATGAAGATGATTTGAAATTGCCATTTCAGAGACAGAAAAGTGACTGGGAGGGCCGGGGCTGGGGCTGGGTGGCAAAGCATACGTGAGGCACTGGGTTCGATCCCCGGAACCACATAGAAATAACAAATAAAATAAAGGTATTGTGTCCATCTACAACTAAAAAAATATTTTAAAAAAAATCTAAAGAAAGCCGGGCACGGTGGCACACACCTGTAACCCCAGTGACTGGGAAAGCTAAGGCAGGAGGATTGTGAGTTTGAAGCCAGCCTCAGAAAAGTGAGGAGCTAATCAACTTCGTGAAACCCTGTCTCTAAATAAAATACAAAATAATGCTAGGGATGTGGCTCAGTGGCCAAGTGCCCCTGAGTTCAATCCCCAGTACTTACCCCCTAAAAAAATCTAAAAGAAGCCAGGTGCAGTGGTGCATACTTGTAATCCCAGTAGTATGTCTCACCATCCCCCAAAAAATCATATCAGATGTTGCATCAAGATGAAGTATTTACAAATATTCTTTTCTATCTTTTTTTTTAATACCAGGTATTGAACCCAGATGTGCTTAACCACTGAACCACATCCTTAACCCTTTGTATTTTGAGACAGGGTCTCACTAAGTGGCTTAAGGCCTCACTAAATTACTGAGGCTGGCTTTGAACTTGTGATCTTCCTGTCTCAGCCTCCCAAGCTTCTGGGGATTACAAATGAGCATCACCCGGCATCTTTTTTCTTTTTCATGATGGTGCTGGGAATTAGACTCAGGACTCACACATGCTAGGCAAGTGCCTTACCACTAAGCTACATCCCCAGCCTTCATTAAGCTATTTGTAGGTATGTGTGTGTGGTGATGGGGATTGAACCCACAGCCTGTGCATGCTAAGACAAGCTCCACAATTGAGCTACACCCCCAGCCCCATTAAGCTATTCTTAAATTTATTCTGTGAGTTTGAAATTTTTTTAAAGAAAACAACTGGGTAAAATCCAATTATAAAGTGACTTAGTTGGAACTCATTTACTTGAAAGGAAACCCAACTCCACCAGCTTTACTGATGGAATCCCTTCTGAAAACCTGAAACCAGAGGCTCAAATTTTCTCTTTCTCATCTTTTCATATTATCTTCACTCTCTCAGTGTCTGTAGGCAGCACAACTACTGATAGCTCTCAAGCTTGACTTGCATCTATAGCACATTGCCTCTGCTTTTCAATATTGGTTTGAAAGACCCTAAAGAAGGCTTGGTCTGGCCTAGTCTCCTCACACTCAATCAGCTATGGCCAGGTGGACATGATAATGTTGGGAATCAGACAAATCAAGAAGTGCAAAGGCCACTCAGAGACTTGGAGAGCTCAATTTTTACTTTACACCATCAGGCCCAGATTCTGAGCCCCCCTCTCCAGTTTCTCACAACATTTATAGGCTGTCTGGTGCTGTGAATTCTCTAGCCTACACGATGGAAGGCCATGCACAGGGTGTCTACTGGGAAGCATGTTTACAGAAGTGAGTGGAAGGGGAAGAACTGGCTTTCTCAACCAGACCTGCCATAAGTTTCAAGCATTGGGCCCAAAGCCTCAATAGGGGCATTTACACTTCAAAGAGGAGTAGTTAGATTCCTGAGGTAGTTAATTAGGTTCACTGAAGCAGGGCTGACTAAAAGGGGAGGAAAACTCTCTGTTTCCCAGGCACTAGTTTTCTGAGACAGTGTTTTTATAGTTTATTTTACATCCAGGCCTAGTTTTGTCATCCATCACAATAACATTAGAAAATGTCAACTTTCTAGGCAAGTG
The DNA here is from genome assembly GCF_048772815.1 of Callospermophilus lateralis. Classification (NCBI taxonomy): domain Eukaryota; kingdom Metazoa; phylum Chordata; class Mammalia; order Rodentia; family Sciuridae; genus Callospermophilus; species Callospermophilus lateralis. The sequence goes on from NC_135309.1 coordinate 42,096,191, forward strand.
CCTTACCACTAAGCTACATCCCCAGCCTTCATTAAGCTATTTGTAGGTATGTGTGTGTGGTGATGGGGATTGAACCCACAGCCTGTGCATGCTAAGACAAGCTCCACAATTGAGCTTGTCTTGTGGGTTGGTACTCAGTTATAGTTATGGGGTGAGAAATTATGGTGTGCTATTGCACAGTAGGATGATGATAGGTAACAATAATGGAATATACATTTCAAAATGTCAGAAAAAAGGAGTTTGAGTATTTTCATCATAAAGAAATGATACAATGGCCGGGTGCATGCCTGTAATACCAGAAGCTCTGGAGGCTAACAGGAAAATCACAAGTTTAAAGCCATCCTCAGCAATGCTGAGGCGCTAAGCAACTCAGTAAGACCCTGTCTCTAAATAAAATACAAAATAGGGCTGGGGATGTGGCTCAGTGGTCGAATGCCCCTGAGTTCAATCCCCAGTACCCCCCAAAAAAGAAAGAAATCATAAATGCTTGAGGAGACAGACATGTTTAGGCTGATTTAAACATTACACAGTATATCCCTAGTACCTCATAAATACATACCATTTGTTAGAGTCTGTAAACAAGTCAAGATGGCGCCTGGCATTTTGCCAGAGAAATGTTAGCATCTGTAAACAAGTCTGTTTGGCGCCTGGCAAAATGCCAGAGGGAGTGGTTTGTGAAGTAAGGCCAGTGAGCCATTAAGTGTGGAGATTCCTTATTGGTTGACTGCTGTATCTAGTTTATGCTAATTAAGATAAGCTGTGTGGAATGTATAAATACCACTCCTGTCCTACAATAAACGGCTCCTACTCCTGCTGTATCAATCTACACAAGTTGCTCGTCACACACACACACACATACACACACACAGACACACGTTATTTTGCTGCAGCCGACTGCAGCAACCATTTTTACATTTTTATGTATCAATTAAAAATAAATTTAGGTGGGTATGGAGGCACACGCCTATAATCCCAGCGGTTTGGGAGGCTGAGACAGGAGAATTGCAAGTTCAAAGTCAGGCTCAGCAATGGTGAGGCACTAAGCAACTCAGTACAAATAGGTTGGGATGTGGCTCAGTGGCCAAGTGCCCCTGAGTTCAGTCCCCAATACTACCACCCCCCCCAAAAAAAATCACAGAAATGATGGTTGTTATCGGTGCAGGGATAATTGGTTTAGAATTGGATTCCATTTGGCAAGGACTAGCGCAGATGTGACAGCAGTTGAATTTTTGGGTCATGTTGGTAGAAAGTCAGAATTGATATGAAGGTATCTAAAAACATTCAAAGAATCCTTCAAAACCAAGGGTTTAAGTTTAAGTTGAATATAAAGGTTACTTGTGTTACCAAAAAAGTCATATGGAAAAATTATGTTTCTATTGAAGCTGCTTCTGGTGGTAAAGCTGAAGTTATCACTTTTGTGTACTCTTGGTTTGCATTGGTCGACAACTCTTTACTCTGAATTTGGGACTAGAAGAGATTGGGTTGAAACAGACCCAGAGGAAAAATTCCAGTCCATAACAGATTCCAAACAAAAATTCCAAATGTCTATGCTATTGGTGATATGGTTGCTGGTCCCATGCTGGCTCACAAAGCAGAGGATGAAGGTATTATGAGTGTTAAAGGAATGGCTGGGGTACTGTGTACACTGACTACAATTGTGTGCCATTGCTGATTTACAGACACCCCAAAGTTGCATGGGGCAAATCAGAAGAGCAGTTGGAGAAAGAGGGTATCGAGTACAAAGTCGGAAAATTTCCCTTTGCTGCTAACAGCAGAGCTAAGACAAATGTTGACACGGATGGCATGATGAAGATTCTTAAGCAGAAATCAATGAACCAAATACTGGGAGCACACATTCTAGGACCAGGTGCTGGAGAAATGGTAAATGAAGCTGTTTTGGCTTTGGAATATGAAACCTCCTGTGAAGATACAGCTAGAGTCTGCCATGTGCATCCAACCTTATTAGAAGCTCTTAGAGAAGCAAATATGGCTGCATCATTTGGCAAATCAATCAACTTTTAAATTAGAAGATATATTTTCTGAAATCTCCAGGAAGTTTGTATGTTTGTTTGTTTGGTTGGTACTGGGGATTGAACTCAGGGCCACTTGACCACTGAGCCACATCACCAGCCCTATTTTCTATTTTATTTAGAGATAGGGTCTCATTGAGTTTCTCAGTGCCTCAGGGTTGCTGAGGCTGGCTTTGAACTCGAAATCCTCCTGCCTCAGCCTCCTGAACCACTGGGATTACAGGTGTGTGCCACCATGCCCAGCATTCCTGGAAGCTTTTATAGAGGTCACAGGATATGCTCACAGTTTCATCAATTTCTATAACTGAATTATGAAACTTTTGGAAGGTATTTAATAGACTTGGACAGAATGGAATAATCTATATTTTCAAATATCTTGTTTCAGTGCATTAACGTGCAGGACAAAAAGCTACTAATAGTAGCATCCTGCAAAGTTTTCATCAACCCATATTTTAATGCTACTTATAAAAAAAAAGTCTCAACCTCGTTGAATTAATGTTAGGTGACTTTTATCTGATTCAGTAAAGTTGAATTTACTGGAGCTGGAGTATGATATATCAACAGTTGTATATGGGGAGGCAGCCAGCGCCTTGTTAGGGGGTTTCTTCTTCCTGCCAAGGAGGTGTAAGCCACCTGAGAAATTAAAGTCTAGAATAATGAGTGAAGAACAAAAGACAAAGTCAAAATTAGGTTTAAAAAATTGGAGCACCTGATAGATACAGTCCATGCAGGAGCTGAAACTAGACAATTAGAAAATGGCTCCCGTGGTTTATTTAAGGGGATACATCAAAGGCAGGGGTAAGGTTTTGGGGGTGGAGTCTTGCTGCTACATGTCTTGCAGTCAGTAGGTTGATGGCAAATTGGCAGGTCACACCCATGTCTGAGAGGCTGTGCAACTATAGCAGGTCACCCCATCTCCAGTGCTGTGTGGGACATGGCAGAGAAGAATAGAAATTCATAATGCTAGTGTGGTCCACATACAGCCCAAGGATGGCTCTTGACAGCTGCATTTGTTTTAAAGAAAGTGATCAAGTTACTCTAAATTTGGTTTTCATATTGGAAACAAATCAGTTATTAGAACAAGATTCAAATATGTATGAACTGACTTATATGAATAAAGTGACCATTTCTTTAATTTAAAACTCCTAAATTCTTGCAATTTAGAGATAGAATTTATGTATTTAAGAAGTTTTTTATCTTTTATTGATTTTATTTTTTTAAATACACGACAGCAGTTGAATGCATTACAATTCTTATTACACATATAGAGCACAATTTTTCATATCTCTATATATAAAGTATGTTCATGCCAATTTATGCCTTTATACATGTACTTTGTTTTTTTGCATTACAATTCTTAATACACACATATATATATACCACAATTTTTCATATCTCTGTATATAAAGTATGTTGACACCCAATTCGAGTTTTCATACATATACTTTGTATAATGATGTCCATCACATTCCACCATTCTTGCTAATCCCATGCCCCCTCCCTTTTCCTCCCACCCCTCTTCCCTATCTAGAATTCATCTAATCCTCCCATGCTCCCCCTCCCTACCCCATCATGAGTCAGCCCCCTTATATCACAGAAAACATTTGGCATTTGTGTTTTTGGGATTGGCTAACTTCACTTAGCATTATCTTCTCCAATGCCATCCATATGCCTGAATATGCCAGGATTTTATTTAAGAAGTTTTTAAAGGTTCCATTGAGGTCTACAAATAGTTACACAGCTACTTACCAGTTTCATCTACTTGAAACTTAAATATTAAATGGAGACTCAAATGTATTATAGCAAGAAATGAAGATATGAAAATAAATATCTTAATATTAAAAATAAATGTTTTAATAAATAACAAATGGAGAATGGAAAATTGTAATTAATAAATACAGAAGCATTGTGAGAAGCCAGGTATGGTGGTGCACACATATAATCCCCACTACTTGTGAGGCTGAGGCAAGTGGATCACAAGTTTGAGGCCAGCCTCTGAAAATTACTAAGAATAAAAACTAAAACAAAAAAGCTAAGGATACAACTCAGTCGCAAAACATCCCTGGGTTCAATCCCAGTGCAAAATAATAATAATAATAATTTGAAAAATAGAATATTTAAGTAAACACCACAGTAATAATTGCTCCAAGCAAGATCCAGCAATGTATGCTAAAATAGTGGGTGAATGTTTAATAAAAAGCAAGATATTTGCATTGCCTCAAGGTATCTTCACCAAAATAACTACTAAGTGTTAGGTTCAGGGTAGGCTGAGCGAATGTTAACTGCAGGACACTGGACACTCAACCCCCCCATCTATCTGGTTCTTTATCACCTGCTTGCCTCATGTCTGAAGGCTCAAACAGCGCCCCTGAAAGACTGAATGCTTCACCTCCATGCTCAAGGCTAAACACTCAACCCTCCTTATGCCAACAAGGCAGCTTGCAAACCCAGAGACCCTTTTAGATTTAGGCAGCACAGCAGAAGGGCTATAAAATCCTTCTCCTGCTTGGCTCTATCTCTCTCTTTTCTCCTCTTTCTCACTGCTGCAATAAAGATCTCTTGGTCATTCTTGAGTGTTATGGTCACTTTCTTTTTATCTGGTGCCGAAACCCGGGAAAAGGGTTAAAATCCACTTTTGGGTCCCTCTTCCTTCAGAAGTGCCACTTACTGGATGGACCTGAACCCATTTTCTTGACTGCCTGAACTACATCCACCACCAGCCTTCGATTGGTGAGTTCCCCCTTCCTGGAGTCCTAAACCCAATGGTGGTGTCGGGAGGACTTGACCGTTGATCATCCAGCAAACCACTTTGCCCACCTGTGGGGAGGAAAACCCCACCACAGCCTTCAAGACCATGGTGGTCCTCAGGGACTCCCTCCGCGGGCAGATTAAACTCTTGGGTCCAAAATTATTTCCCTTCCCCTTCCCTGGCATAGAATTTATAGGTCACCCTCAAAGGACTGTGTAACCTCAGGGAACACATAACAGAGAACTGAAGATCACACCCCACCCAGACCTTCACGGTCATGGTGGCCCTCATAAAGTCCTTTCACCTTTAAGACTCGGCCTCTAGAAATAGGCTTACCCTCCCCTCCCCCTCTCCTCTCTCAGGCCCTGGGAGTCTCTGTCCCCTCTAGAAGGGGTCCCGAAAAGCCTTGGCCAAGGTCTCCCATAGCTCCGGCCCAGTCCAGGACGAGAGCCTCAACTGTCAGGGTATGGTGACAACCAATCTCTGCAGCTAGAACCTGCCACTAGGCACTGACTGATTTGGAGTTCTAGCGGGGATGCCCCTTTCGCCAATAAATCAGTTACTTCCCCCTCCCTTATACTATGTTTGCGTCTCCTTTCCACCCCCATCTCATACTACGTTTGCAACATGGGTAATGCATACTCTCTGCTGGTCAACTCTCCCTTACAATGCCTTTTAGACAACCTCAAAACCCTCTCCTCGACACCAGTTATTAAACCCCCAAAAATTGATCAAATATATCACCCAGGCTTGGCCCACTTATCCCATAGACAACTAAAATAAATGGCCCCTCTCTGGGTCTTTAGATCTCTCTATTCTAAGGGATCTTTACAATTACTGTGAGCATTCAAAAATGGGTAGAGATCCCTTATGTCCAAGCTTTCTTCTTACTCTAATCCAATCCTGATCTCTGCACCTCTTAGAAACCTCTACAAATTCTTTTAGCTTGCAAACCAACGCCCCCAACCACCAATCCCCAACCTTCTCCTCCTCTGGACTCATCCACTGCTTTTGACCCTGCTGATGAACCTCTACCCTATTGGCCGGCTCCAATAGGTCCTCATCCTCAGCCTTCTGCCCCAGCCCCCCCACCATCACTCCCACCTCAACAACCTGCTTTCTCCTCTTCAATTACTAGATCAAAAGCCCAAAACACCTCCCTTCCTCAGACGTTGCCCCCTTGCGTGAGGTAGCAGGTACTGAAGGTAATGTCCAAGTGCATGTTCCCTTCTCTATAGCTGACCTTTCCCAAATTGAAAAACAACTAGGCTCATATACTACCAACCCAGACCTATATACTAAAAAATTCCAACATTTAACACAGTCCTACAGCCTCACCTTCCATGATGTCTATATGATCCTCTCCAATACTTTACTTCCTGAGGAGAGGAGATGGGTTTGGGAACAGGCTCACATTCATGCAGATGGGAATCCATCAGACCAATCCAGCACATCCCATTGGGCCCCAAGCAGTCCCAGACCAAGATCCCCTCTGGGATTACAACACCAACAATGGCATTACAGACATCATTTCACCACTTGTATTCTAGCAGGCCTAAAAAGGGCAGCCCAGAAATCAGTCAATTTTGAGAAACTTCAGGAAATTATCAAAGATAAACATGAAAACCCATCAGCCTTTCTGGACCGCCTAACTAAGGCTCTCCTGCAATACACTAATTTGGACCCAGATCTCTGATGGCCAACAGTTATTGATGGTTTATTTCTTTGCCCAAAGTTTTCCTGATATTTGGATCAAACTTAAAAAATTAAAACGGTGTCCCCTCACTCCCCAGACCCAGATTCTTGCTACTCTTTTAAGGTCTATCATAACCGAGATGAAAAGGCTAAACACGTAAAGTGCCAAATGCTGACTCAGGCCTTCCGTGGGCCTCCCCAAAACTCATCTCCTACGCTGACAGACTATCCCCCAGGTCAGAACCCCCTGGAGCCTGCTTTAAGTGTGGACAAGAAGGACATTGGAGCACAGAACCTGCCCCAAAGGCCACCTACCAGACCATGCCCAAAATGTTCCACGATGGGCCACTGGGTTTCGGACTGTCCCACTACCCGAAAGGGTGCCCAGACAGGCCCTAGACCCCATGATCTCATAGGACTGGCCATTGACAATTGATGGGGCCTCAAGACTCCTGTCCCAACAAGTCCAATCGCCATGCTAGAACCCAGGGTCCAAATGACAGTTGATGGTCACAAAATCCTTTTTTTAATAGATACTGGAGCAACATTCTCGGTCCTACAGGAGTTTTGGGGACCCTTACTTCCCTCTCAGTTCCCTATTGTTGGGGTAGGTGAACAAACAATATATTCCAGAACCACCCAACCCCTACCCTGCTTACTTTCAGGCCACCCATTCTCACACTCCTTCCTGGTGATGCCCCAGTGCCCTGTTCCCCTTTTGGGCAGAGATATTCTATCCAAGTTTAAGGCCATGATTTCCTTTTCACTGTTTTCACCTTTTTCCCTCCCTTCAATTATAGCTATGGCTGCCCTACAGGCTATGCCAAATCATTTCCTTCCACTTCCACAGATCAAGTTAACCCATTAGTCTGGGACATCCTTGGCTCAATGCCCCCCAGCTGAGATCCACTTAAAAAACATCCATCACATTCCAAACAAGCTTCAATATCCCCTCCTGATGTCCAGTCAAAAGGGCCTACAACTCATCATTTCCAGCCTTCTCAAAAAGGGTTTTCTTAGGCCTGCCCACACATTCACCATATAATACTCCCATTCTTGCAGTCAAGAAACCCAATGGGACTTACTGCTTGGTCCAGGATCTTCGTCTCGTGAATGAGGCAGTCAAACCTATCCACCCACTAGTCCCAAACCCATATATTCTCCTATCCCTTATTCCAGCCTCAACTTCCTATTTTTCTGTTATAGACTTAAAGGATTCCTTTTTCACCATTCCTTTAGCCCCACTTTCCCAAGACCTCTTTGCCTTTACCTGAACAGATCCAGATACTCAACAATCCCAACAATTAATATGAACTGTCCTCCCGAAAGGCTTTAGAGACAGGCCACATATTTTTGGTCAGACATTGTCTGCCTATCTAAAGGGCCTCAACCTCCCTCTTTCAACTCTCCTCCAATATGTAGAAGACTTACTCCTCTGCAGTCCTCCCTCAATATTTCAAAGACTGATACTAACACATTTCTTAACTTTCTGGAAAACAAGTGTCTCCCCAAAAAGCACAATTATCACAACCCCAGGTCACCTACCTTGGAGTCCAACTCTTCCAAGATTCCAAGGCAATCATTCTAGATGGAAAGGCTCTAATTCGTGACTACCCCATCCCAAAAACTAAGGAGGAAATCTTATCCTTTCTGGGTCTAGTAGGATATTTTAGGACTTGGATTCCCAACTTCTCACTCCTGGCCAAACCACTATACGAAATGGCCAAGGCAGATAAACAGGAGCTCCTCCCCTTGTCACCTAAATCTCATTTTCTCTCCATGATCCCTCCATTTCCACCAGCCCTACATCTCCCAGATATCCAACAAATCTTTATTCTTTATGTTCATGAAAAAAACAGGCTTAGCCCTTGGAGTGTTGGGTCAGAATAAAGGGCCCACCTTCGCTACTGTTGCTTACCTTTCCAGACAACTGGATCCGACTGTTAGCGGGTGGGCTCCATGCCTGCGTGTTCTAGCTGCAGCACACATTTTACTACAGGAGACAAAAAACTGACTTTTGGAGCATGAACTATTATTATTTCCCCTCGCACTCTAGAGCATCTTCATACTTACAAAAACTTACATACCCTTCCCCACTTCCTGCATCCTTTCCCTTCTGGTCTCATTCCTCCATGATCCCTCCATTTCCTTTAAGGCCTGCCCACCCTTAAAACCAGCCACTCTTCTTCCCAAGACTGAAACACCTCCCTCACACCACTGCCTCAAAATACTCAAAAACCTTATGCCCTGCCCCACTCATATCCATGAAGGGCCTTTGCCCGACCTAATGCCACTTACACTTGGTTTACTGTCGACAGCATCTTCACACTAGATGGTCATCACTATGCAGGATAGGCTATTATCTCCCTGACTGACCCAAAATTTTCGGCACAAAATTTTCTACAATGGAGGCAATCCTTGCCTCCGCACACCACCAACCAGCAAGCTGAATTAACAGCCAGCCGTCACTAGGGCATTCCATCTGGCAGCTGACCATTCCCTATATTTATACACAGACTCTAAATATGTTTATCACATAATCCTCTCCCACTCTGCCATATGGAAAGAGAGAGGACTCCTTACAACTAGGGGCTCCTAGTCACCGATGCTAAGCTCATCACTGATCTCCTTAGAGCCTCACTCCTTCCCACTAAAATCAGAATCACACACTAACTCCCAAAGTCTCAAAGCTTTTACAAGCTCATTTCTCACACTCAGCCCCGATGATGTCCACTTTCTGCAACAGCTAACTTCTAACTGCTCCTCCATCTGTAAAAGAACAAATCCTCAAACCCTTTTGAAACCTGGAAACTTCCCCACACATCAAGCTCGGGGCCACATTCCAGCAGCTGATTGGCAGCTAGATTTCACCAACATGCTACCAGTCCGCAAACTCAAGTATCTACTAGTTCTAGTAGATACTTTCTCAGGATGGATTGAAGCCTTTGCTACTTATGATATGCCCCTCAACTCAACTGCCCCCATTACCATTTCTCTTAAAATTCTCATTTCTACAAAACAGCCTCAGTAGGACCCTATCTCTGCTTTCTATCTGATCAGACCCGAGATTACTGCAAATGGTGGCCAGACACTTATGAAGGCTGTCCTTACTGGTCATGTAAAATCCATCATTATGACAGGAGACTGGAAACCAGTATGTTCCATATGGTACCTGAGGAGACTTGGCAAGAGGCCAGAGCACAGGGCAGATGGCAAAAATACTATTTGGCACTAAAAACCTATGATCCAGCTCACCCACGATGGGCCTCAGGAGTTACGGGTGCTGCTTTTTGGGCGAACTACCAGGCCAAACCCTTTGGATATTTATGAATAGGGAGAAGCATAGTAGCACAGGCCCCATCCAGGTCAACAATCTTAACCTCAGACATATGGCACTCTGAAAAGGTCCTAACTAGGCAGATAGAAGAACTCCAAGGTCCCTCCTCCTCAGACCCCTCCAAACCCCTTTCTCAGATCCATACTTGGATCAAAATCATCCAAGACACACTGACATTTCTAAACACAACAGTCCCCACCCTAAATCCCCAAAATTGTTTTCTTTGTGCCTCCCTGGAAAGGTCCCTCCTGGCTGCATTCCCCCTTAACTTCTCATATGATCTTTCCTCCACCGGCATTAAAATGCAACCTGCCTCAAATATCCCTTTGTAGGAATCCACACCCAGTAACATCAATTTCTCTTCCTTGCCCAATGGCTCTGCATTAGCACTTCATCACACACCCAACTCAACAGACAGGTGCTCACATTACACGATTGTTTCCATAAATAAATACACAAACCCTGGAGACTCTTTGACTTAATGACTCACATCTCTGACAATATAACCACTCCCTGTTTCATTGTCCAAGTACTTTATATAGCACCACAGAGTTTGAACTCTTACTCCCTCACCCTAATTCCCCATGCAGCAAGCCAATTTTGATAGGAATCTCCCTAGCCTCAACCGTATCAGTGGCTGGAATATCAGGAGGAGCTATAGGGCACTCTACCTGGACTAAAGATGACCTTCACAAAAAGCTTCAAGCAGCTCTCAATGCTATGGCAGAGTCACTCTCCTCCCTCCAGAGACAGGTCACCTCACTGGCTCAGGTGGTTCTCCAAAACCCACAACCTCTAGACTTATTGACAGCTGGAAAGGGAGGTACTTGCCTTTTTATAAGGGAGGAATGCTGCTATTATGTGAATGAATCAGGCCTAGTAGAACAGAATGTTAACAAACTCACTGACCTTGTAATCCAAATGACTAAAACTATTTCCCAAACTACTTTTCTGGGAATTTTTCAAAATCCCTTTTTCACCTGGCTCCTGCCCCTCCTAGGCCCACTTAGAGGCATATTGCTCTTCTGCACCTTTCTCTCATGCATAATAAGTTCCTCCAGGGGCTGGGGATGTGGCTCAAGCGGTAGCGCGCTCGCCTGGCATACGTGAGGCCCGGGTTCGATCCTCAGCACCATATACAAACAAAGATGTTGTGTCCGCCAATAACTAAAATAAAATAAGTATGAAAAAATTCTTTCTCTCTCTCTCTCTCACTCTCTCTTTAAAAAAATAAAATAAAAAATAAGTTCCTCCAAAACCAGATGAACACAATTTCTAACCGAACCTTTAACCAGCTTATTCTCAAGGAATACCAACTGCTTCACAACCTAGATGACTCCAAATCCTCTCCGAAGTCCTCACCCAGTGTTGACAATGAAAAAACGGCCAGTGGACAACGAGAGACAATATACCCAGAGAACCTCTTAGCCTGTCATCCCGGATTTTTGAGCCTTTATGCCCTTTTGTGCCTCCTCATGGCCCTTGGCCTCTTCTCTGTTAGTCCCCCATCATGGAACTCCTGCCCAAAACTGACCTTTGCTTTAATCCTCATTCTGGTTTTGCTCACTCTGACCCTCTTCAGTTGCTGGTGACGCCAAGTGGAGACAATGCTTTTAATACTTCCCTAGAGTCCCTATGACAGAACCAGTGGCTGATACCAAGGATCTCCTTCACTCCGGAATAGTTTGATGCCATTGACAACTTATGGCTTCAAGGAACCCTGCCGAGATAACTGTCTATAGCCACTGGGTGCTATCTCTAGCTGCATTCCCAGGTGCCGTATTCTGACTGGGTTAAATAATCGAGAGGTGACAAACAACTTGAAGGTTGAATCGGGAACTACTTTATTGTGAGTGAACTCAGCAGGAACTGAGTGAGAACTCAAAGTAGCAGGCACCCAAGATAGCAGGAGCTGCTTCTCTGCCGGACAGCAGAAGTATATATACTTAACTAATTACACACAGCTTAACTCAATTATCATAAACTGGATACATTAGTCAACCAATAAGGAATCCTCGTCATCTTAATGGCTCGCTGGCGTTGCTTCACAGACCACTCCTCCTGGCAAAGTGCCAGGTGCCATCTTGACTTGAATACAGCCTTCAACATCTCCTCCCTTTTGTTTAATTAAACAACAAGTATGTGGCTTAGGGACCGTGCCTGTCTTAGGTTATCTAATACTACATATGGTTCTTACCCATCATTGGATGAGCTGACCTCAAGGCTTCAGCCTCCTGTCTTAGGTTGGTACCATTGCAATTGGATCTTACCCGTCGTTGACTACCAGCCCAGCATTATTTAGCCATAGTTGTGGATAATAACCATAGTGGTTTTTACACAAACACCATAAACAACCTGCCACAAGCAGAAGGGAGGAGGATACAAAATGCCACGATATCAAGCCATTGACTGCTCCAAGTGAGAAACCCCTGGAAAAACTGTACCACAGAAGACACCGTCAGCAAAGATACCCTGGTAATGTTACAATTATCAATAGATTAGTTCATAATGCATATAAGTGATACACAGTAAGTTCTGTAAGCAGCTCAAAGCAGAGTAATCCATTAATATGACTTATTGATGCAGCAGTTTGTACAATTTGTTGTGATAGCTATCGCAGAAGCTGTAGTAGCAGTAGCAGAAACAGCAACAGCTGTGATGATAGTAGCTATAATTCCTTAGTCTCACTTGGTTTTTCAGTAATACTGGAAATTCTTCTATTTTTGTCTTAAGGTAGGAATTCTGGCAATAATGGGTAAAGAAAATTGAAGGCAGGCACTAAGAAAACAATCTTCTGAACAATTTAGTACAATATTCTGAACAGAATTATTAGATATAATGAAAAGGAAAGGTGAAAGTAAACAAACAGATCTGTTAACCTCCTTTTTTGTTCACAATTAAAACAATACCCAATTTAAATTAAACTATTTAAATCACGTGAATAAAAGATATTTGGATCCAATTTTTTCATAAGAGCTCCTGATATATGGACATATGCACATACAGACATACAACACATAACACAAGTGTGCACACATAACACAATAGTAGTAAAGGCCTTGTAGCTTTTCACAGGTGAAATGTCTATTGCAATGTTTAAAAACTCCACAGTTGATTAAAAAATAAAACTGATCAGAAAAACATTAACCTAGGTCCATATGAGCTCAAAAAATAAAATAGAAAAATTCTTTTTGTAACTTGCATATGGGTTTGAAGGTATTCCCACAAGTAAGCCTCAAGGTTTTTTCATTAGCCTCCAGGTGTGGGAACCATTGTCGCAGATGTAAGAATAGCTAAATTGGAGTTCTGGATATCAGCTGTTATGTATTTTGAGTCAAATCATCTTCTTTTTGGTCTTAGAAATTGCTTTAGTTAGTCTCTCCGGAATACAAATCAGCTGCTGTTCTCCCTGTGGAAACATACAAACAGACCCCCGACTCCAGACAATCACTGGGTCAGAACCTTTCCATTGTCCAGTTAGAATATCCTTACAAAGTACCTTTGGCTTATGTACATTTTTTGGACACATGTGCCTTTCCACAGCACTAAGTCCTGATGAACCCAAATTTTAAAAGTTTAACGTAAAAGGGTTATATTAAGTTTATCTTTGGGGGATTTATATCCCTTCCCAATTCTCTCTTTTTGTTTTAGTAAGTACATTTTAATAGTTTGATGGGCTCTTTCAACTATGCCTTGTCCCTGTGGATTATACGGTATACCTGTTATATGAGTAATGCCAAATGATGAACAAAATTGTTTAAAAGAAGTAGAAGTATAGCCAGGGCCATTATCTGTTTTTAACTGTTTTGGAATGCCCACAGTGGCAAAATTTTCTAAGCATTGAGATATTATACCTTTAGTTTTTTTCTCCGGCATGAAGGGAGCCCATCAAATATCCGGAAGAAGTATCAACTGTTACATGTAGATCTTTTAATTTTCCAAATTCTGGCAAATGTGTGATGTCCATTTGCCAGATATGATTAAGTATCAGTCCTCTAGGATTGATTCCAAGATTAAGTTGTGGTATATAAGTCACACAATTTTGACAGTGTTTTATCATGTCTAGCTTGTTCCTGTGTTATTTTAAAACGCTTTCGTAAAGTATTAGCATCAACATGGAAGGATTTGTGAAAATTTGTAGCTTCTTCTAGTACAGAAAAAATGTGTATGTTATGTGTTGTTTTATCTGCTAAATCATTTCCCAAACTAAGGGCTCCAGGCAATCCTGTATGTGCTCTGATATATGTCCTATAAAGAAAGGATTTTTCCTGTCCCAGATTAAACTTTGTATAGCAGAAAACAAAGAGAAAACAGTAGAGGAAAGGGAAACCCTACCAGCATCTTCAAGGGAATTTATAGCATTAACTATATATAAACTATCAGAAAATAAATTAAATTCAGAATCTTTAAACATCAGAAAAACTTGTAATACTGCATTAAGCTCTACATTTTGAGCTGATTGTTCGGGTACTAAAAATGTAAAAGCTTGATCAGGGGTAATTACTGCTACTGTACCATTATTTGACCCATCAGTGAATATATTTGGAGCATTCATGATAGGTGTTTTTCTTGTTATTTTTGGAAAAACTACAAGATGCGAGGACCAAAAAGACAACAAAGGATTGGATGGTAAGTGGTTATCAAATGAACAAATAGATTTGCACATAATTATTGCCCAAGTATTTAACTCATTAGCTAACTTGTTAATTTGATCCATAGTATATGGAGTGATAATTTTGTTAGGAGAAATTCCAAACACTCCCTTTGCTGCTTTTATTCCTTTGAGTATTAATTGGCCTACAGCCTCAGGATACCTAGTAAGAATAATGTTAGGAGAATAAGATAAATGTATCCATAATAATGGACCTTCTTGCCAAAATACTCCTGTAGGAATATTTTTGTTGGTAGTACAATAAAAAATAAAGGCAAACTTTTATCAATTCTATCCAAATGCATATTTTCCATATATGTTTCAATGAGTTTTAATGTCTTTCTTGCTTCAGGCATTAACATTCAGGTGAATTTGGATCTGATGGACCTTTTAAGCTATAAAATAAAGATCCCAACTCTCCTGTTGGTATGCCTAGATAAGGACTTATCCAATTTATATCTCCTAACAACTTTTGAAAGTCATTAAGTGATTTGAGTTGATCTACTCGTATTTGAATTTTTGGTGGACAGACCATGGCCGAGGATAATAGAACTCCTAAATAATTAATCGGAAAATTTAATTGTACTTTATCTATTGGTATCTCTAGATTATAATTTTTTAATAAGTTTGTAAGTGTGGCATAACATTCTAGCAATGTGTTTTTATCTTTGTGTGCTAATAATATATCGTCCATATAGTGAAATATTTGTAGTTCAGGATTTTGATTTCTAAGTGGCTGGATTGCTTTGTTAACATAAATTTGACACATAGTTGGGCTGTTAGCCATCCCTTGAGGGAGTACTTTCCATTCATATCTCTGATCAGGACCTTCATGATTCAGCGCAGGATAGTAAATGCAAAACGTGGACTATCCTCAGGATGAATTGGGATGGGAAAAAAACAACCTTTAATGTCTATAACTAAAACATACCAGGTTTTTGGCAAAGCAGACAATTGAGGAATCCCCGGTTGAGCAGGTCCCATGATAACCATCTCATTATTAATAGCTCTTAAATCTTGCAATAATCTCCATTTACCAGATTTCTTTTTGATGACAAAAATAGGAATATTATGGGGAGATACAGAAGGTTGTATATGTCCCTCCACTAATTGTTGTTTGACCAGGTCATGGGCTGCTTGTATCTTTTCTTTAGTCAGGGGCCACTGAGGAACCCATACTGGCCTTTCTAATTTCCAAGTAATTTTTATTGTCTCAGTGATCCCTCCTGAAAACCCAATCCATGTCTGTTTTTTGATCTATTTATATTGGTGCCACTATTCTTTGCCCTTGTTCTCCTAATCCTTTTTCTTTCCTATAACCTTGTCTAGCCATAATAGTGAGTGCATTTGAATTGATGTTATTTGTTAATGTTAGACCTAATTGATCTAGAACATCTCGTTTCCATAAATTTATAGGAAGATGATC
This sequence comes from Callospermophilus lateralis, assembly GCF_048772815.1. NCBI lineage: Eukaryota > Metazoa > Chordata > Mammalia > Rodentia > Sciuridae > Callospermophilus > Callospermophilus lateralis. Next base: position 42,112,079 of record NC_135309.1, read on the forward strand.
CAATACATATGGCTGTATAGTTCCTTCACATCCTTCAGGATCCTTCCAATCTAATACCATTGCACTTCTATGGGGATTAGTCGCCACTCCTAGTCCTCAAAGTGTTTGAGTGGCTTGCTGCAAAGGCCAATGTTTTGGCCATTCTTGATGAGAGATGATGCTAAGGTCTGCACCTGTATCCAGTAGCCCATTAAATTCATGCCCTTGAATATTTAATTTTAGCATGGGCCAAGAATCTAAATTTAAAGAAAGCGTAGCCCAATCTATGCCTGTGGAGCCTAATCCCCTGGAACCTCTTTCTATAGTACCACTGGAAAATTTATCATGTAGGCTGGGTATTATTAATAACTGTGTGATTCTGTCTCCTGGTGAAATTACTGATATACCCCTTGGAGAACTGGCTATGATTTTTATTTCCCCTTCAAAATCGGGATCAATTACCCCAGGACTTATCATAAGTCCTTTTAGAGTAGAAGAACTGCATCCTAATAATAAGCCTACTGTTCCTTGGGGAAGAGGTCCTTTTACCCCTGTGGGAATGATCTGAACTCCCATCTCTGGAGTTAGTACTGCTCTGGCAGAGGTGCAGATGTCCAACCCTGCACTCCCTCTGGTTTGTCTAATGAGGGATATAATGGATAATGTGTCCTGGGCACTACACTGATGGTATTGCTGGGTTCCTCCAATGCCCTGTATATTTGTGGTCATGGGCCCCGGAGCATTGGGCCCCCGTCTGTTTTTTGGCAATGGAGTCCAATGTTTTCCTCCACAATATCGTGGGTAAACACTGGTCCTAGTCCGATTCTTGACAACGGAGTACCCTCTACAGTAGTCTGAGAATGGCATTCATTAGCCCAATGTCTCCCTCTGTGGCATTGTGGGCAAATACCCAGTATTCTACCCCTTTGATACCCAGTTCTGTTAAACCCTCCTCCTATGGGGCAACTCCTTTTAAAATGTCCTGTTTGTCCACAAATGTAGCATGTTTTTGGCCTGGCACTTAAAGCCTGTTGTACTGCAGCTGCCATGACTTGTCCCTGATAATTAATGTCTCTGCATAATTTAATATATGTGCTTAAATCTCCATATTTCCATGGTCTAATGGCCTCCCTACACCATTTATTGGCTTGTTCATAGGCCAACTGTTTCACTAATGGCATCGCTTGTTCTGCATCCCCAAAGACTCTGGTAGCTGTTTGTATAAGCCTATCTACAAATTCAGCATAAGGTTCATTGGTTCCTTGTATTACCTTAAATAATTGACCTTGTAAATCTCCATGTCCTTGTAAAGTTTTCCATGCCCTAACCACAGCTGAAGCAATTTGTGAATATATGGCAGGATCATATCCAATTTGTTGCTGCTGGCCCTCATAAGGTCCCTCTCCCAGCAACATATCCAGATCTCTTTGAGGATAACCGGCTGCTGCATTTCGCTTAGCCATCTCCTTACAAAATTCTTGGTTGGCAACCTTCCACAGCAAAAATTGTCCTCCATTTAGCACAGCTCTGCACAAACTAGCCCAATCTGCTGGTGTCATGTTCAAGTTGGTAATGGATTCGACCATACTTATAATGAAAGGAGCTTGAGGACCATAGGTTGTTACAGCCTCTTTCAGCTGCTTCACTGTTTTGAAATCTAAAACATGGTGAATTTGCTGCCCTCCTGCCTCCTCAAATACAGGGCATGCTAATCTTTGAGGTCCCATCTCAGGATCCCATCTATCAACTATGTTGGGGGCCACCCAGCATATGTTGTCTCCATAGGTGGGGTTGTTGGTTGAATACTTACACCCTCTGGTGATAGAAAGGGGTTAGTAGCAACCTCCTGTTGTAACTTCTCCTCTAATAGCCCTTTCTCCTCTAAACTTTTTTCCCTTGTCTGACTAAGATGTCTTCTACGAGACTAAGCAAACAAGATTGTACCAACGTCCATGATGGTAATGTGCCAACTGGCAGAGTTCCTGGGATTTCCTTTTCGATCCTTTTTAAATCTTCACCATGATGGTTCCATTGTGATATATTTAACAACCCCTCTTTAATGAACCAGGGGCTACACCTTTGTATAGTCTTAATATATGCCCTAACTGTTCGTGATTTTACTGAGATGCCTCCTTCCTATAGCAATTTACTTAATGCCCTTTCAGTTTGGTTCTTAATAATTTTTAATTCCATTTTTTCATGACAAAGATACCCCTCACTAAGATAATGTAAAATAAAACTGAGACAAAATGAAGCAAAAATGGAACAAAAATCCACTATATCAACCTTTCTATCCTCCTGAAATGTCCATCCGTCCTCTCTCCCTATCTGTTCCTTAGACACGAATAGTTTTTCCTCAGATGTGACCGGCTTTTCTTCCGACCCACCCATCTCCAGGGTCAGGCAGCTTGAAACAAAAACAAAACAAATCGAAAGAAGAATACACAGTCTCTTAAAATGGTCACCCATCCTCTTGCCCTGTCCTCAGGGGCAAGCAGTTTACCTTATCACTTACCCTCAGGCATTCACTGTACAGGCCACCATATGCCATAGTCGGCTGTGTTAAATAACCAAGAGGTGACAAGCAACTTGAAGGTTGAATCTTGCGAGTGAACTCAGCAGGAACTGAGCGAGAACTCATAGTGGGCACCCGAGATAGCAGAAGCCACTTCTCTGCCGGACAGCAGAGGTACATATACTTAACTAATTACACACTGCTTAACTCAATTATCATAAACTAGATACAGCAGTCAACCAATAAGGAATCCTCATCATCTTAATAGCTCGCTGGCGTTGCTTCACAGACCACTCCTCCTGGCAAAGTGCCAGGTGCCATCTTGACTTGAATACAGCCCTCAACATCCAGGCCTGCCCCAGAACATTCCTCCACTCTCCCAGGCAGGTCCCACACCACCCCCTCTCTCAGAAGGAAGTAACCATACAAAATTGCTCCACCCCCACATCACTTAGAAAAACAAAAAGGAAGGAATGTTAGGTGCAGGGCAGACTGAACAAATGTTAGCTGCAGGATAACCTGAGCACCCAAACCCCTGTCTGTCTGGTTCTTTATCGCCTGTTTGCCTCAAATCCAAAGGCTCATCCCCCCCACAAAGGCTAAATGCTACACCCCCCTGCTCAAGGCTGAACACTCAACCCCCATTATGCCAACAAGACAGCTTGCAAATCCAGAGACACTATTAGATTTAGGCAGCACAGCAGGACTATAAAAACCTTCTCCTGCAGGGTTCTCTCTCTCTCTTTTTCTCCTCTTTCTCACTGCTGCAATAAAGATCTCTTGGTTGCTCTGAGTGTTGTGGTCACTTTCTTTTCACTAAATACTATGTTTTTGGCACCTTTGTCAAGGGTTAGATGACTATAGATGTGTGGGTTTGTCTCTGTGCCTTCTATTCTGTACCATTGTCTATATTATATATATGATCTTTATTTCATTTTTTATGTGGTGCTGAGCATCAAACCCAGTGCCTCACACATGACAGAACCACAACCCCAGCCCCATGTCTGTTTTATGCCACTACCATGCAGGCATTTTACGACAGCTTTGTAGCATATTTTGAAGTCAGGTATTGTGATACCTCCAGCATTGAATTTTTGGCTTAAAATTGTTTTGACTAGTCTGGGTTTTTCTATTTTTCCAAATCAATTTTCTAGTTCTGCAAAGAATTTCATTGGTATTTTGATGGGGATTGTATTGAATCTTTACATTGCTTTTGGTAGAATGGCATTTTAACAATATTATAACTGCCTTTCCATAAACAGGAGGTCTTTCCATCTTCTGAGGTCTTCTTCAATTTCTTTGTTCAGCATTCAATAGTTTTTATTGTAGAGGTCTTTTACCACTATGGTTAGATTTATTCCTAGGTTTTGTTTTGCTTTTGAGGCTATTGTGACTGGAATTGTTTTCCTAATTTCTTTCTCAGCAGATTCACTGTTGGTATATAAGAAAGCTATTGATTTTTGTATGTTGATTTTGTAACCTGCTACTTTGCCAAATTTGTTAACTCATGATCCACTTTGAGTGAACAGAATATGAAAAGGAAAAATTATAACATGATTGTAAAGAACCTGGCAGACACCAAGTGCTCAAAGTTAAATCACCAATAATATGGACATATTGAAGTAATGTACCTCCTGATATGATCCCAATAAAGGTGTATCAACTCTTTTTCCTCCAAATTTGTTTTTCTCAAAATTCCATAACTTCGGGGCTGGGGATGTGGCTCAAGCGGTAGCGCGCTCGCCTGGCATGCGTGTGGCCTGGGTTCGATCCTCAGCACCACATACAAACAAAGATGTTGTGTCCGCCAAAAACTAAAAAATAAATATTAAAATTTAAAAAAAAATTCCATAACTTCACTCTAGTTATGAGAAATAAACAAATTCAAATTCAGGGACATTGTATAAAATGTACTCTTTGAAACTGCCAAATTCATGAAAGACAAAGAAAAACTAAGAACTGACAGAGGTTTGAGGAAACTGAGAACTAAATGCCACATGTAGCATTCTGGATTGGGCCCTACAGAAAAAAAAGCCACTGGGAAAATAGGATGAATCTGAATATAGCCTATCATTTAGTTAATAGCATCATTCCAATGTTAATTTCTTAGTTTTTATTTTGTTTTTGTGGTAAGGGGAATTGAACCCAAGGGCACATTACCACTGAGCTACATCCCCAGCCCTTTTTATTTTTTATTTTGAGACAAGAGTTTCACTAAGTTGCTCAGGCTGGCCTCAAACTTGCAATCCTCCTTTCTCAGCCTCTCAAGTTTCTTGGATTTCAAACCTACTTGTACCATGGTTATGTAAGATGCTAATTTTATGGGAAACAAAATGAGGTGTATGCAGGAACTTTCTGTACTACTGCTATAGTTTGAATCTTAAATGCTGTGCAAAGGCTGTGTTAAAGACTTGGTCCTCAGGGTGGTGCTATTGGAAGGTGGAAGAAGCTTTAAGAGGTGGAGCAGTCAGGTTCAATTCTTGGTGCCAAAAAATAAAAAATAAAAATAAAAGGAAGTGGGGTCTAATTGGAGGTCTTTAGGTCACTGAGGGTGTACTATCAGAGGGTACAATGGGGTCCAGCCTCTTCTCTCTTACTCCCTAACCATGAGGGGAACAGATTTGCCCCAGATACACTCCCCCCGATTATGGGCGGCCTCTCCCAACGCAACAGGGCTGACTGATCATGGACTGAAATCTCTAAAAATTTGAGTCAAAATAATCTTTTCTCTGTATAAGTCAAATATCTCAGGTATTTGACATCATAACAGAAAGCTGACTAGTACAATTACCTTTGAAGCTTTTCTCTAAATCTAAAACTTCAAAATAAAATGTTAAAAAGAAGTTTGTTGTGTGGTACCATGTTAAAGCCCCTTGTTTGGTTGCAAGAAAGAGAAAACCAACTTAGGACAAGAACAAGCAAGATCTAGGCATGGTGGTACAGGCCTGTAGTCCCAGCTACTCAGGAGTCTGAGGTAAGAAGATCACTTTGAAGACAGGAATTCAAAAGTAGCCATGGCAACATAATGATACCCATTGAAAAAACAAACAGAAGGAGAAAATTAGAGAAATTATAGAAGGAAGGAAGTTATAGAAGAGTTGAACAAAAACAAACTCTGGATCTTAAAAACAACTGTATCTAGGGATGCAAATGGCATTGGGGTTCCAGGTTTACCTTCTACATCTTTGATATTTCCTATTTGTGTTTCTTTGATCTCAAAATATCTTCTTCGTAAGTGTGAAAAACAGCTTCCAATGGCTAGTGGATTTTACACCTTATACCATCAGAGAGAGCTTGGTTCAAGGCCCTGGGATTGAAATTTTAAAATCCTAGCAAAAGAAATTGGTCCAGTCTGACTCAAGGCACTACCTCTGCACTCATTATTTGTGCAAAATGCCTTGTAAAAACATGGTAGATTCACTGGAACACTTATTCTATTGTGTAGAATGAAGTGTTGCCTGATTCTAGAATCAGAAGAATGAAGGTTAATAAGCAAACAACATGGCAGATCTTGGGTTAATTAAACTGTTGGAGGAACAGTCTTCAGGAGAATGCAATGATTAGTCCAGACCTGAAACACAGTAGGTGATCACTGATTGTTGGTCCCTTCTATCTTCTTGCTTATCATCAGAGACATGTAGTATATGTCCTAGTAGAGGTGTGAAGCCACCAAGGAATTTTAAGTGGAAAATGACATATCAGTTTCTTTCAGACAGATGGCTCTGTAGCAATACAGAAATTAGACTATATAAGGAAGGTTGGCATTGCTTATCTTTGTAATTTAACCTTTAGTTACAGAATATCCTGGTGGGGTCATGACTAAAGGGCAATTTATAGTACCCAAGGATACTACATATATTGACTGAAAGCACTTTGTCTTCCCTTTTATTTTTTCAGATGGTTAATAGTGGCTCTGTTTTTACAATGGATATTGCAACATGTTATATCAAAGCCAAAGCCGAAAATGGATCTAAGAGCATAAATGGCTGGATGAAGTGCTGCAGGCCTATAATCCCAGTAACTTGGGAAGGTGAGGCAGGAGGATCACAAGTTTGAGGACAGCCTTGGCAACTTCAAGAGAACCTGACTCAAAATAAAAATTCAAAAGTATCTGCCCAGGAGCAGACACTTGTAATCCCCGCAACTTGGGAGGTTGAGGCAGGAAGATGGCAATTTTGAGACCAGGCTAGGCAACTTAAGTGAGGTCCTAAGCAACTAAGCAAGACCCTGTCTCAAAATTTTAAAAATGTAAAAGGAGTGGAGACATAGCTGAGTAGTAAAGTGCCTCTGGGTTCAATCCCCAGTACCACATATAAATAAATAATAAATAAAATTTAAAAGGACTAGGTGACAGCTCAGTGGTAGAGTGCCCCTGGGTTCAACCTCTGGTACTGCAAATAAAATAATAAAAGTTAAAAATTATCCTTGTTACCCACTAAATTGATGTCACAACTCACTGTCTTAATCACAGTATGAAATAGCACTGGAGTCATGTTCTCTCCTAGAGTCATACTTTCTCTAAACCCTCACTCACTCCTCCCCAAAGGAGTTATTTATTTGAACAAGGAGTTGAGGAGGAGGCTGTTGACAAGCTCCACCCAGCAGCTTCTGAGTTCCCTTTTGGCTCTGCTCATCTGCCCAAACTGGGCATTGGGTTGCTCCCTACTTCTGGGGGAGGGGAATGGTGACACTTTTCTCTCCATTTGACTATCTTCTGCATCTTCTCAATTAGTTCTAAACTTGGGGAGAGGAGATGTTATTTAAGAGCCCTTATTGTATTCTCCCTATTCCTGCCTTCAGACATTACCTCTCAAATAAGCTCTACAGACTGCTCCCCACAAGTGTTAACATAAAAATTAAATCTTAAAAATCTGAAAATAATAAATAAAAAATTAAGATGGCAGGAGAACAGCATAAATATGTAGCCAAAGGTAAAGGGAAGTCAAATAAGAAGGAAAAGAGGGTAGGGCTAAGAGCCAGGGTACAGAGGAACTGGCAATTATAAGGAAGTGAAAAGTTGTGACTATACTGGGGAAAAGGCAAGCCCTGATGGGCACTGAGAGCCTTTGGCTCCCTCTTCACCCATTACTTCACAGCCCCCGCCCCCCATGAAGTGCCAAAGGATGCTAACGTTGCCCCCACCAAAATGCCAAGGGAGCTGGGTGCAGTGGTGCAAGACTGTAATCCCAGTGGCTCAAGAGGCTGAGGCAGGAGGACCAGGAGTTCAAAGCCAGCCTCAGCAAAAGCTAGGTGCTAAGCAACTCAATGAGACTCTGTCTCTAAATAAAATACAAAATATGGTTGGGGATGTGGCTCAGTGGTCAAATGCCCCCGAGTTCAATTCTTGCCTCTTCCCCGCCCCCACACCCCCAAAAAAATAAAAAATGCCAAGGGATGGTTGTTGGTATAACTTTCAGTTTACAGCTAGCAGCTAACAGATATGAGCAGCTCAGAGTGCTTGAAGAATCTACACTCTGTTCAAGCCTGATAGGAACGCCTGCAGGATAGGATGCTCTGTTCTAACGAGCTGTTAGTGAAACCACATCCTTAGCATTGTGGTTAGCATTTGCTAAGCTGCCAGGCCAGTAAATCAATAGCCAGGAGCTTCAGGCATGGAACTCCTAACTTAGGAAACACCCTCCCCTAGGGACAAAGACCCTTCCTGATGATAGCAATATTTACAGCATCCTCACAGTGCGGTTACATTAGGCATAAGATGATTGGCTTATGGGCATGCCCCACTGGAACCCTATAACAATTACATGCATTCCAAAAATAAACTGAGCTACTGAACAAGACTTGAGGTTTGTCTTCTGCCAGTTCTCTCACCAGCCCCCGGATTCTGCGTCTCTCCCCCCAACCACTGAGATAACTGAGCACATCAGTGACTAGGAACGTCAGCAATTGGTTATATCTCAGACATTTCTCATTCCTTCTAGCGCTCTATCTGGAAGCTTTGGCAGTCACTGGGACTAACTGAAGATAAAAATAGTGGATTTAAACATTCTGACTGCTGGCCCTGTCCATTTTAAAGTGCCCAGGACTCCAACACCGCAGAGCCTTTGAGCTCCAGGAGGTAGTCAAAGGAGGGTGGAAGTTACTGGAGTCAGGGACTGTGGTTCTGCTCCCATCTCTGCCACCTCATAGCTAAGCCTCTTGGATGCTCAGCATCTTGTTTCAATTTCTTTCCTTAAGTCTTTTAAGCATGCCCTGAAGGTAGATCGCTTGGGTTTAAATTCAGGCTACACGAATGTACTACAGTGCAAATTAGGGAAGGTTACTTAATTCCTGGGTCTCAGTTACTTTTGTTAAGTAGTAACAGCCAGGCTCGGGAGGCAGAGACAGCAGGAACACGAGTTCAAAGCCAGCTTCACCAAGGCGAGGCGCTAAGCAACTCAGTGAGACCCTGTCTCTAATAGAACACAAAACAGGACTAGGAATGTGGCTCAGTGGTTGCACCCCTGAGTTCAATCCCCCGTACCCGCACGCCCACGCGCCCCCCTCCCCACCAAAAAGAAAATAACAGAGAAAATCCGTGAGCCAAGAAAGTACCCGGTAATTGCTAGGGAAATACTTCCGAGTCCCACCCTCCCCTGGCGCTCCGCACAACACCTGGCAGAGAGAGCCTTAAGTCTCCGTTCGCCGGCCCGCGCCCCCAACCCGGGCCGCCAGGTCGCGGGCAGCCTGTCGCGACAGCGGCGGTGCATTGTGGGGTTTGTAGTGCGGGGCTGAGGTTGGGTGGGTGGGCGCGGCCGGCAGTCGCAGCGGGGCCATTTTCGGCAGGCAGGCAGGCAGGCGAGCTGGCTGGCGGGCTGGCTCCGCCTTTGCAGCCCGCACCTGCTCCCCTCGCCTGGCCTGATGGCGCCGCGCCCGCTGGGCCCCTTGGTGCTGGCCTTGGGCGGTGCCGCGGCGGTGCTCGGCTCCGTGCTCTTCATCCTCTGGAAAACCTACTTCGGCAATGGACGGGAGAGGCGTTGGGACCGGGGCGAGGCCTGGTGGGGCGCGGAGCCCGCCCGCCTACCGCAGTGGGACGAGTGGGACGTGAGTGCTGGGCCGGGTTCTGCTGAGGGGCAGGGCGGGCCGGGGTCTGCACCTCTGCACGTGTGGCCGAGGGGTGTGTCTGCGGCCCAGCCGTAAGAGCGCCAGAAGGCTCTCTGGGGCTTGGCCGCAGCAGCGCGGATGGACACGAGGCGGGCAGTCATGGGGTCCTGGAGCCCAGGTACGAGCGAGCAAGTTTGGGTGTGTGTGGCGCCGTTGTGCGAGGCTGTGGGACTCGACATCCGGTCGTCAGGGTGCGGCCCCGGAGAGTAGGTGCGGCCCAACCGAGTCCGGCCGGCGCCTGCGCAGTGCGCGCGGCACGCAGCCAAGGGGGATGCTGGGAGAATTCTCAGCCCCTCCGGAGGCAGGCAGCTGGTCCATCCGGCGACTCTGCAGACCTTAAGGAGCTGAGGCTGGGGCTGGGACTGGGGCTGGGGCCTGTAGTCTGCGGAAATTGAGGCTCCGCGAGGGAAAGGAATGTGCCCGAGATCGTTCAGAGTATCGGGGGAATTGAGGACTCCAAAAGCAGCTCTAGCGCCACTCCTTCAGATCACACCTGCCTGTCCCTGGACGGGAGGAGGGCGGGGATGGTGCCTTTGGTCTAACCTAGGGTGAGGCAGGAGGTTGTCAGCCGCAGCCCGACCTCTGTCCCGCAGCCCGAGGACGAGGAGGAGGAGGAGGAGGAGCCGGCGCTGGAAGAGTTAGAGCAGCGCGAGGTGCTGGTGCTGGGACTGGATGGCTCTGGGAAGAGCACATTCCTACGTGTGCTGTCAGGGAAGCCACCGCTGGAAGGCCACATCCCTACCTGGGGCTTCAACTCCGTGAGGCTACCTACCAAGGACTTCGAAGTGGACCTGCTAGAGAGTGAGCAGAGACAACACCCCCCCCCTCCGCCGCCGCATTCCATCTCCTCATCATCACTGGTGCTGGACCTAAGCCTGAATTCTTTAGAGGGACCAGGAGCCAAGAATGCATGTATAAGCAGGACACTACCCTGTATGAAATTCTTCCCACCCCGCTCCCAGAGGCACAAGATACAGTTCAAACTCCATATACTGGCATTTCAGATACTTCATGATGGGTCATCTCTAATATTGTCACCTGCCCCTCACTACTAGTGAAGTTCACATATCTTAACACTGAGAAACTAACAGCTAAGGGTTCATATGCCAAGTATTTCATAAGAATTACTTAATAAAATCCTCCCAACAGTTCCCTAAATTATAATCAGTTACTACCTGCATCAAACAAGTTCAGTCATTTAGCCAAGGTCATCCTGCTTTTCAGTGTTCTAATGCACTGTCTGGCTCTGGCTATTAAACACTGTGCTACATTGTTTGTTTCTGAAGGGCACTTGGTGGTCTCTTTCTTATCTTGTCTTTTGCATGCACTGTTCCCTCAGTCTGAAAAGCCCTTCTTCTCTTGATAAACTGCTATTTGACATCAGACTTTAAACATGATATGAGTTTGAAGCCTTCCCTGATTCTCAGATTAAGAACTCCTTTGCCCTCCCTTTCTGCTGTAGCCTATGCTCCTGACTAAGCCTATGCACTTTGTACACATATTGGTCTGTTTCATCTTTATCCACAAGGGCTCATCCCCAAGTTGGTAGCTAGCAGAGCATATAAAGTGAGTGATCAGAGAGGTTCTTGAGGAACCCCTGTCTTAATTCCTAGGCTTCTTGAGATTTTAGGAGAGAATGGCAGAGAGGATTGAGACGGTAGCAATATTTAATCACTTATATCCAGCCTTAGTCTCACTGGGTAGGACTAGGGACTTCCTGATAGCCACAGGACTCAGGTCATAAAGACTGGGTACATTTAAGTACTAGGACTTAGAATCAGACTTTGAATGAGGCCTGAGTGGGCCTCGTTCCTTTGGGTTCAGATACTTGCCTATTGGATTGCTTAACCGTGTCTCTTCTTCCTGCTTGTAGCAAACATTTACCCAGGATTCTGGTCCTTACACCAAACCTTCTCAGACTCCTTCTCATGTGCCAGGGACACAGCTTAAGTGGGGGCTATGCACTTGAGGCTTATTTGTCAGCAGTGACAATATCACTTTTCCCCCAGCTCTGCCAGAAGGAAAGGGTTTTTCATGCTTTCTGAGGTTCTGATATATAACAGTCCAAGCTCACTGGAGACCTTCAGCCTGGATTCAAATTTAGATCTCCCAATTCTGAAAGGCCTGGGACTTTTCTCTCTCAGTCCCTTCATTGAGACCCCTTATAATGCCTATTCTGAAGCCCAAGAGAGAATGGGCCCTTTGGGCATAATTGGTGACTAAATGAATGAATTCAACACTTTGATGACTATTCTCTTCCCCACCTCCAGCGCCCAATTTATTAGACAGTTCTGTCAGCTGTATCCTCTGATATATTCTGTATTGTCCACCTCCCATCTCCTCTGTTGCTTCCTGCTCCAAGCCACTATCCTCTCTCTTGTCAGTACTACAGTAGCCTCCTTGTTATCATTCATTCATTCATTGCTCTGCTTAAAACTTGGGAGGCATTCTGGTAAGGAAATGGGCTTATTCAAAGCCAGTTTTGAGGAAGGTAGAGAAGAACTTCCTGTCCCAAATCTCCATCTTGGTGGTTGGGGGCTGGTAGGGGAGGTAGCTCAGCGTCTTTTCCAAGAAGAGAGAAGGCAGAGTGGGGCAAAAGGTAGGAAGTGAACATATGTAGATTGAACTACACTAATTAGGTTTAGCTAGGTTAATCAGAAACATGTCAGTCCTGGGTTCCCTGACACCTGTCAGGCTACAGAGAGGCAGCCTGCACCCTTGACTCAGTATAAGGAAATATGGGATACAGAAAAAGTTGCCAGAATGTTGCCCTTAATTTTCTTTTTTTTTTTAAGAGAGAGAGAGAGAGAGAAAGAGAATTTTATTATTTATTTTTTAGTTTTCGGCAGACACAACATCTTTGTTTGTATGTGGTGCTGAGGCTCGAACCCGGGCCGCACACATGCCAGGCGAGCACGCTACCGCTTGAGCCACATCCCCAGCCCAATTTTCTTTTTTTTTATTTGTTCCTTTTTATGGTGCTGGGGATCAAACCCAGGGCATTGTACATACTAGGCAAGCACTTGACAAGTGACTACATGTGGTTATAGTGTCCAGTCCGTCCTCCCCATGAAGATATTACAGATTATTTTCCAAGCAAAGATTAGCTCTTAGAGCAGAAAAAACAAAATATCAATAAGAACAAAGCAATCCAGTCTGTACTATGAATTTGAACTAATAGTTTTTTTGTTTGTTTGTTTTTGGTTTTTGGTACTAGAAGTTGAACCTAAGGGTGCCTTACTGTTGAGCTACATTTTATTATTTTGAGACAGGGTCTCACTAAATTTTTGAGGATGGCCCTGAACTTGTGGTTCCCTGCCTCAGCAGGATTTGTAGTCCCAAGTTGCTGGGACTACGGGTATGTGCATACTGTGTCCAGCATAGTTGTTTCAATTTTATCTAATCAAAGAAAACCAACATGGTTGTAAAAATAGCCCCGTCAGATGTGCACTAAAGTATGCCTGATATCTGGAGTCCTTCTTAAGTAAATCTGGATTGATTACCATCTGGATAGAAAGGTTAACATTTCCATAACATCTTCAGAATTTAGGTATATTCCATAGGACCATAAAACCTTGAGCACAGTCTATGAGAATTAATATCATTCCATCAATTAAGAACATACAGCCAGGGCTGGGGATGTGGCTCAAGTGGTAGCGTGCTCGCCTAGCATGCATGAGGCACTGGGTTCGATTCTCAGCACCACATAAAAATAAAATAAAGATATTGTGTCCACCTAAAACTAAAAAATATAATATTTGGGAAAAAAAGAACATACAGCCAGGCACAGTGGCACACACCTGTAATCCCAGCAGTTTGGGAGGCTGAGACAAAGCCAGCCTCAACAAAAGCAAGATGCTAAGCAACTCAGTGAAACCCTGTGTCTAAATAAAATATAAAATAGGGCTGGGCATGTGGCTCAGTGGCCGAGTGCCCTTGAGTTCAATACCCAGTATCAAAAAAAAAAAAAAAAAGAAAAAGAATATATATAACTGGGTGTGGTGGCACATGCCTGTAATCCCTGCAATTTGGGAGGCTGAGGAAGGAGGATTGTGGGTTCAAAGCCAGATTCAACACCTTAATGAAAACCTGTTTCAAAATAAAAAGGACTAGGGGTATAGCTCAGTGGTACCCCTGGTTCAGTCCCCAGTGCCAAAAATAAATAAATAAATAAATAAACTACCAACAACAAAACATTTAGGGCTGGGGATATAGCTCAGTGATAGAGTGTCTGCCTTTTCGTGTATGATGCCCTAAGTTTGATCCCCAGCATCACACACAAAAATGCAACCTACCTAAATACACTTACATGTATTTTGTAAACTAAGTTATAATGCAAACAATACACTTGAGAAAACTCTTAAAACAGCCAGTCTTATCCTGTATCAAAATCTTCAACCTTAAATTTGTCTCAAGATAAAGGATGAATAAAGCAGGATTGCCCCTTATCAACTATAGAACTACAGTTCATGTTATTTAAAATGACTGCAAGGGCTGGGGATGTGGCTCAAGCAGTAGCACGCTCGCCTCACATGCGTGCGGCCCGGGTTCGATCCTCAGCACCACATACAAAACAAAGATGTTGTGTCCACCGATAACTAAAAATAAACATTAAAATTCTCTCTCTCTCTTTCTCTTAAAAAAAATAAAGTAAAATGACTGCAAGCAGTACATAAGGTATTATTACTTAGCGGGCTTAAGTTAACTTCACAAAACAATTTAGTTACCCCTATAGTATGTTAAGACAACAATCGTGATTTATAGCATAATATCCAGATGCAGATTAGAGAGAGTATCAATAAATCACATCATCATAAAAATAATATTCATTTAACCAGTTATAAACTAAAAAGAGACTTTAGAACAAATGAAAATTTGAATAAATCCTGATTCTTATAGGACTTAATCTTATTTTAAGCAATCGAAACCTAACAAAGGGGGCTTGGGATATAGCTCACTTGATAGAGTGCTTGCCTCACATGCACAAGGGCCTGAATTCAATCCTCAATACCACACAAAAAAAAAAAAAAAAAAAAAAAAAATCAAAGGGCTGCGGATATTGCACAGTTGTAGTCTGCTTTCCTACCATACACAAGGCCCAGGTTTGATCACAAAATAAATAATAACAAAAGTAGAAAACAGGTAATTGTCTTGATAAAACAAAATCTTTAAGTCAGTTTTTTTCTAAACTTTGTTAAGAGCAGATCAATATAAGAAATCCTAAGTTCCTCTAGAATTTAAACATTAATCAAGCAAACCAGAATGGTGAAAAATATTTTCTGTATTTCTTTTTCAGAATTTCTATATCACATATGCTGATTTGTTACAAAATAGGTTTGCTCTGACCTCTGATGGCCTACAAGCCCTCATCAGCTTCACACTGCTTTGGAGAAATATGTCATTTAAATCTAACCATTATTTAGAAAGTTATTGATAAAAGAGACATACATCAAACCTGAAAAAAAATATTCCGAGGTAAAATTCTGACTCAAAAGAACAAAATTCACTCTTATGTCCTTAGATACTTGAAAATGGAGAAAATAAAACATATTTAAAATAGCTGGGCACAGTGGTGCATATCTGTAATCCTAGCAACTTGGAAGGCTGAAGCAAGAGAAATACAAGTTATGGTCCTTAACAACTTAGCAAGACCCTGTCTTAAAATAAAAAGGACTAGGGATGTAGCTCAGTGGAAAAGCACCCCTGGGTTTATTCCCTAGTACCATAAATAAAAAAATAAAATACTAGTAGAGCATGCCTGTAATCCCAGAAACCCAGGAGACTGAGGCAGGAAGCCAGCCTTGGCAATATATTGAGACCCTGTCTCAAAATAAAAAAGGTTTAGGGATATAGCTCAGTGGTAGAATGCCCCTGGATCCAATTCCCAGTACCACTAAAAAGAAAGAAAGAAAACACAAGATATTTGAGTGGTGAAAAGCCTAAGATTTCTAGCTCTGAATTAAGGTTTTCTTATAAAAATAAAACCATTTTAAAAACTACATCTTTAAATGGTGTGCAGTGGTGCATGCCTGTATTCCCAGTTTTCTCTGGAGGCTGAGGCAGGAGAGTTACAAGTTTGAGGACAGCCTTAGTAACTTAGTGAGACTGTCTCAAAATAAAAAAGGTTAGGAATGTAGCTCATTTGGAGAGCTCCCCTTGGTTCAATCCTAGTACCACAACTACCTTTTAAATCTAAGCAAAGAATAGTTTGGAAAATAGTAGTAGCTCATCTATTACAAAGAAGCAGGTAAGCCTTTTCAGTTTTTATCATAGAGTGTTGGCATTAGGTCACATAAATAATCATATCTGGTGACCATCAATTCTATGTGGAAAAGCCTTTGTTTATGGGTTTTTATACAAAACAAAGAATGTTTTTATAAAGCACTGAACATTTACAAATGTCTGTCCTATATATTTATCTAATTTACTCATTTTAACAGCTATTTTGAGATTACCCATGGACATAGGAAGCATTGAACGTTATATCTTTAATAGCTTCTTAATATCCAAGTCAGTTTAGTAGGCCAGAAAAAAATGTGCCACCAAATTGTAAAAATATCCTTATTATCAACATTCAAATTAACCTTTTTGTCATAGATTTACTAAAGTCATGTGAATCAAAAGGCATTTGGATGACAGATTTCAAATTATGTGCTGGGGCTGGGGATGTGGCTCAAGCGGTAGCACGCTCACCTGGCATGCATGCGGCCCCGGGTTCGAGCCTCAGCACCACATACAAACAAAGATGTTGTGTCCGCCGAAAAACTAAAAAATAAATATTAAAATTCTCTCTCTCTCTCTCTCTCTTTAAAAAAAAAAAAAAAAAGTGCTGTGGTTGTGGTAGAGTGCTTGCCTCACATGTGTGTGGCACTGAGTTCAATTCTCAGCATTCTCAGCACTGCATATAAATAAATGAATAAAATAAAGGTCCATCAACAACTAAAAAAAAATAATCAAATTATATGCTTACTTATCTATAAATCAACTTGTTGCCAGGCAAACAAACAATAGATAAGCATATAAACATAGGTACACACAAAATTTCAAAGCTTAGATTTATTTGCTAGATATATCAGACTATTAAGGCTATGATATAACCTTAAGCAGTCTATAAATCTTAAATTTGCATTGTCAGTTGAGGTCAGGTAGAAATTTTACATCTCAGAGTTTCAGACCAACAAACCTTGAATAATCAGTTTCTTATTAGAGAAAATCAAATTTTTTTACAATGTTTATTTTTTAGTTGTAGTTGGGCACAATACCTTAATTAATTAATTAATTAATTTTTATGTGGTGCTGAGGATTGAACCCAGGGCCTCACACGACTAGGCAAGCACTTTACCCCTGAGCCATAGACACAGCCCCAAAAAGACATAATTTAAATACACAAAATAAAAAATTTAAAAAAAAAATTACCAGAGGGGAAAAACATGAGTTCAAAATAAAGTCCATTGTGGATAAGTTTTATCCACCTTGTTGATAGAGGCTCCTAAAGGCTGATAACTAAAGCAAGAGTCATGCTTGGAATTCCCTATCTTGTGCAGATAAATCTGTTGCTATAGCCACCAGAGTTTAGCCTTTTAAGCCAACTTTCAATTTAACAAGCATTAAATCAGCATGCACTTTCAGATATATAGGCCATGCTATCATCTTTTTTTCCAAACCAAAACCAAACCCAGAGGAGCTCTCCAAACAAACCAACAGAATTACTGGAATTTTTACCTATGAATTTTACCTCATCCATCTGTACTCTGAAATCGAGTTCCAGATGGTAGAGAGAATTTACCTGATACAATCCTGTATTGCAAAATTAACCACTCAAGACCCAAAGCTTCAAATGACTGAGATAAAATTCTCAGTGTGCCCCATGATGTGATACCCAGCCAGCAGGACTCAGTTCCCAAATAGACTTTTCCCCTCACCAACAAATCATTTTTAGGTAGCTGATGATACAGCAGAAAGATGTGCGGTGGGGGAGGGGTTTTCCTCCAGATTTCACCTGTAGGTTCAGTTAGCCATGAGCAGAGAAGCCCCCTTCTCCTTGGAGATGGCTGGGGGTTTGAACCATGCTGCTCAAGGGCAGGATCCTTTCCCCAGTACGGCTTGCCAAAAGTATGGCCTGAGGGAATGGTTTTACAGCTCCTTGCACCACTAGAAACTCAGGAGGCACACTGGCTAGGAAATAGGTTTATTCCAAGCCAGCTTTGAGGATAGAGGAAAACTTTTGTCTCAAATTCCCATGGGGGGGGGCCTTAGCGGGGGTGCAGAAAGTTTTTGTAAGAGAAGGCAGAGTGGGACAAAAGAGCTAGGCTGTGTTAATCAGAAACATGTCAGTCTTGGGTTCCCTGGACCCATCAGGCCAGGGGAGGCTGGCCTTCAGCCTCTATTCTGAATATAAGGACATATAGGATGCAGAGAAACAGTTATCAGGAAGTTGCCCTTAATTTCCAAAAGGTGGCTTTTTATCCTCATTGCTTTTCCTGCTTCCATTTATGTCCTCAGTGTCAGAGGTGTCTTTCAGAAATCCATGTCAGATGTCAGTCTTGTTTAAATTGCCTAAGGGACTCCCTGTGGCCTTAATGGCCCTGTGCAGCCCACCACTGACCAACCTCACTTGTCATGCTGTCTTCCTCTCTCCCTCTGGTGGTGCCTCAGCCACAACATACTCAAGCATGTCAAGCTTCCCTCTGCTTGTGATGCTTTTCTCTGCCTTTTCTTTTGACTAGCTCCTTATTCTCCCAGACTCAGTTCACGTGCCACTTCCTTCACAGACAACCTAATACAAGGCCATCCCTGCCCCCAACCACTTTCCCTTGTTCTGTTTTATCTCTTGCCTTTCTGGAATGTGTATTATCACCTGGTCCATCCTGGTTAGAGAGGGAGCTCCTTGAGAGCAGGGCCCCTGCCTGCTTTGGTTACCTCTGTATCCCCAGCACCCAGATCAGTGCTTGGCACCTAGTAAGCACTCAGTAAATACTTGATGAGTGCCTGCTATGTGCCAGGCATTGTGCTGAGGCTTTGGGGGGATCCAGAGGTAAGTACCTCTAACTCTGAGAGCTTAGAGTACAAGTATCAAAACCAGAAATACTGGGATGCAGGTGACCATGGGTACAGAGCAGAGAGGCAGAGAAGATCAGGAAGGTGGAGACACTATGTGGACAACCGTGTGTTGGTAGGATAGAGTATGGTATTTCCAAGAAAAGAGAATAAGATGACATGAGAACAGGGAGAAACTGAATAGGAATGGCTATGAATAGGCAGGGCAGAAATCCTGTCTTTTCTAGGCATTGGGACTCCTGGCTTCTTATCACAGCCATCACTCACCTGGGAGAAAGCTAGGAAATGGTAATTGCTGAGCACCTCTATGCCACTCCTAAGGGTGCATTGCATATGGTACCTTTGGGTTTTAGTGCAATTCTGATAACTTCAGTGAGGAAGGTACTGATGCTCAAAAATAGCCACATCCCCTAAGAGACCTGGCTGTTGGAGCTAGAGCCAAACTCAGGTCTGATTAGTTTTGAACTCTGTTGTCCTTTCACTGCCCCTGGATGGTGGAGCCTTGGGAAGCTGGAATTGGGGTGGGGTTGCTGCGGGCAGAGAACCAGGCTCCAGGAAGGCTCTGATTTGGCCCCTGGCCTCTTCTCAGTCGGTGGCAGCCAGAACCTACGCTTCTACTGGAAGGAGTTTGTGAATGAGGTGGATGT
The DNA here is from genome assembly GCF_048772815.1 of Callospermophilus lateralis. Lineage (NCBI taxonomy): Eukaryota > Metazoa > Chordata > Mammalia > Rodentia > Sciuridae > Callospermophilus > Callospermophilus lateralis. Next base: position 42,131,378 of record NC_135309.1, read on the forward strand.
GCTGGTCTTCATGGTGGACTCAGCTGACCGGCTGCGGTTGCCCTGGGCCCGGCAAGAACTGCATAAACTGTTGGACAAAGACCCTGACCTGCCTGTCGTTGTGGTTGCCAATAAGCAGGTAAGGGCCATGGGAGGCTGGCTAAAGCCAGTTGAACTTCTCACACATGCCTGGGAAGGACAGGGAGCACTATAGAAGGATTTGGGTCTGTGCTTGGAGGACTTAGCTGAGATACTGTCCCCCGACTCTTCTACCTATGCTCTTTCCTCATCCCTACCTCTGTCTTCACTCCTCTTTGCCTCCCTATCCTCTGTCACCCTGGAGACATAAGAAAAATAATTACTAAGTACCTACTATGTATTAGGTATGGTTTTGAGTGACATTTCTTATTGGGCTTCTGTTGACCCTACAAGGTGTGGGATAGTCTCAGAGAGGTTTGTTATCCCCCAAAGTTTGTATTAGTGGAATTGGGGTAAGAGTAGTAGAATTGGGATGTCTGATACAAAATCTGTACGTTTACCTGGGTATGATGGTGCATACCTGAAATCTGAGCAATTCAGGAGGCTGAGACAAGAACACTGCAAGTTCAAGGCCAGCCTGAGCAACTTAGGGAGACCCTGTCTCAAAATTAAAAAATAAAAATGTTTGGGATGTAGATCAGTAGTAGAGCACCCTGGGTTTCATCCCCAATACTAGGGGGAAAAAAACAAAAACAAAAAACCTTTTACCTTTTTCACTCTGTTCTGCCTTTTCAACTTCTGGTTATAGACCAGAGAGCTAAAGCGACAAGAATTAGAATGGATTAAATAATAATAACAACATTTATTATGTGCTCATAGTGTTCCAGGCATCTAACAACCATGATCTCACTTCATTACTTCAAAAATTTATGATGGGCCGGGCACAGAGGCACACGCCTATAATCCTAGCTGCTTGGTAGGGTGAAGCAGGAGGATTGCAAGTTCAAAGCCAGCCTCAGCAAAAGCCAGGTGTTAAGCAACTCAGTGAGACCATGTCTCTAAATACAATACAAAATATGGCTGGAGATGTGGCTCAGTGATCAAGTGTCCCTGAGTTTAATCCCCAGTACCAAAAACAACAACAACAACAAAAAACCAACCCATGATGGGCCCTGCTGTCATCCCTCAATGCCTGAAGTTACAACTTTAGCAAAGCCAAGACTCAAACTCAGGTCTTCCTCAATGCTTTTAACCATAACAGAGGGCTACCTTGGGTCCACCAAACTTCAACATCACAGACCTTAGGTGCAATCCTTGATACCTGGAAGCTCTGCAGTCCAGAACACTGTCATACTCCCTATGGCCTGTGCCTGTGTGTCTAAGAAATGTGGGATGTTTTTTTGTTTGGATTTTGGTGGTAATAGTGATGGAACCCAGGGCTCCAAGCATGCTACAAGCACCCTACCATTGAGCTATATCCCCTGTCCTGTGGAATATGATTCTAACTGAACTGGAGAGATGCTCTATGTCTTTGACCTTAGATTCCCCCTACCTATTGACAGCTATTTATAAATATAGTGACCATGACCAGACACATAGCTCAATGGCAGAGCACTTGAGTAGCATGCACAAGACCCTAGATTCAATCCCCAGTACTGCAAATAAATAAATAAATAATAGTGGTGACCATATGGCCAGGTCTGCATCAGGCATTCCCCATCTATGTCTGTTACTCTGGTGTGACTATTAATAGTTCCTAGCCTCTGAAGTACCCTGGCTTAGACAATGAATTATATCTTAATCCTATTTATAACTAACAGCAATTTTACACCTATGGGAGTCAATGATTAATTTATAGTAGTTTTTTTTTTTTTTAGTTGTAGTTGGATACAATACCCCAGCCCCTATAGTAGGTTTTGTTTGTTTGTTTGTTTGTTTGATTGATTTTAGTTTTCGGCAGACACAACATCTTTGTTTGTATGTGGTGCTGAGGATCGAACCCAGGCCGCACGCATGCCAGGCGAGCGCGCTACCGCTTGAGCCATATCCCCAGCCCTATAGTAGGTTTTTTAATATAATGTTTGGTTACTTTGTATAGCAGCTTTAAACCTACAGGAGTTAAAACCAAAGGTCCCAGCATTCTATGAATTGGTACAAGAGAATCCTTTTAATCTTGGGCCATGGCTGAAATTAAAATATATCATCAGCAGCCATGTTGTGAGTACGTTCTTTCTTTCAGCTAATTTTTAGGGTATTGTCTGGAAGTAACCCTCTATATGAACTCTACCATTCAGTGTAGGAAACTGAGCCAGGATTTCTGTAAGGGTCAAAACTTGGTCATCAAACCAACCTGAGTTTGGAACCTGTCTCTGCAAATTATTACTGTTACTTGGGCTAAAAGACTTCACCTCCCTGTACCAATTTCCTCATCAGTTAAGTGCACACTGCAGGAATTAGTCTAGGTGTATAATCACCTGTCATGATGGCTGACACATAGGAAGTGTTCTGTTTATTTGTTTTTAAATTTTTATTTATTTTATTCATTTTAGTTTTTGATGGACCTTTAATTTTTATTTTTATGTGGTGCTGAGAATTGAACCTAGTGCCTCAACATTTGAGGCAAGCACTCTACCACTGAGCCACAACCCCAGCCGGAAGTGTTCTGTTTCTTACTGTAGTTGCTGATAGTGCAATGAAAAGTAAGTCAGGTGGTACAAAAGTATGTCAGGGATGAGGGAGAGAGTTTTTTGTTTTGTTTTGGTACTAGAGATTAAACCCATGGTATTTTGCCACTAAGCTACAGCCATATCCCTGTTTTTTGTTTGTTTGTTCATTTCTTTTGTTTTACAGTACTGGGGATTAAACCCAGAGCCTCGATATGCTAGACAAGTACCCTACCACTGAGATAAACATCCTCAGCCCATCCCCAGTCTTTTATTTTGACACATGGCCTAAGTTCCTGAGCTGGCCTTGAATTTGGGTCCTCCTATGTCAGCCTCCCGAATTGCTAGGATTACAGGTGCACCACTACGCCCATCAAGAACTCTGAGTTTATTACAAGGTACCCAGAGGTGGCTCCTGGAAACTTGGGCCCTGATGTTCCCGGGAGTAGCCAAAGAGTAGTTGATTTCATGGATGACAGGATGACAAGAGTGGCAGTGTTGGGAACCACTGTCAGCTGTGTCCTAACTGGTTTCTGTGTCTACCCTAGGACCTGAGCGAAGCCATCAGTATGGTGGAGCTGCAGCAGGAGCTGGGCTTGCAGGCCATCGACAGCCAACGGGAAGTTTTCCTCTTGGCAGCCAGCATTGCCCCTGCTGGACCTGGCTTTGAAAATCCTGGCACCGTGCATATTTGGAAACTGCTCTTGGAGCTTCTCTCCTAGGCTGGAGCCACCTGCTCATTGCCCAGCCAGGGACCACAGTTTCCTGCCTCCTGCTTCTTCATCACCAGCCTGGGCCTGGGGCAGGACCCACATAACACTTCCCTTCTCCCCTCCTTGCCCTCTCAAGAGCAAGGTCAAGTCCTGTGCATACACCTTCCTGGTGAGGTAGCCATGAGGCTGAAACAGGGAGGTGGGAGAGGGTAGTTTCTTGCTTATTCTAGGCTAGAGTGTGGATCCAGCATTCCTTTCTGTTACCTGCACAGTGAGATGCTTACTGGGCTCAGTCCTCCCCTCCTTGAAGGTCTCACCAGTGCAGGTGTCACAAATACTCCTGCACCTCCAGGTCTCCCAGTCTAAACTGTCCCTCCTGGTGACCATGCCCTTCACATCCGAGCAGGTTCTGTGTGGTATGGAGTGAGCCTTTGCTTCCAGCTCTGCATTGTCCTTCAGGCTCTGCTCTGCCAGCCAAGCTCAATGGCATATACCTGTAATCCTAGTGACTCAGGAGACTGAGGCAGGAGGATTCCAAGTTCATGGCCAGCCTGGGCAACTTAGCAAGCCCCTGCTCTGCCTAATTGGCTTGTGGCCTTGTGTAGTCTCTGCCTCTCTGGTCCCTAGGCCATCATTTTAAAGGGAGGTGATTGCCATGTTTTGTTCTAACTGCCAACCATGGAGATGTGAAGTGCTAGGATGAACCTGGAGACCCTAGCAAGGACCTTCTCAACACCTCCCTGCTTTTAAGGCCTGGATTGCCAGCTTCTCTTGACTACAGAATAAGTACAGTTCACCCACCAGACAGAAAGGGTTAAGGCTGGATTTCCAAACCCTGATCTGGAGACAAGCTGCTGCTCTTGTACTAACTGTGCCAATGCTCATGTTTACATAAGCCTGAGTCCCTGGGAATGAGACTGTTGACTGGAGTTGGGAGTCAGCATCGGAACTGTGTTTTATTTATTTATTTATGTATTTATCAAAGGAACAGGCCAAAGTTCTAGGTTCTGTTTCTAGGTGCTGTAATCACAACCCCAGGTGATTGTCATAGAGAATTTGGAACATTGAGGAAAATTGCTGGAATCATGATATTGAAATAACCTACAGATGACAATGGAGACAAAGCTGTAGCCACACCTCCTCCTGCCTTTGAGATTGTAATTGATATCATATTTTACATTGATTCACATGAACTTAAACTCATCCCCTTGGCTCAGTATTTTGAAGGAACACAAACCCCTTTTGGATAGATAAAAATGACTCTGGGAGAGGAAATTTCTGTAAATCCAGGTAAAAAGATGAAAAAAAAAATTCATCATGTGAATCTATAGGACAGGAATAGCAGACCAGCCAACAAGGTGGCCTTGGGCATATCACTCAGCCTTCCTGGACCATTTACTCCCCAAAAAAGGCAAAGTTGGACTGAAATTCTGGAATTATCTCCAGTGCATATTCCATGATTCTGTGAATAGTGATCAGCCAATTTAAGGACTGTCTCCACATCAACAGTTCTTGTTTGTACAGGCAAAAGAAGGAGCCTGTTGTCTGTCAGGGGCCACTGAATAATCAACAACTGCAAAAGGACTTATTTTTTTTAAGGTGATATCCCACTCAATTTGCTTTCTAATTGAGAACAGAGTGTGTGCCTGTTTCATTTGATATGTACCAGCATGCTTCAGTACCATAATGTGGTCAGGAAGGGCACTGTGGAGGGGCAGTGTGTGGGAAGCTTTTAAGTCCAGAAATAAGTATGATCTGTGGGAATGTGGCCCACTGTGCCCTTGGACTGTGGAAATAACAGAATGGAATCACTGTTCTTTTATATGCCAATTCATCTTCCATGGTAAGAAGGGATTTTTCTGCTTTTGTATTAAATATTTAAGGAATGACCTGGGTTTTAGAGTAGCCTTTGAAATTTTGCTAGCAGTTTTTCATCTTGTCATTGGAAGGGTGAGAAACTGTCTTTGTTCTATAAACTTCTCCTTGTTCTCCAGGGCTTAAAGGTTGCCTTCGGAACCAGCATTGATTGTTGAGAGGGATACTTTTTTTCCTAATTAAGATCTGCCTTTGTCTAATGAATATCATTATGTAGTACAATTTTTAAAGTCCTCAATAAGGGGAGATGAACTTGAAGAATAAACAATTCTTCTATATATACCTACTTGAGCTGCTTTTATAAAGACCACTCTCAGAACCTCAGGCATTAGTGGCACATTGAGGAGCTAGAGTAGCATCACCACCCCATCCTTATACAGCATATAGGAATTCCAGTGGCCTCTGGGTGCTGGTACACTCACATGGTGGGGCTGCTAGCACATTCTTTTCCCTCCCTGCCTGGCTTTGTGGAGATTTTTTGTTGTTGTGTTTGGGTTTTTTTGTTTTTTGTTTTTTTGTGTGTTTTTTTTTTGGCAGGGGGGTGGTAGTAGGGATTGAACCGAGAGGTGCTTTACCAGTAACCTATAACCCAGTCCTTTTTATTTTTGAGACAGGGTGCTGAGTCTGGTCTCAAATGTGCAATCCTTTTGCCTCAGCCTCCTGAATCACTGGGATTTTTAGGTATGTGCCACCATTCAGGACTCCTGTGGTGCTTTTACCTAGTTGCTGAGGATTGAACCCAAGGGCACTCTCCCACTGAGCTACATCCCTAGCCCTTTTTTATTTTTTGTTTTGAGACAGGGTCTCTCTAAATTGCCCAGGCTGGTCTCAAAATCCTCCTGCCTCAGCTCCCACGTTGCTGTAATTACAGTGTACACCACCATACCTGGCACTCAGCTACTTCTGAATAGTACTTTCTGGACCAGGAGCTGAGAACATCTGGCTCTTGCAAATCAGCCAGCTACCTACAGCTTCTCATCTCAAAGTATGTTCCCCAGTCTAGCCTGGGTGACACTGTATTTCTCCCGGTGCCCCAGCCCCACAGTTGCCAACTTAGATGAGCTTAGAAACACCAAATTAAATGTCTGGGATGCACTCACATTCTAACAAGGTCAGCCCGAGGGAAGATACAAACCAGAATGAAGAGATGCCTCTGGGATCTACTCACCTGTTGCACCTGTGCCAGGATCATTCACCTGGCCTTAGCAGTCTGGATTGTTTGGGAGTTGTTAGGGATCAAACCTAGGGCTTCATACATGCTAGGCAAATGTTTTACCGAGAGGCCATAGTTCTGTTTAAATAGCTTAAGAACAAAGGCCCCCACCCAGGGCCTTTGTTCTTAAGCTATTTAAACAGAACTATGGCCTCTTGGTTTTCCATTTTGTGACCTGTGGCCATACTTTAGAGAGGCCACGTTGGCCCATATCATGGACATTTGTATGGTCAGGATGAGAGGGTTCTTGAGGTTCCTGGGACTAGCTTCCCATCCCAAGAGGCTATGTCCAGAAACTCTTGGTGCCCGGAACTGCAGGTTTTAAGATTGTGCTGATAACTTGATACCTGGCTGTGAGGACAGGGAGGAAAAGTCAGTCCATCACAGCCTCATGGTCTTCTGTGGGGAGGGTGCTGATGGAAATCTGACACTTGTCTCCCAGCCTAAATGAAACGTATTCTCCAAAAAATATTTCCACTTACCTTTAAAAAAACAATTCATCATTCTTACACTGGTTTAGAATAGCCAGCATTTGAACTAGCAGCAGGACCATGTTAGGTGTCTCTTCTCATGTAATAACTGTCCCAGACCTTGGGTCTGAGGTATTCTGAACAGACTGTCCTCCCCTCACACAGCCTCAGAGGTAGTAATTTTGAACACTAAGTTCTTCTTAGTAGCTATGAAATGGGGATTTCAACTTTTCCTCATCTGTTACCTCTGGAAAATGGGCCCACCAAGGGACAAGGTGGGGATTTCTGTCAAAGATTTGGAAGTAGAGGGGCCTTGCTATTTTGGCCTGTGCCCCACAAACCCATATGAAAAGGGCTACCAAGGACAAACTGTGTATACTGGAATTTTAGCAGCTATTTGAGTTAAAAAAAAAAAAAGGAAAAGAAAATGCCAAAACTCTGATGCAGTTCATTTGAATTCTTACTTTTAGTATGTGCTGAGTGCTTACAGTCCCAATGAAGGGCAGCTGTGAAGGGTGGGCCCAGAACACTTCCTAGTACCCTATGTGGGACAGTACCCCCCAGGGGGTAGGGAGCAAGTAGGTAAGAACATCAGCTTTGGCCTAACTCATTGCCTTTGGGGAGAGATCTGAGGGGTTTTAACCAGAGTTAAAGGGTGGAAATGGGAGCAAGAAGTGTTCTAATGGCCTCCACACCCAGAGTCAGAAGGAAGACCACAGAGCTACGCAGACACAAGATTCCACAAGAGCATTCTCGCCAGCATCTGTCTTGGCCCACCCTGTGGATTCCCAGGCAAGATCCCTGCCCTCAAGCTTATCTAGCAAGGGATGCCAAGTAAAGAAAAATGATTGCTGGGCTTAGTGGCACATGCTTGTAATCCCATCAATTTGGGAGCCTGAGGCAGTTGGATCACAAGTTAAAGGTAAGCCTTGGCAACTTAGTGAGACCCCTCTCAAAAAAATTAAAAGGACTGGGGATATAGCTCAATGGTAAAGGACCCCTGGTTTCAATCCCCAGTACCAAAACAAAAAAGAAAAATAGGTAGATATGGGGCTCAGGTGCTTAGGCCCTGGTTTTGATCCCTAGCACACACACAAAAAAAAACATGTATTGTTATAGGAAGTCTGGGGGTGGCAACTACAGGGTATACCCAGCATAGGGGCAAGGGCTAGTGGTAGGGAAGGCTTCCTAAAGTTGGCACCTGAACTGGATAAAAAAACAAGGCAAGGGGATAGCCTGGTCAAATGCTAGAATTTGGAATTCTACAGACAGAGGAAGTTATGAAGCCAAATAGGCCCTCAGGAGCTCTGCTAGACAAGATCCTAAAAACCGCTCTCAATGCTCATAATGGCCAGTCACTGATGAAATCTAAGGCTGAGTCCAAAGAGGGTGTTCTGGGACTCTTCCAGCCCACCTTGATAGTGTGGGATGGGTGGGCTGCAGAAAGCCTAGGAGATTCGACTTTAAGCCCCACTTTAACATCTCTCCAGCCTGTTTCCTTTATCTGTAAGATGAAGATAAAAGCTCGCACCTCACAGGGTTTCTCAAAAGCAATGAGATGTAAACACACCAAGCCTTTTTTCTCTTTTTTAGTCCTGGGGATTAAACCCAGGGGTACTCTACTCCTGAGCTATATCCCTCCCACCCCCTTTTAAAATTTTGAGACAGCATCTTGCTAAGTTGCTGAAGATGGCCTTGAACCTCAGATCTTTCTGCATCAGCCTCCAGAATTGCTGATTCTGTGTACCATAGCACGCAAGTCAAGCCCCTACTTTGAAGAACAGTGAAGACACATTATAGGTGCTTCTAGGAGAAACCCTAACAATAAGGCTTAAGTTGCGGATGAAGTATTAGAACTTAAGGAAATACCCACCCCATGCCCTGCCTCACATGTCACTGCATTCAGGTAGGCCTGGCTCAAGGATGACCACAAAATGTACAGCCCAATGCACTGCTCACAACAGAGTAGTATACAGCAAGCAGTCCACCATAGTCCCAGAGGCAGGTTTGGGGCCTGGGGTTCACTTCAGGCCAAAGTCAACAAGCAGTTTACAGTAGAAAGGTAGATCACTTGGCAGGCAGACTAGGAGTTGGCTCCTTAACCTCTGGAAGAGAAGCCATAGCTGGCTCAGGGGTGGGATTAGAATAGCAAGGTAGGCTCCCTTCCAAGCAGTGAGCTTCTATGGGAGGGTAAACTGAACTGCTGCACAGGAAACAAAGGCAGAGAGCAATCAAGAAAAGGAAGGAGAGGCTGGAGATATAGCTCAGTTTGGTAGAGTGCTTGCCTTGAAGCAGAAGTCCCTGGGTTTGATCCCCAGCACCCCCCACCCCCAAAAAAGGAAGGAGACTACCTACAAGGCATGTGCATGTGGCGTATGCTTGTTGGGCAAGATGATCTCTGCACTATTACGGTTGGTTTTCTCTGAGGCAGCCCCAGGACTTGGGATTGGGAAATACAAAACTAGCAACAAAGTAAAATATTTTATTATGTACAGACATATTCAAATAAAGCACCCACTCTGAAAACAAGTTCTGGTATTTCTGAGAGCTCCCAAAGGAATATAAATTGGAGTCTCAGAGACAGTTCCTTTCTCAGAGGAGGAGGAATGTAACCTGATTCCACAGGATTAGCCAATCTCATCTAAAGCCACACACTCTCTCTCTGCCTTAAACCCTGGCTCCAGCTTCACTGGTCCCGGAAAAGCCTCAGCCTGAAACAGGTATAAACCAGTCATTCAACCTCCATTTTATTCTTCTGCAAAGAATCGATGAAAGTTTGCCACTCTGCTGGGTAAAAACGTTTATAGACGTTGATCTTATTCCGAATTTGTTTGGGGGTATCTTGATAGTAATTCTTCTCGTCCCGAGCCATGGCCTAAAGAAGAGAGGATGGCTACTTGAAGAAAGCTAGACAGGCAAAGTTTTCAATCATAGTGATACCGCTGGTTATCAATGATGAATTCTGCTCCCTCACATGTTTTAAGTTTGAACATTAGAGAAGCACACCGAGGCAAGCATATAAAGCAGTGTTTATTTAAAAGAGGGTAACAGACTTCTTTCAGGAGAAGGGGGCCATAGCTGGTATCCTAGTATGCCAAGAAGCAAGGTATTTTACCTTTATCCCTCTCCTTCCTGCTTATGTGACTAGGCCCAGGAATGCTTGGTGTGATGGCCAAAAGGGGAAAAAGGTGGGCTGAAGGGGGAAAGGCAGGATGAAGCAGCCTAGGACACACAGCTCCCAGTAGGAAGGGGCAATTCCTGGGATAGGTTACTTAGCAACAGGTTGGAGCAGGGGCAGATTCTTGATAAGGGTGGAGGAAAGGCTCTGAAGGAATTAAGATTTCAGTCCCTCAGGGTACAGTCTCTAACTTCCCATAAAATTGACTTCAATTGATCAAAATTGACTTCCTTGATCAACCTGACTTGATTTACCTATCTACACTGACTGCTTGTCTAATTCTGGCTTCAATAGCTCTGCCTGAATTGAGCAAGCCATTTCCTACCTTGAGGTCCAGATGCCTCACCTCAAAAGCCATGGTATATGTGGAACCCTTCTGTACTATGGGGCTAGGGAAATGGGTACAAATGTCTTTAAGGACCAGGCAGAACCAAGAGTTCAGTGGGCCAAATAGGAACTATAGCCAGCTAAATAGTTAATATTTCCCATAGACAGCCAGCTAATCCCACCTGGGCACAGAGGTCCAGTATAGCCAGCTCTTTCAACTAAAAAAAAAATGTGTATGTATATATATATATATATATCGGACTGGGGATGTGGCTCAAGAGGTAACGCACTCGCCTGGCATGCGCAGGGCGCTGGGTTCAATCCTCAGCACCACATAAAAATAAAGATGTTGTGTCCACCGAAAACTGAAAAAATAAATATTAAAAAATTCTCTCTCTTCTAAGGAAGAGAGAGAATTATATATATATATATATATATATATATATATATATATAAAATGGCAACTAGTTTAAGTTGTTCAGTTCTTTAAAAACAACATCAAGGGCTGGGGATGTGGCTCAAGCAGTAGCGCGCTCGCCTGGCATGCGTGCGGCCTGGGTTCGATCCTCAGCACCACATACAAAGATGTTGTGTCTGCCGAAAACTAAAAAATAAATATTAAAAAGTAAATAAATAAATAAAAATAAAAACAACATCGAAGCTGGGCATGGTGGCGCACACCTGTAATCCCAGCAGCTAGGAAGACTGAGACAGGAGAATCTGAGTTCAAGACCAGCCTCAGCAATGGTGAAGCACTAAGCAACTCAGAGAGACCCTGTCTCTAAATAAAATACAAAATAGGGCTGGGATGTGGCTCAGTGGTCAAGTGCCCCTGAGTTCACTCCCCAGTATAAAAAAAAAAAGCCAGGCAGTCTCACATGCCTATAATCCCGAGGCTCAGGAGGCTGAGGCAGGAGGAACCCAAGTTCAAAGCCAGCCTCAGGCAACTTAGTGAGACCCTATCTCTCTAAATAAAAAAATTAAAAAGGCCTGAGGATGTGGCTCAGTGGTAAGTGCCCTTGGTTCATTCCCCAGTACCAAAACAAACAAAACACCATGGAAGCAAAACAACATGTTTGTGAATGGGATATGAACCACAAGCAACTGTCTATCTCTACTGTTAGCATTCTGTTCATTTGGGATCCCTTTCCTAGAGCCTCTTTCCTCCCTTTCTTTGTACTCAGTCTCAGGAAACAGGCAATAGGCAAGCAGAAAAGGCCCTAAAGAGTTCAGTATGCCTTCCCAAGCAGTTCAAGTAGTTCTTCCTGTAAATCCTGAGCCACTCACCTTATAGTCCTCTCCATGGTTCTCCACCATGTAGTGGACATAGTCAATGAGGTCCCGAGACAGGGTGTTTCCTTTCTTTTCTGGGAGGCTGGCTTCTGCTTCTAGATCTGGGGTAAGAGAAGCCAGGAGACAGAATGAGGCTTTGCCTTCTACACTGTTAGAGCTACCCCCAATACCCCCTTACCCAATCCCAGGCCACAAGTATTTCTTTACCAACCCATTCCCAAATTCACTGCTGGAATCTTCTTTAGCCCTAGGATCCCAGACTCTGCCTATGACACAAATATCTGTCAGTATGGCAACTACCTGAAAAGCAAATCACTTCTCTCTAGGACTTAGATGGATTTAAAAGGCACCAAACTACCTGTTTAGTACCAGGTTCTGGGACTAAGAGAAATGAAGATACATTGCCTTCCCAGAAAGCAGGGCTCCCAGTGGTAGAGCACTTAACTAGGCACAGCTGAGGCCCTCAGCACCATATTAAACAACAACAAACAAACAACTAAATAAAATAAAGATTAAATTCTTTTTTTTTTTTTTTAATATTTATTTCTTAGTTTTAGGTGAACACAATATCTTTGTTTCAATGTGGTGCTGAGAATTGAACCCAGTGCCTCACAAGGACCATCTTTTCTTGGTGTCTTGCACCAACACAGGAAATGGAAATGTCTATATAAGTGAAAACAAGACTAGGAGGGCCTTTCTCTATGCAAGGGGAAAATCTAAGCTATGGAGACAACTGTTTCACTTTAATAACTGCATAGTCTAAGGGTATAACTCAGCAGTGGAGTGCTTGCCTAGCAACAGTAAAAGAAAAGCTAGGCAAAAAAATCATCCCATTTCTCATCTATGAAGGGAGGAAAATAGCTACTTCATAGAAACGAGGATGTTAAATCTAATCTAGTTGTTAGGTGCTAATATTGCTTATAGTCAAAATTGTTTGTCATAACTGGAGCAGGGAGAAAAAAGGGAGTAGTTTAAGGGATATAGTTTGAGTTTTGCAAAATCAAAGTTCTAGAGATCTGTTGCCCAACACTGAATATAACACCAGTGAACTTAAAAACAGCTCAGATGGTAAATTTATTTATGTATTTATTTATTTATATTGGGGGGATTGAACCCAGGGGTGCTTTATCACTAAGCAACACCCCCATTCCTTTTTATTTTTTGAGACAGAATCTCACTAAGTTGTTTAGGGCCTAAGTTGCTGAGGCTGGCCTTGATCCTTCTGCCTCAACTCCCAAGTCACTGGACTTACAGGTGTGCACCACCAAGCCCAGCCAGATGGTAAATTTTATGTAATTTTAAAGCCACGATTTAAATTTTTAAAAATAAAAAAAAAAAATCAAAAACAAAATTTTTATAATAAATACATGTAGCTTTGGGTATACAATCCTGTGCAGTATATTTTTTTCCCCCCACATTGAACAGTCCACTAATTTTTATGAGAACCACAAAGATAAGCTATAGACAGGAATACAGACTGAGGCTCAATCTTTCCACTGAAAAAAAATTACAAAAAAGCACAAGAAAACCCATGAAGTTAAGGGAAAGGATCAATGGGTGAAAAACTCTTTATAGAGTATTCCTGTTTTCCTGACTTAGTATCAGTCTCCAGCTGGGTGTGGTGGTACACATCTGTGATCCAAGCAACTCAGGATAATCACAAGTTCCAGGCCAACCTGAGCAACTTAAGGACACCCTGTCTTAAACTAAAAGAAATGAAATTAATTAGAAAAGGGCAGGGGCTATAGCTCAGGGTTCAATCCCTAGTGTGGCCAGGGGTGGGGAATCCAGTCTCTTTAGCCTTAATACTCCCTGACAGTCCTTAGTCTTAATACACATGAAACTGATTTGCCATTGGAAAAATTAAATAAAATAAATGGTGGAATCTCCAAAAGTAAGTTCATCCTTAAATTCATGAGAAGCCAAATACATACCTGAGACTTATTGGTTTCTTTTCCAGACTCATTTACCTGGCTATATCCCCCTGAACATCTCTTGACTTTAGCTGACACACTTTTTTGTCTTTCTTTTTTTTTTGGTTGTACTGGGGACTGAACCCAGGAACACTTTAACACTGAACTACATCCCCAGCTCTTTATATTTTTTCATTTTAAGGTAGGATCTCCCTCTTGTTGCTCCAGCTGGCCCCAAACTTGTGATACTCCTAACTCAGCCTCCTGGATTAATGGGATTACAGGTGGGCACCACCACACCTGGCTCACACACTTAAGTTTAGTCAATATTAGACTGAAAATGTCTCAGTGGAGGACACAGTCCTAACTTTACAGAGACCTAGACCATATCCTTTTCCCTCTCTGAACCTTGGTCTCTCCAGCTTTAAAATGAGGACATCCGAGGACTCTTTCCAACTCTGATAGTATAGGACCATGAATTAGAGACCCATACGCACCATTTAGCACATAGGGCTTCCGCACAAGCTCCTTAGGCCTCTCCTCCACATCAATGTCCATGCCCATGGCCTTCACCTGCAGAGAACAGAGGCTGTGAGACCAGCAGACAAGGAAGGTCCTTTGATCAAGGAAAGTTTGATCAGAATCAAAGAAAGATGCTGCCACCTGAACACAACTATATCACCCCTAAGAATCCCTGCCCAAGACTAAGCAGAACTAGATAACAAGAACCAGTGCCCTGAAGGTTTCTAGAACCAAAATCCAAAGTTCCCAAAGAATCACATAAAGGCCTATGTACATGACTGTTTATAAAATGAGTATAGTACTCCTTGCCTTCCTCATTTAGTTGTATGACAACTGAGCTGAAACAATGCAAGGGAAAGTACTTTATAATTTTAAACGGGAGGAGGAGCATCTACCTGACAGTGCTTAATAGTTTAACTGTTCAAGAAGCAGAAATGTCATTTTCCTCTGGCATGAAGAATTAAAGAGAAATTTGCCTAAAGACATAAGACAAATTCATTCAGCAAGCCCATTCCTTAGGTTATCAAGTGACATCCTAAACACACCAGAGAAAAACACAAGAGATTCTGTTACCAAGGAAATTATGTTAGGAGGAAGATGCACAGACAATAAACAGAGAAGCAAATAAGTTAATAAGCATATACTATGATATATTTACTAGTGCTATAAATTAAAATAAAGGGGGGAAGAGATGCTGGGTGAAGAAGGGTGCTATTTTTGAAAGTTTGAAGGCATGGTCCAGAAAAAGACTTACAGAGGAGAAACTAGTCTTAGCGAAACCTTAGGCCAAGGATGACTAGGGAAAGGTGTAGGAAATAATAAATTAAAGTCTCAAACTCCGGGGCGTCCTTATTAGGAAAGTCAAGAACAGAAAAAGATAAATTCTGGAAAATAACCTTCGAGATGCCAAGGGACCCAAAAAGGTTAATTTCCAAGGAAAAATATTGAGTGCAGGAAGAAAGAATAAACTCCAAATCACGTCCAAACGTGTGCTGAGGAGGTGTGCGAGAGGTGGTGAAGGGACCCTCGACAACAGTCAGTACAGGATGACCAAGTGAACTGTGGGCAAATGGAGAAAAGCGTGAGGGAGCATCAAATTCTGAATCCCAGCAAGGCAGAGGAAAAAGGAAGAAGGAAAAAAGAGATTAAAAAAGAACTGAGGAAAGGGAGCAAGGAAAGGAGAGGAGGAAGGAAGGAGAAAAAGAAAAGGAGACAAGGCCCGGGATGCTGCCTTGTCAATACCTTTTTCTTACGGAGGGGAACCGCCTTGTTGGGATCCATGGCCAATCCCATCTCCGCCAGGTTCTGCCGCACGGATTTGGCGTGGTCCCAGGCATGTCGGATGTGGGAGCTACCGGCAAAAAGAGAGTTCGTGGTTCTATCACCTCGCGGGTGATCCTTGCCAATGTCCCCCTGCTCCCCAAACCCCGAGCCCCTCACCACTCGATCCGTGGCGCTGCCTTCCGTCGAGCATTCCGATTCAGACGCTTTCGGTTGACATTATAACCGAACTTCTGCCTCCGAGTTTTGCCCTTAGCCTTAGGCATTGCGCTAACCGCCTCACCAGCAGCTCACCCCTTAAGCCCCGCACTTACAACCTCGTGTTAACAGACTCCTTCCGGCGGAGGAGAGCCGGGCTTTTCAGGCTTTTTTGGGAAATGTAGTCTTTCCCTTGGCGCTTCCGCATCGATTACTACGACTCCCAGAATGCAACTGGTTCTTGCGCCTGCGTACTACACGAATATGTTCGTTTTCCCCGCCCCTTTCATGACCTCATCAGGAGGCGGAGTTCAACGTCCGGAGTATCTCCTTACCTCTGTTGCCCCAGACATGGCAACCCCCAGTCCTGTGGCTCCCGAGACACCCTTTGAACCATCTAAGCCCCCAGTCATTGAGGGCTTCAGCCCCAGTATTTACAGCAATCCGGAAGGCTTCAAGGAAAAGTTTCTTCGCAAGACTCGAGAAAACCCAATGGTACCCATAGGTAAGTGAGTACTGTAGGAACTGTAAACGAAGAGGACAGTGATGTCGGGGGGAATGAAACTGGAGAGGACCGGGAACTCCAGGAGGCACCGGATGAGATCGAACCGGAGACGTGGGAGAAGGGGCAGGGCAGTGAGGGTAAAACTGGAACCTGAGCAGTGCATGTTTGGCGGGGCCGGGATGGGACGGACTCTTGGACTCTCGAGGAAGACTCCGCTTCGGCCAACCCCTTCCTCTCTCCCTGCTTTTGTTTAGTGGTCTCGTCCTTGGGGAAGGGACCTCTGGTGCCCTACTCGCTGCTCCCCTAGTTTTGTCCCCTCCCCAGGCTGCCTGGGCACGGCGGCCGCCCTCACCTATGGCCTCTACTGCTTCCATCGCGGCCATAGCCAGCGCTCACAGCTCATGATGCGAACCCGGATCGCCGCCCAGGGCTTCACGGTCGCAGCCATCTTGTTGGGTTTAGCTGCATCGGCTATGAAGTCTCGACCCTGATGCCACTGCCGGCTCGTGAAAGCTCCGCGGAAGATCATTCCAAACCCCAGGAGCAACCACCAGCCCTGCCAAAGAGACTCATTCCCTGTCTCCTCGACAAGCTTCAGGCCCCTGTGTTGTTTAGGGAGGAAGTGGCCGATTGTGTGATCGACAAGATTTTTTTTTTTTTTCATAAATCCCAGATTCGGTGGTTTGGGTGTTGCCCTTCCTCCCTACTTAATAAACTCTAATCCACCAGTGGTATGGTGAATGCATTCTCAGCCTCACTCCCATGGCCAAAACCATGGTTTGGGGTCTTTGGTTTTAGGAGAAATCAGACTGAATATTGGAGTGACCCTTAAAAAATCATGGCGTCTGGTCTTTCCCAAACTTTCCTGGTTAACAGTCACCTGGGACACTTGTTAAAAGGGGAGATTTTATGGGCATAGTGGTGCGCGACTCAGTTGACTGTGACAAGAGGATTTCAATTTCCAGGCCAGCCTGGGCAATTAAAGGAAAGCTATATCAAATTTTTAAAAAGCTTGGAATGAGTGATGTTCAGTAGTACAGTGCTCCTGGGTTCAATTCCCAGCTGGGAGTGGGTGGAGTGTAGAAATTTCCAGGCACCTCTCCTTGAGATTCTAGCTTCTAGTTCAATGGGCCTAGAGTGGTGCTGTTTGGAAGAAGAAACAAATCTAGCCAACAGTTTTCAAACTTTAGTCTGCCCATGAGGCCTGCCATGGTCCTGTCAGATAGGAAGCTCTGCCCTCCACTCTGCATCTGCTCTACACCCCATTCCCACCTGAAAACCCCTGGGGCTTCACTGATCAGTACTCTCTCAGCTTTGGATAGGAATCCTCAAACAACTATTCCTGGTCTGTGGTCAGCTCTCAAGAGTTGATTTAGGGACCTACACTCTTCCCATATGTGACTATCTTTTCAGTACCATCTCTAAACTGATAGAAGAGGAAAGAAATTAAGAAGACACTTCACACCTTATGGAGCCCTGACACAGTCTGGATCTCTTGAGTGGAGGAGTGTACAATCAGTGCCAGGTAAATTTCTTGCCTTCACCATGGTCTTTGAGGCAGATCAAAAATCAGAGCCAATAGTGTATTGTAATGACTCTTGGCCTCAAGATGCAAGAAAAGGATTATTGAGTGGTGAGGACTATAGCACTTTGAAAAGAGAATGTCCACTATAAGTATTGGTATTATGGTGTTTCCCCACCACCGCCCCAAAAAATAGTTGAGGGCTGGGGATATAGCTCAGTTAGTAGAGTGCTTGCCTCACATGCACAAAGCCCTGGGTTCAATCCCCAGCACCACACACACACACAAAAAGATAGTTGAAGTCCTAACTCATAGTTCATTAGAATGTGACCTTATTGGCAATAGGGACTTTATAGAGGTAATAGTTTAAATGAGGTCATTATGGGTGGACCTTAATCCAAGATGATTGATATCCTTATAAAAAGGGAAACTTTGGACACAAAGACACACACACATAGAGGACAGATGATGTGAAGATGTTCCTGTGATAATGGAGGCAAAACTGGAGCATGCATCTACAAGCCCAGGAATGCCTGAAGCCACCAGAAGCTAGGAGAGGCATGGCACCAATTCTTCCCTAGTATGTTCAGAGGGGGTGTCCCTGGTGACACTTGATTTTGGACTTCTCACTTCCAGAACTATGAGACAACAAATTTATTTTTTCTTTGGTGGTGCTGGGGATCGAACCCAGTGCATTATACACGCTTGGCCAGGGTACACCCCCAACCTGGAGATAATTTCTGTTGTTCTAACCTAGTTTGTATTACTTTGTTACAGTGGCCCTAGGGAACTAACACTGTTGGCAAATACTCAATTTTTTTTTTTAAGCTGGGTATAGTGGCACAAGCCTGTAATCCCAGTGACTCAGGAATATCCCAAGTTCAAGGCTAGCCTTAACAACTTTGTAAGACCCTTAGCAAGTTAGGGAGACCCTGTCTCAAGAAATAAAAAGGCCTAGGGATATAGCTCAGTGACCACTCCTGTGGTCGCTGGTTGGTATACCTAATTCATAGGCAGGTACAGCTGGAGAAGGGAATAAATTAGGCAGAGCAATGGGCATTTCACATCCAGAAGGTCCCAGCCAACTCCAAGGAAAGGTGTCCAACAGAGGCTGTCTTTACCAGCCTCTTACCCAGACTTGGAAAAAGCCACCACGGGATGTTGGTCTTCCCTGTTTCTTCCCACGAAGCCATATCCCCCTGGAAGCCTTAGTGTCTTTATCTACATGTGAAAACAGCAGAATCCTTCTTACTTCACAGGTTTGTGAAAGGATCAGAAAGGATCAAGGTTACAAACGCATTCTATGAGAGGTTGTCTTTCCTCTTAAGTATGGAGGCAACAGACAGGTTAGGGTTTCCACTTCTAGGTGGGAGCTCTTAGGCATCCAAGGTGTTATGGTTTGGATTGGAAATGTTCCCCAAAGAGCTCATGTATTGAAAGCATGGTCCCCAGCACAGCAAGGTTCAGAGGTAGGGTTTTTAGGTAATGTTTGGAATATGAAGGCTTTGACCTCACCAGTGAATTAATCCATTGACAACTAAATAGACTACTGGGGGGTGGCATCTAGATGAAGGAAGTAGGTCACTGGGGGCATTCTCCCCAGCTCCTTCTTTCCCTCCTTTTGCGTGATCACTTTCTCTCCCCCTCCCCCCTACCTCTCCTCCCACTTGGAACCTGCTAAACCTATATAGACTGAACCTCTAAAACTGTGAGCCAAAATAAACCTTTCCTCCTTTAAGTTGTTCTTTTCAGGTATTCTTTACCTTCTTCCAAGGCCATGAAGCTGGAAAAGTTCTAAGCACAAACTGAACCCTGACACGAGTTGTGGCTTCCAGAGAAATGAGGATGATAATAAATAGGTGTAAAAAGAGTTAACAACACACCCTTTAAGCAAGAAAAAAAAAATACATCAAGAGGGACAGTCACAATTGAGTGGACTGAGGAGGAGCCATGAGGGGCTGGACCATAGGGCCAGGAGAGAGCAAGGGACCAAAGGGGTCAGGGTCCCCTTTCTCAGCCCCGGGAGATGGAGAGGAACGGAATAGGCTGTGTGTAGCAGCTGCCAGAGGAAGTTTCCACCCTGGCCAAAGCAGCTGCTGCTCCTCTGCCCTGGTGTGGCCCGTGCTTTGTGATCATGCTTATGACAGGCACCTAGCGGGACAGCGGCGTCTGCTTCAAGGACATGAGCACCGAACGCAGCCGGGACACATCTTTGCACTGCTTGCTGCTCTTGGGGTTGAAGTCACAGAGCTGGGCCACCTTCTCCCACTCTGTGCCTGGAGTCTCCTCCTTGGATTCCTTCACGAATGCCTCCTCAGATGCCCTGCAGATGAAGATGGGGCAGATGTTTCATAATGGTCCACCTTCTGATGCCCTGCTCCCAGCCTACTTGGGGACAATTTGTCCACAGATTCTCTCCCTAACCCTATACTCTGTGACCTCAACCCCCCAGGAACAGTTTTGTCATAAGAGGAAACCTAAGGCTGAGGATATAGTTCAGTGGTACAGTACACATTTAGCATGCATAAGGCCTTGAATTCAGTCCCTGTCACCAAAAAGAGAAAAGATGTAAAGTTTGGTCCTGCCTCAGGACCTTTACACTTAATTTATCACCTCTTCCTGAAAGGTTCTTCCTCCACATCTGCTTATGGCTTGTTGCTTCATTTCATTGAGTTCCCAGCACAGACCTCACCTCAGAAAGTTTCTTCCAGTCTAGGCACTCTGCATTACCTCGCCATCTGGATGGAGTTCCCAGTCTGGTGATCCCAACACCTCAAGGCCCTTGGAGAAACTAACACAGTACCTCAGCTATGCTCAACATTTCTAAAACTTTAACCTAGGGAAGACATTGACTACCCATCCACCTCACTGAAACGTGGCTCAGCATTGCTTTATGAGTGTTCTGCAGAAAAGGGTAGTGTGAATAGAGACCCTTTTCAGCCCAAAAGGATCATCAACTCTGTGGAGCCACACCTGGGGATTGGCATTCTTTTAGTTGGAAGCACATTAGGATGCAAACTGAACTGGTCCCTTCTTCAGAAGTTCTTGGTAGTTTAAAAAGCTGCTGATCAGGCTGGGGTGCAGTGGCACATGCCTGTAATCCCAGCGGCTTGGGAGGCTGAGACAGGAGGACTGCAAATTCAAAGCCAGCCTCAGCAAAGCAAGGAGGTAAGCAACTCAGTGAGACCCTGTCTCGAAATAAAATACAAATAGGGCCGGGGATGTGGTTCAGTGGTTGAGTGCCCCTGAGTTCAAAAGAAAATCTGCTTATCAGGTCTAGAAGTATAGCTCAGTGGTAAAACACTTGCCTAGGTGAGAGAATGTGTGAGGTCCTGGGTTTGATCCCCAGCACCACAAAAAAAAGAAAAAAATCAGCAGTAAGGGACAATAGAGAAACAAACAGTAAATATAGCTGAGGGATAAAAATCTAAACATGAGTGTCATTTAAAAAAAAAAAAAAAAACAGTGGAGAGAGCTGGATCTGTGTCCTTTTTGGCCTGTAGGAATCCTTTCTGGAGAGCTCCTTTTTTTTTTTCCTTGAAACCCCCTCTGTATCTCTAGGCTCCTAGCTTCCACCCTGCTGATCTAATTCCTGGCTGACAATCCAGTAAGATGGCTGGTGTGTGCTGTGTAGAGTCTGATGATGAGAGGAGCTATCCCAGGAGCTGCCCCCCTTCAGGATCAAGAGATTTCCTTCTGTGACTGGGGTTGTGGCTCAGTGGTAGAGTGCTTGCTTTAGCATGTGTGAGGCATTGGGTTCTATTCTCAGCACCACATAAAAATAAATAAAACAAAGGTATTGTGTCCATCTACTATTAAAATATGGGGGAAAGAAGAGATTCCTTCTGTTCTCTGTGCTCAAAGTGTGGTTCATGGTCCAGGGGCATCAATGTCACCATGGAGATTATTAGAAATAGGGAATCTTGAGCCTTATCTCGGTCTTCCTGAATCAGAATCTGCATTTTTCAAGATCCCCTGGTAATTCAAAGGCACATGCAAGTCTAAAAAGCCTTGTCTCTCTTTGGGATCCTCTTGCATGCTCTCTGGGCCATGTTTTTGGGCTGAACAGGAGCACTGAGTCCCTATGGAATTCCATAGCACCAGAGCCTATGGGACATCCTCTTCCCCTGCTGAAAACCTCTCATGGCTCCCTACTGCTTTCAGGATCAAGTTGAAGCTTCTTAGCCTAGCATAACAGGCGCTTTGCAATACCCAGCCGCAGCCCCCAATGATTGCCACAGAGAAGCCCCAGCAACACTGCAGCCACTGCAGGCAGCTAGGTAGTTCCTTTCTCTAGGCCTTTGCCCCAGCTAATTCTCACCTAGAATGCCCTGCCCTTCCCCTCCCCACCTAGTGAATTCCTTCTTGCACTTTCAGATCCAGCTGAAGGTATCAAATCTCTGAAGCCTGTCCTGGCTTTCCCAGCAGAGGGTGGCTCCCAGAGCTTCCTGTGTCCTTCCACACATGGCTCTTATCACAGCGTCCTCCAGTCCATGAGCAACTTGGGAGACAGACTATGTGTGACCTATTTCTATTTTTTAATATATATTTTAGTTTTAGATGGATAGAATACCTTTATTTATCTTTATGTGGTGCTGAGGCTCAAACCCAGTGCCTCATACATGTGAGGCAAGGGCTCTACCAAGGAGGCACAACCCAGCCCCACTGTTTCTATTAGACCAGAAACTGACATAGGGTAAGTATCAGTGAGCACAGGACAGATGGAAGAGGGGATAGAAGGAAGAAGGCAGGCTGCTGCCCTGCTGGAATCTGCATTTTATGACCGAAGGCTTAGCCCAGACAGCATCAGAGAAGGCCGTGGCACACCCAGAGCAAGGAGTGGCTCCAGCAAGAACAGCAAGTACTTGGCACACTCACATGTGTCAGACAACACTCAGTTGAATCACTGCATTTTTGTTCTTGGTTTCAGAATCCAACACCACCCTCCAACCCGTCACAACCAATCAACTGAGACTGGCATGAGAGGAAGCCTGTTTTCCATGTCTACATTAATCACAATACTAGCTAGACACCAAGCCCAGAACCACGTGATAGGGGACCCTGGTGGTGTGGGCGGGGCTCATGACCAAAGTCAGTGCATTGCGGGTAGAGGGCAGGGATGGGTATACACATAAAAGCATCTCTTATTCTTTTGCCTTTAGTACCTTTTGTTTTGTTCAACAAAAGACCCCTTCAACCCACCCACCTACCCACTCCAAGAGGCATTTCAGAGAGAAGAAACCAGGGCTGCTTTGCCCTTTGCCCCTCCTACATGGCACATTCTTTTCTCTGCCCTCCCCTGTAGGACTCTCTGATTTGGCAAAGCAACCTCCAGTTTGCTGGAGAGACCAAAGTGAGGGTTAGCTTCCTGCTCTGATCATTGCCCTAAGCCCAACCACACTGATTTATATCCCACAAGCAAAAGACTCCAGAAGTCTTGTGCCAGCCACATGCCCACCTGGGACCCTCTCAAGATCCCTCCCAGGAGAGAAGCAAAGGAGACACGTACACATAGCCGATGATATCAGCATCTGGCTGCTGGTAGAATGCTTTGTCAGCGATCCTTGAGGGAAATGTTAGGAGAAGATGTTAGGTGGAGAAGGCCAGACAGGCAGGTAGAGGGTTAAAGAGAAAGAGAGAGCATTAGTACCTCCCGTGGGAAGTATATTAGGAAGCACAGTTTGAAGGCGCAGCATAGCCCCAGAGGGGATCCTCCATCCTGGCCACAGTGCTTTTTCTGAAGCTCAGCCTGATCATATTACTCTCTTGTTCAGAAACCTTCAGTGACTCCCCATTGCCCACATCTGTGCCCAAAGCCCTCCCAGTGGGACTCCCCCATCTGTCCACTTGCCATCTTTTCCAACACTCCCTGACCCCCTGTGACCCAACATGCCTCATCTTTTCTTTCCTGCCAGGCTGTTCCCAGGTGTAGAATCCCATTCCCTACACCCTGCCCTTTTATTCCTGATGAACTCTTAGTTGTCCTCCAGAGCCCAAGTCTCCAGACACAAGAATTCTTCCCCAGCCTGTTCCTGGCTTCCCTTGTATGACTTTTGGGCAGAGGGCCTCATGGTATTCAAGTTCAGCTGTACCTGCATGGTTCTCTCCTCTGAGCTCTTTGAGAACATAGACCAGCTTCTAACCTGTTCTCTTGGCAACCTCCATGAGAAGGACATCGGGTGGCCAACAGCTTCAGCTGAAATCTTTGACCTGACTCTCATTGGTCTGTTTTGGATCCTGTGTCTATGCCAGGCCCTGTGACTGTAGCCAGGAGGAGGGATGCGCTTATGCCATCCGGCATGGGTGAAAGTCCCATTCCTTGAGCTCTGCATTAGGGTCAGTCCCATACAAACCACAGGGGCTGCCGTTGGAACAGCCTGATCCCACAGAGGACGGACAGGGCACCATTCCTGCCGGAAGCTCCTCCTCATCTGGCCCTGGCATGCTGCAGTTTTTTGAACACAAGGTGGCAGCTTCCTCGAATGTGTCTTTCCCTTCCTGGAAGGTCTTATACCTTGAAGGGAACAACCTCAAAGGCAGTCTTCATGGACAGCAGCCAGTCTGAGACCATTTCCACAGAGGTGTTCTTTGGTAGACAACTGCCATCTTTGCCTGTCTGTCCTCTGTGGGATCAGGCTATTCCAACAGCAGCCCCTGGGGTTTGTATGGGACTGACCCTAATGCAGAGCCCAAGGAATGGGACTTTCACCCATGCCAGAAGGCATAAGCATATCCCTCCTCTTGGCTACAGTCACAGGGCCTGGCACAGACACATGATCTAAAAGAGACCAATGGGAGTCAGGTCAAAGACCTCAGCTGAAGCTGTTAGCCACCTGATGTTCTTCTCATGGAGGTTGCCAAGAGAACAGGTTAGAACCTGGCCATCTTTGCCCCCCACTGGAGGGCTGTATGCCCAACATGGAGGAAAGCAGAGCTGAGCTAGAGTAAAGATATGTACCCATTGTCTTCATGGATGACATTGTGCCTACAGTCCTCCCACTGGCCTTTTCAGTATTACAGGCCACTAATTTCCTTTTATCCTTTAGTCATTCTAGGGAGCAGTGCTATAACAGTCAGAATCCTATACACAGGTTGGTTCTTCACTCTCAGCCAGGCCTGTGCACTCTGACCTAACCCTGGCTGTGGAGGGCCTAGGGCTAGCAGTTGGCAGCTTGGCCCCTGGACAGTCTGGCTCCAGGGCCTTTGGAGATCTGCTGACTAACAGACCTGTGTGCTCTCTGTCATGGAAAGGTGGGGAGGGCTTAATGGTGGACCAGCTCTGAAAGATTCTCAACTCCACAGGCAACCAAGGAAGCACCCTGGGCACATCACCCTCCTTCCTGCATGTTCTTGCCACCAAATCACCCATCTCAAGACTGTCTCTGACATCATATACAGCTCCCCTCACTGTCCCCACAGCTTACCTCAAACCCCATGCTCATGTTTCCGTAGTTCCTCTCATGTCCCCACGGCTCTCCGCTGTCTCTTTGGCCCCCATATCTCCCCTCATATGCCCATAGCTCCTCTTATATCCCGAGAGCTCCTCCATGTTTCTAGGCTCCTCTCACCTGTTATTGATCTTGTTCTTCTCAACTTGTTCACTCTGGCGCTGGTTCCACTCTTCCAGGTCTCTTTTGGCCTTCTCCCGCCACTCCTGTTCTGTCACCTTAGAGGCAGCATCTGTGAACCCAACAAGAGAACGAGTGGCATCTTTCCAGTGCCCTACGGCCCAGGCTACTCCTCCCCTTGGCCCCTGGCAGGGCCCACCCTCACCCAGATCCCACATTAAAGCAGTGTGGGCCTCCACCAATCCCATGACTTCCCCATCCCCCCCCACCATGTTCCAGCACCAAGGCTACCAGAGGGTCAGCTCCCAGTCAACCCTGCCTTTACCTAGCTCTTGCAGCCGTTTCTTCTGCTCCTCTCTCCATTTGCGTATGCTCTCGGGCTCCTGAGTCAGCCTGTCAACTTGGGCAATTGCAGCGTAGCCATCAGCGGGGCCATTAGCTTCCTACACATAAATACACCAGTCATGTACCCAGCCACATCTGCCCACTGTCTCTGCTGCCCCTCTGAGGAGCCTGAGTACCAAGAACACAGACCTCTCACATTAGGACACCTCAATAGTTTCAAACAACTTCACACTGTCTCCTGTGACTATTCCCTGCCTTTGCGCTTGCTTGCCCCTTTGCCAGCAACTCTACTTCCCCTGTGTGACCTTAGGCAGGTTAGTCAGCCTCTCTGTGCCTGGCCTTTGTCCCAAGCCCAGCAGCACTAATTTATACCCAACCTTCTTCATCATAAAATGGGCTTGGAGCTGAGGTTATGGCTCAGTGGTACAGCATGTGCCTTGTACGTGTGAGGCCCTGGGTTCGATCCTCAGCACCATGTAAAAATAAATAAAGGTATTGTGTCCATCTAAAACTAAAAAAATATTTTTTAAAAACGGGGGCTAAATAATAATGTCCACCCATAGGGTTGATAGAAAACTGAATTTAAAAATGTAAAGAACTTGGCACACAGTGAATCCCTCTTGTTACTATCATAAAAGTTGCTTTCTATTATACTTGTATTGAATGATAATTATTTAATTGAAAATCATCTCACTTTTTAATGTGTTTATTTGTCCATCAGAATGTCATTTTTGTGTCAGCAAGGACCTGGTCTGCCTTGCTCATTGCTGTGTACCCAGAGCCAGCACAGTGACTGGCACACAGCAGACGCTTGATAGATTATTTTGGGGGGCAGAGGGAACCAAGGACTGAGCCCAAGAGCATTTAACCACTGAGCCCTTTTTTATTTTGAGACAGAGTCTAAGTTGCTTAGGGCCTTGCCAAGTTGCTGAGGCTGTCTTTGAACTTGCAATCCTCTTGCCTCACCCTGCCAAGTGCTAGGATTACAGACAGGCATGTGCCACCATGCTCGGTTTACATATTTGTTGATGAACCAGCAGCCCTCAGAACAGGACAGCCATGGCCAAGCCTATGTAGTGGTGAAGAACTTGGACTCTGCAGCCAGACTGTCTGGGTTTGGATCCCATCACTGATGTGACAGGTATGTGTATGACCCGGGCAAATTGCTGAGCCTTTCCCAACCTTTTTTCTCTTCTGAAAACGGGAATGATGGCAAAAACAACCTTTCAGAGTTGCTGTTGTGATTTGATGCAACAGTACTTGTAAGACATTTGGAAGAGTGCCTGAAGAGTGACGGCTCAATGAATGGCAGTTGGAACTATTACTGTTATTACTTCCCATTTTATAGGAGAGGAAACAGGCCTCAAAGGTGGAACGATGTAGTAGCTAGAGTTTCAAGTCCTGGCTTTGTTCACTTCTCCCAGCCTGCTACCCGATCTAGGGACAGAGTGGCGAGAGCTGGGACAGAAACCTTAGGGTTTGTGAGCTCAGCAGGAAGGGGGCACCCTCTGATCTGGCAAAGCCAGAGCCCCTCCCCTTTTTGATTGAACTGAGCACAACCCCCTCTGGCGTGCTGCATGCTCCACATTCCTGTCTGCAGGCATCCCCAACACTGCCTCCAACTTTGCTGCCACGCCTGTCTCCTGACACTTCAGCCTGCAGTCATCTCCCTTTCTTCTCTACTGGTGAAATCTTACTCCATCCCTTGAGTTTCCCTGCTCAGGAGTCACTTGCTCTGGGATATTTCTCAGTGCCCCCAAACGCATCCCCACTCTACACACAGGTCACAGCCTCCTCCACTAGACCAGGAGCTCCTGGTGCGCAGGACAGGGCCTTGTTTATAGCCCCAGAACCGTTGTTTTATCACTTGATTACTCACTGACCTCCACCAAGCATCTGTACAAACGGTTATGATTGCTTAAACTATTTCCCATGGGTCAGTGTCTGGTGTGCCCTGTCCTGTGGTGCCCACCAATGCCCTCAGCACATAGTAGGTGTTCAGTAAACAGTGACTGAATGGATAAAGACCCACACAAATCTGCAAGTGCGGTATTGGGAGAAGGAGCTTGGTAAGTGGTTTTGCTCAAGGGGTGTGGGCAGCCAGAGGGAAGCAGCAGGCAGATGAAACAGCTGGGCTGTCTCCAGTGGTCTGGGGAGCCAGGAAAGGGCGGGGCCCAGGGCAGGCTGCCAGGAATTAGGCCCTGCCCCTAGGTGGGGCAGCTGGGGTGCGCCCTTACTCCTCTTTCCTGCACAGCACTAGCTTCAATTCAGATTCTCTCCCAACATTCCAAGGGACCTTCAAAGGCCACAGAGATTCCTAGGTTGATGATCACTGTTGGCTATTCTGCCCTCCTTTGAGAATAGGCCTGCCTTGAAGCCCCCACTCCTGCCCTACTCAACTTTTCATGTGCACACAGCTACACTGCTTCTTTATTTATTTATTTATTTATTTATTTTTATTTTTTGCTTTTGTTACAGGGGATTGGGTAAAGGGCACTTTACCACCACTGAGCTACAGCCTCAGTCTTTTTTGTTTATTTGTTTAGTTTTTGGTACATGGGATTGAACATAGGGGCTCTTATCCCCAACTCTTTTTTTTTTTTTTTTTTTTTAAGAGAGAGTGAGAGAGAGAGAGAGAGAGAGTTTTTTTAATATTTATTTTTTAGTTATCGGCGAACACAACATCTTTGTTTGTATGTGGTGCTGAGAATCGAACCCGGGCCACACGCATGCCTGGCGAGCGCGCTACCACTTGAGCCACGTCCCCAGCCCTTATCCCCAACTCTTGTTATTTTTTATTTTGAGACAGCTCTGGCTATATTGATTAGGGCCTCACTAAGTTACTGAGGCTGGCCTCAAACTTGCAGTCCTCCTGCCTCAATCTCCTGAGTTGCTGGGATTACAGGTGTATGCCATTATGCCAGGTCCCAGTCCTTTTTATTTTTCATTTTGAAACAGGGCCTCACCAAGTTTCTAAGGCTGGCCTCTAACGTGATCCTCTGGCCTCAGTCTCTCAAGTCACTGGAATTATAGTGATATACAATGGATCTCTCTGATCCATTGCCTTCCCTCACCTCAAGAAAAGGCATCAATGTCCCCCCTGTTGCTGAGATCATAACCTATGTTTGCCCTTGATTTTTCCTGCCTTCCCACATCTAGTCCATAAGCAACTCCTGTTGCCACAATCTCTAAATTATGCCACAAATCAGATTATGAAAAAAAAATCTTAGACTCTTCACTTTTGCAATAAATGTCCAATGGGTGACTAAAAGAAGGATTAAAGACTTGGCATTTCTGTCTCCAAATTGCACCTGTTTCCTTTGCTCTGAGTGACTTTATATTCCAGGAGCAAAAGGTCTAATTGATAAATGTCTTGTGAAGAATCAAAGCTGCCCATAACCACGTGCCACAACAATGTTCTTATCACCCACAAGGTCCACCTGACCATGCCTGAGATCCAGATGGATTATACCATACCTGCTTTGGCTGCTGTGAAAAGCCTCTAGCTATGAAAAACCCCAATCCTTGCCCACATCCCCCTTAGTATAAAGTTCCAAAGTCATTGTCAGCTCCTTGAAGAAAGGGCAAGAATGTGGATCCCCTTGTCTTCCCAGTGTAGCTACACCAATTAAAGTTCTTTACATGGCCAGGTGTGGTGGTGCATGACTATAATCCTAGAGGCTTGGGAGGCTGAGGCAGGAGGATTGAAAGCTCAAAGTCATCCTCAGCAATGGCAAGGCACTAAGCAACTCAATGAGACCCTGTCTCTAAATAAAATACAAAATAGATCTGGGGATGTGGCTCAGTGGTCGAGTGACCCTGAGTTCAATCCCTGGTACCCCCCCCAAAAAAAATTATTTTCATGCTTTTCACCATTACTTTTCTGTTTGGCTTTGGGGGTGAGTGGTGGACCTGATTGGTTGATCCCTAAAATCAGAACTCTGGCCTAGAACTCCAGTAACAGGATCACTTCCTACCTTCTCTCCCTCCAGCCCCTGCCACTTTTGACCTGGACCCCAGCTGGTCTCCCTTCTTCACCCACCAAAATGATCCATACATAGCCTAAATCTGATTATATCATGCCCAGCTTAAAAACTTCTGAAGGCTTTCCACTTCAATTAGAATAAAATCCAAGTCATCTGGTCTACCCCTGCTCCCCTGATTTTTGTCCTTGATCAGCACACACTTGCCACACTGCCTCTTGAACACTGTTGTGCTTTATTGGCCTCCCACTCACTATAACCACATCTTTAGGCAGTTGCTGTATAATCCACCCTCCCTCTGCATCTGCACATCCTTGAATTCAAGTAAACACTGATCCTGTACTATGCAGCTAGGCCTACAATAGTTGCCTCTATACTCAACATATACAGAGTTTTCTTTCTTGGCATTATTCCCTCAACAGTACAGCACAGGGGCTGGGGATGTAGCTCAGTGGTAGAGTGCTTGTCTGGCGTGCATAAAGCCCTGGGTTCAATTCCCAGCACCAGACACACACACACACACACACACACACACACACACATCATAACAACTGTTTACACAGCATTTACCTTGTATTAGTTATTATGAGTCATCTACATCTAAAGTGATAAAGGAGGATACATGTAGGTTATATGCAAATATGTCACCTTTTTATAGAACTTGAGCATCCCTGGATTTTGGCATTTGCCAGGGGTCCTGGAATCAATCCCCCTAGATTCCAAGGGACAACCATATTGTATTTTCTTCATAGCACTTATTGATATCTGAAATGAGTTGTTTACTATCTGTCTCTACCCACCCCCCAAATAAGTAAACTCCATGAGGACAGAGACTGTCTGTCTCTATGGAATCCATAACAGGAGGGCCTGGCTGTAGGAGGATGTTAAGAATATTTATTTATTCTCCACTGAGTCTGGAGATGTGGCTCAGTGGGTAGGGCCTAGCATGTGCAAGGTCCTGTTTTGATCCCCAGCATGATCAAACAAAAAGAATACTTAATTAATTCATAGATGTTCAGCTTTGGGGACAGGAATGAAATAAGATAGCCCATCGTCTTGGAATTTGGGAGGGGAGTCCTTCACAGATAAGGACATGGCTGGGGAATGTGATGTAACACAGGCCATGTAAAGAATGGGGACAAAGGACACATGATCATTCCTACCTGGGGGCAGAGGACAGCAGGAAGGATTGGAGAAGTGCATTCCAGGCCAAAAGCCAGCATGTAGAAGGACCACATGGGGCAGGTGCCTTTGGGAAACTCTAAGTACACAGATGCTACCAGATATGGAAGGAGATGGGTGCGAGAGGTGAGCTGGAGAAGGGCCTCTGGGCAGGCATCTCTTCTCATTTGTGTCCTTCAAGGCCCACCATCTCCAGAAAATCTGACTGAAAATTATAAGGTCCAGAACACCTGCAATTAAATGTTCTTTGGTCTTTACAATTTTACATGGAGGGTTTTATTATCCTTGTTTTATAGGTAGGGAAACTCTAGCTCAAAAGTGCTAAGGTCACCAAGTCAGGAAGTGACAGAGCTGGGAATATCCTTGCCAAGAGTAGCTAATAGGGGCCTAGTATAATGGAACACACCTGTAAGCCCAGCAACCCAGGAGGCGGAGACCAAAGGATCTCAAGTTTAAGGCCATCCTCAAAAACTTAGGGAGTGACCAATGTGATTCTACAATATGTACACTCAGAAAAATGAAAAATTATATCCCATCTATTTATGTGCATTCTACTGTCATGTATAACTAATTAAAACAAATTAAAATTAAAAAAAAAAACTTAGGGAGACCCTGTCTCAAAATAAAAAGTGTTGGGGATGTAGCTCAGTGGTAGGGCAGCCCTGGGTTCAATTCCCAATACCAAAAACAAAATTAAGAAGGAAAAAAAAAAAAAAAAAAAAACCCATGAGGGACCAAATTCATTTCTCTGTAGCATAATTTCTGTGCTTCATTTTTGTTTCCCTGATGAATGCACCGCACCGTAGAGACTGTGTCCCCTTCCTTCTCTGCCCCTACACCCCACCCACCCTCACCTCTCTCTCTTTCACATGTAGATGGATAAGAAATTTATAAAAAGTTTTCATAGCTACAGAGCACCTTTCTCAACAGATCAGTGGGGGCAACAGGACCTTGAATCTGTATTTTACAAATGAGAAACCAGGCTCTGAAAGGTTAAATAACTAGTTCAAGTTCATCTAGCTGGGAAAAGCCATATAACGAAATCCAGGTCTTCTGACTTCATCCAAATTTCTGCTGACTGCAGTCTGGGCATGGGCATTCCTCAGCCCCTGGAGCAGCTGCAGCACACATCTGGGGCCCACTCAGTGTGATCCACAATGAGAAGCCTGCTAAGCTGGGCTCACCTCCTCCAACCATGTGCTCACCAGCAGCAAGGCCCACTGGTGTGCTCTGGCTGGAACTAAGCATGGCTCTTCTGCTGCCTGGAACACCAGTTCTGCACCTTAGGTCCTCTGGGCTCTCCTGGCACATCTCTCTGTGCAACAGGACTCATGGGGGCTTTGGGTAAGCCCCAACTAAATGTCTTTGCACAAGCTGTTCCCTTAGCCAGGATAACCCACACTCCCCTGGGAAGCCTCAAAACCCATTCCCAGCATTCTTTTCCTGTTGTGTTCCCTGACTTCAGTGCAAGCTCTGGTGCGTGAGCCTGGATTCAATCTATGTAACTTGAGCGAGCCATTAACCTCTCATGTAAAATGGGGATAATGAAAGAATCTGCATCCTAGGGTGTTGGGAGGATTATGTGAGTTAATCCTTGCAAAGCTTTTGGATGGTGCCTGACCCATAGGAAGAATTCAAACTATTAGTTCACTCTCTTCTCTCCTTTTTTTTTTTTTTTTAGATGGGGTCTTGATATGTTGCCCAGACTATCCCAAAGTCCTGGGCTCAAGCAATTAAGTAGCTGAGACTATAGGTGCATTCCACTGTGTCTGGCTCTAGAAACTAATTATTTGAGGACAAACCCCACACTGGATTTGCGCCTACATCTACCTACCACCCCAGCAGCACAGGGTGTTGCACTCAAAGAATGTGAGTTAATCAAGTGAATGGACAAGTTGCCAATTGTAAAGTGATGTGGAGGGTGCAAGGAAGCATTGAACTGGCATCAGAGGCACTGGGCTTTCAGTCTGTCTCTGCCACTCACTGGTGCATCACTATTGATAAAGTTCCTTTCCTGGGCAATTTGGATTTTAAACCTGTTACATGAGATTAACAACTAGAGGATAGGAAAGGTAGCAGAATACAACAGTTACTATTATGGCATTATGTAAAAATGTGGATGTGTATCCGATGTGATTCTGCAATCTTTGTAATGTTTTGAATAACCAATAAAAAAAATAAAAATAAAAAAAATAGAGATTAACAAAACCCCACTCAAGGTGCAAAAATGAGGAGCCCATGAAATGACTGACATGGAAACACCCTGTGGTCCATAAAGGTGCCAATAAAGGATCATATGGTTATTGTGGTCCACCGTTGCAATGTGACAAGGGCTCCACACATGCTAGTCCTCATTGCACCATGATCAGGAAGAGCACAGAATCCTGAGAAGCAGTTTCCCAGTTCTTATTTTCTGGGCTGCTCTGGATTCATTTCCCTGCCTTTCCCCTTACCAGTGAGTTTTGGGGCCACAACTGGACTTTTCCTTAATCATTTGAGCACCCCAGGTAGGAAATAATAAGGTCATTGCCAAGAAGCTTGTCAGCTCATCAGTCACTAGTGACTACAGAAAGACTCTGAGCCCCTCCAAATTCCCAGAGAGGAAAGGAGTCAGGGATGATTAGGACCAGAAGGCAACAGTCAGGACCACGTTGTCTGAGCCCAGCTTCTTGGCACCCCTCTCCTGAAGGATTCCTTTGCTGGGCACTGCCTTGAGAGCCTCTGTGGACCATGGTGGTCAAGTGTATGCTGTGACTCCAGGGAAGGACTGGAGGATAAGGCATATCCATCTTCAGAACTGACAAGCTAAACTGGGCACAGTGGTACATGCCTGTAATCCCAGCGGCTCTGGAGGCTGAGACAGGAGGATCACAAGTTCAAAGCCAACCTCAGCAACAGTGGCAAGGCTCTAAGCAACTCAGTGAGACCCTGTCTCTAAATAAAATACAAAATAGGGCTGGGCATGTGGCTCAGTGATTGAGTGCCCCTGAGTTCAATCCCTGATACAAAAACAAAACAAAACAAGCAAACAAACCCTACAAAAATAACTGACAATATAAGCCAGGTGTAGTGGCACAAGCCTTTAATCCCAGCAGTTTGGGAGGCTGAGACAGGAGAACTGCAAATTCAAAGCCAGCTTCAGCAATTTAATGAGGCCCTAAGCAAATTAGCTAGAACCTGTCTCAAAATAAAAAGGACTGGGGATGTGGCTCAGTGGATAAGTGCCCTTGGGTTCAATTCCTGGTTTAAAAAAAAAAAAAAATCCTGACCAGCTAAAGCTAAGCTAAACTGAGCTGCTGATTCCTCTAAAGAGCTCAAAGAAGGATAATGGTAATGTGTGGTAGAGAAATGGAGAGAGAATTTTTGCAGGAGGGTGGAAAGGGGGAGAGTTCTGCAGGCACTTTCTATCCTTGTACCTATTCCTAGTGACGCCAAATGGAACTGAAATAGGTGTAAGCATGCTTATCCCTAGACCACAAAAGATTAAAGCACAAAATCTCTGCCCAGACTGGGTACTATGGTGCAAGTTTGTGATTCCAGCAACTCTAGGAGGCTGATAGAACTTTTTTTTTTTCCCCCTGAATTACATCCCCAGTTCTTTTTATTTTGAGACAGGGTCTCACTAAGTTGCTGAGGCTGGCCTTAAACGTGATCCTCCTGCCTCAGCCTACCAAGTAGCTGGGATCACAGACATGCACCACTACATCCAGCTACCCATGACTCTTAAATGCTTTTTAAAGTTACACAGGCCCAGGCATATCCTCTGAAAGGGCAGACCAGATACTAATATTTTCAATCCTAAAGAGTTTTCCGGGGCTTACCACTTGTAACCTAGTGACTGTGACTGGCCAGTTCCAGGAACAGAGGGGTAGTAGAGTACAAAGTGTATCAATCAAGGATCAGAAGATGTATATGAACTGGGCATGGTGGTGCATACTGTAATCCCAGCAATTTGAGAGTCTGAGGCAAAAGGATCACAAATTCAAGTTGTGAGACCTCACAGCAACTTAGCAAGACCCCATCTCAAAATAAAAAATAAAAAGAGCCAGGTGCAGTGGCGCACACCTGTAATCCCAGCAGTTCTGGAGACTGAGACAGAAGAATCATGAGTTCAAAGCCAGCCTCAGCAACAGAGCCAAGGCGCTAAGCAGATCAGTGAGACTCTGTCTCTAAATAAAACACAAAATAGGGCTGAAATGTGGCTCAGTGGTAGAGCACCCCTGAGTTTAATCCCTGGTGGTGGTAATAATAATAATAATAATAAATGAGTAAATAAATAAAAAGAGCTGGAGTTATAGCTCAGTGGCAAAGCACCCCTGGGTTCAATCTCCAATACCAAAAAAAAAAAGTAGGTGAGTTGAAGCAAGTTGGAATTTTGTCACTAAGTTTCTGAGTGACTCATCTCACCTGGGACCCTCCCCTGCCTGAAAGGATTCTAGGATTGCACCAATGTGAAATGATTTACAGATCAACATGCCTGAGGTCATTATTACTAGCAGTGAGAATAACTATCATGAGATTGGGAAGGAGCCCCAGGGTTCCTCAGATCCACCAAAACTTGCAAAGTAGGACTGGGGAGGGAGAAAGCAGGGGAGCTAAATCAACCAAATGAGGAAAATTCTAAAATTGGCTGATTTCCTGTGTGATTCTTCACCTCTCTGAGCCTCAAGTTCCTAATTGATTGAAAACTAAAATTACCCTGCTCATAGTATTCTAGCTGCTCATAATATTCTAGCTGCTCATAGTATTCTAGCTGCTCATAGTATTCTAGGTACTTATCTCCAGGTCCAGGACTACTTCAAAGTCCTTTTAAGTGTGCCTAGAGGCTGATGATCTAAGTCTCAAAGATCTAACAAACTGAAGGAGGAAATGGTCATTGTTTGGTCTGTCAGCCTCAACTGGACATGAAGCTGCTAAAGACCTAGAGACTGACTTTTCTAGCTTGCTGAGAGTTGAGTAATTTTCCAGAAACAGAACTTGGCTAGTTTCCCTGTGTAAGGTACCAGCCCATCCCACTTACATAAGAAAGTATTGTTTGTTCTCCCAGAGGATTCAGGAGGCCAGCTCCTCCACGGGGCGGGGCTCAGGAGTCTCAGCTCAGTGGCAGCCACAGGGATCAAGGGGCTTTGACCCAATGTGCGTGAGAATTAAGGCACATTCAGTGGAGGCATAGCCCCAGCCAGGCATGAGGCGGGGTTGCAGGGTAAGGACTGTGCATCTGTGGGGTTCTAGGAATGCCACTGTACTGTGGGTCCTATCAGAGTAAGTATTCATTCTCTCTCTCTCTCTCTCTCTCTCTCTCTCTCTCTCTTATTTTGTGGTCCTGGGACACTGTATATTGCATTACACCCCCAGCCTTTTTTTGAGACAGAGTCTTGCTAAATTGTCCAGGCTGGCCTCAAATTTGTAATCCTCCTGCCCCAGTCTCACAAATAGTTCAGTCTAAATTCTCCTAAACCGATTTGTGGGTATGTGGGGAGGGATTTAGGAGGATGCAGAGAGAAGCAATCTCATTTTGTTGTTTGTTTTGCAAGGTTGGGGATGGAACCTAGGACCTCACACATGCTAGGCAAATGTTCTACCATTGAGCTACATCCCCAGTTCTTAAAAATCTCTTTACAGATTTTCCCCCATTTTTGTGGTATAGGATCACTGAAAAAAAAAAAAAAATTTGCTTGGGCGGGGGGAGACACTGGGGACAGAATTCAAGGGCACTTGACCACTGCCACATCCCCAGCCCTATTTTGTATTTTATTTAGAGACAGGGTCTCACTGAGTTGCTTAGCACCTTGTTGCTGTTGCTGAGGCTGGCTTTGAACTTGTGATCCTCCTGTCTCAGCCTCCAGAGCTGCTGGGATTACAGGCAGGCAAGGCACCCAGCAAAAGATTTTTTGTTTTTTAAATACAGTGAAAATGAGTGCCCTTTTCTTATTCCCCTGGGTCCCAAGCCCCTTACCCCAAAGCCCAACCTTATTCTCAGGGCCAACCGTTGTTAATAATTGGTACACATCCTTTCAGATATTTGGCTTGAACATTTTAAAATAAAAAATAGGACCATGGGCTGGGGATGTGGCTCAAGCGGTAACGTGCTCGCCTGGCAAGCGTGCGGCCCGGGTTCGATCCTCAGCACCACATACAAATAAAGATGTTGTGTACGCCAAGACTAAAAAATAAATATTAAAAAAATTCTCTCTCTCTCTCTCTCTCTCTCTCTCTCTCTCTTTAAAAAAAAAAAAATAGGACCATACTGTGCATAATATTCTACAAGCTGCTTTTTTTCAATAATATATCATGCATATCTTTGTATGTCCACAATACGAGAAATTCTGATTGCCCTTTGTAACAATGGTGGGCCTTTCAATCTCTCTATCTAAGCCCCTGATGTTGGGCACTGAAGTTGTTTCTAGTTTGTCTGCCATTATAAATAATCCTGCAAAGATTTGGAATGTAGAAACAATAAATAAACAAAACACAAGAAATCTGGGTGTCTTTCTCCAATTATTTGCTTAGGAAAGATTCCAAGAAGTGGAATCTCTGGTTCAAAGGATCTGCCTAGTTAAAGTGCTTACATGTGTGGGTGATGGCCACTCAGTTCTGCCTCCCCCCAGTGGAATGTACTGAGGCAGGGTCCTGTACTCCCTTCATTACATGCAACTGTGGGCCACTTTTTCTCTCCCTCCTGAAGCTGAATATCATTATGGTCAACCCAAGGCTAATCCTCATCAATCCCTGTCTCTACAGGTCCTTATTCTTTACCCCCTCCCACTTCATAACAAGAAAACATTTCAAAACCTTTCTCTACATTCCCAATCCAATGAATCAGACATAATGAACAGAACAAGGAGCCTACCAATGATGGTGTCATGAGTCACTGGGCCCTGGGCTATCAGTCCCCACTGCAAGACAGAATCTTGCTTACCTGAAACACGTCTCCATTAACAGTAGTCCCCATGTCTTCAGAACCAGCTAGAAAGAGAACAAGCAGACAGTATCACTCATTGTTCAGCTTAGAGCAAACATACAATGGCTCCACCTTAGCACTGGGAGCCGATCTCTCTATATGTTGACCCCATACAGGTAAACATAATAGATACCCAAATAACTGTGGCTCAATCCCTCACCTCACCCTACAATGAAGTGGTTAACCATCCATTTTACAGATTCTCAAGCACAGGCTCAGAGAGGCTACAGGATTAGCCAATATCACCCAGACAATAATGCCTCCTCACCCACCTGGAGTTACTTGACCAACAGTCGTGTGGCAATGGTCTGATCGTGTGTGGAGCCCATGCCTGCTGAGTGGGCGCTGAGAGGAGCACCTTAGGGCGGGGGCTACCAGGGGCAAGGAAGAGAGGAAGCTACTCCTCCGCTGTCCTGGGGAACCTTGAGGAACTGCTCTACCTGGAAGAGCAGGAATCACAGTCCCTACTGTGCAGCACCTGGCCTATTTTTCTCTCTACGCCTCTTCCAGAAGAATTTTATTTTGCCTTCTGCAGTGACCCCTCCCAGTCCTTTTGTGACATCCAATTAGTCACAAATTCCTGCAGCTTTTGCTGGAACAGTGACCATCAAATTCGTGTTTCCACTGATTCCCTGATGCCCAGACTCAGCCAGGGACTTCACCATCTCCCTCCTACACATCTGGTTTGGTCTGTCTGCCCTGCTAGTGGCAAACACCTGGTAAAGTATAACTGTCTCTTTCTCTCCTTACCATCATCTTCCCCAGAGCCACACATGGGATTTGCATCTTTGTAAGAGTCAATAATTGGTTGTTGAATAAATAAATGAATTACTTTTTTGTTTGTTTGTTTTCAGTGCTGGGTATTGAACTTAGGAACTTGAGCATGCTAGGAAAGTGCTTTATAGCTGAGTTACATCTCCAGCCCTCTCTCTCTCTCTCTCTCTTTTTTTTTCCCTTTTCCCCCTTCTTTTTAAAAGACAGAATGAATGTGTGGCTTTTGCTCATTCACTGGCTTCCCTAACTCCAGCTTTACCCTCTCCCATCCCTCTTTCAAACTCATTGCCAGGGTGGATATTTTGAAAAACATAGACTTGTTTATGTCTCTCCTCTGATTAAAAGATAATGGGAATAAACCAAAAAGAAATCCAATTCCCCTGGACCACAGGGGCCTAAGGAGTCTGCTCCTGCTTTGGGGACTTTGCAAGTGCTGTTCCTTTTGCCTAGAAGCCTTTCCTACATATTCCACATGGGCTCCTCCCTCACTCCCCTGTCTCTGCTCAAAAGTGACCTTAACACATGGCTTCCCTGATCACATCTCATTCTTCCCTCAGGCACCAACTTCTCCAGTGGTATTTGCTTTAGAGCAAATATAGCCTGATAAGTACACTTGTATATGTGTTTATTTTCTGTCTCTGCCACTTGAAAGGACCCTTCAAGAGGACAGGGACTTTGTTTTATCCTCAATGGGGCCCAATACCTGGAACAGTGCACAACAGGGATTCAATAAATAATTGGTAAATAAATACATTTAACCCTGGAATACAGTTCATGAGGAGCTTTACAATCTGGCTCTGCCCTTTTATCCTGACTCACTTCCTAAAGAACCTTTTGTTTAGATCCATTCCTTCTCCAAAGTCCAGTTTACAAGTCACCTCTTCCAGGAAGCCCTCGCCTGCTACCTTGCTTCCCTCGGCACTGAGAGAAAGATCTCACCTCTAGGGTATGCCAGAATATTGCATAGCATCCCCCACTCTGTTGTGCAATTACTTGTTACCCCCTGAATCTGGGTACTCCCTTTCCAGACTGTAGCCTATCAGCTCCTAAGGACTCCTGATTAAAATAGGCAAGCAGCAACTACTGGCTAAATGAAAATTGAATTGCTCTTTAGCGATCTACTATAATGTGCAAGGCCTCTCAGAAACTGCAATACTTCCTAGCAAAGTGCCATAGGAGGGTACAGGAGGTTACTACAGATGGACAAATAACCCTGTATACCAGATAGGGCTGTGAGCAGCAGCAATCGTGCTTTCAGCCTAAGAACTGAGATACTTAAGCCCATGGCCATAATCCTGGGTTGATATGAATTATAATTGACTTTACTGGATCAAGCAGTGATTGATTTTGACCCAACCTATGAGTCAGCTGTCACTGCCACATATTCAGATAGGATTTCTCCTGCAAATCAGCATAAGACCAGTGAAATTTCAGAGGCAGCATCTTCTGCAAAGATGCTTCTCCAGGGGCACCTCCTCTACCAGGGCCTGACATTGCCAGGGTCCATTCACGATGATGCAGGTCTGTACTTAACAGCTTTTTGGAAAAGTTGCCCCACCATCCTCCACCCTGACCAGCTCATTTAAACCTTTCATCTGCAGGTAGCTGCCTGGTACTCACCTTGGCCTCTGGAAATTCTCTCTGCCCCAGGCTCTCAGTCTTGTGAGTGTCCCTCTGGAGATGTGGTTTCAGTCTCTTTGAGAATCCACACCCACCCACACAGAGCATTGCCAGTATCTATTCCCATATGCTCTCTGATTATTGCACATTTATTATCATGGGTCTGCAATCAGAGCCCAGCATAACAGGAGTAAAGCATATCCAAGTCCCAGGGATAAACTCCTGGGTGTGTGACTTCCCTCAGATGCCTGGCCCATTTTGGAACAAGTTTAGAGAGGGTCCAGAACATTCCTGTGAGCTTACTGAGGCCCAGAACGGGAAATGGGCTTGCCCAGAACTGATGGGCAAGTCACAGCCAGGCCTGCCGCCCAGAAAACTGGGTGTGAAAATGTAAACCTC
This sequence comes from Callospermophilus lateralis, assembly GCF_048772815.1. NCBI lineage: Eukaryota > Metazoa > Chordata > Mammalia > Rodentia > Sciuridae > Callospermophilus > Callospermophilus lateralis. The sequence continues at coordinate 42,171,841 of NC_135309.1, forward strand.
TGGGTCCTGCCCAAGGCTGAGGAATGGAAACAAAGTGTCTATCACTCAGGCTGGTCACAGATCCAGCCCAGGGGAGAAGATCCTGTGGCTCAGGCTCAGCCCTACACCAGATACCTCTTTCCCCTTGTTCCCCAGGGGCCTCTGGGAGCACAACATCAGGACAGTCAGCATAGGGACTGCTAATCAGAGGATCCATCATTTAAGAGAGGATGACCACTGATTGGTGGCTGGAGCCAGCTTCTGCCCAATTCTCAACAGACAAGGCCCATTTTCTCAGCCCCCTCCATTGCTAATCAGGGGAAGATGGCCTGTTCACTGCTGCCTTGTCTTAGAAGGGTCAGATCAGTTCTATTTATGTCTGGCCACCCACTGAGCCACCATCAGGCAACACCTCCTTGCTCCCAAGATCACCACACAAGTGGGCAGCTGAGCATTTGTAGCCTCAGCAGGTTTGAGTTTGGGAGATGCTCAGAGGGCTGTGTCCCTGGCAGCCGCCAGGAAGAGGAGAGCACATGGCTGTTTCTCTCCCTGTCATCTCTGGTCTGAGGCCAATCTGTGGCCCCACCTTGTCAGAGAGGGAACCCTCCATCCAGGCTATAAAATCCAGGAGTCCCATCTGGGCCAAGCCACAACTTCCAGTCCCTTCTGATGACCTTCAGCTGAAATTCTACCTGCCCTTTTCTCTCATGGGGTTCTGATAACATGAGGCCTCTTGGAACCAATTAGGCTACATTAGGGAATGGGCTGGTCTCAAGGAGGAAGTGTGAACAAATGAATACCATTGCATGAACTTGGGCAGGCATTTCTGAGGAATCCCCTGGGACAGGGTAGGGTCCATGCTGAGGGGCTAGGAGCCACTGTTTCAGAAGACCTCTACTGCTGGCTGGGCTCGGGTAGCAAAAGACACCTGCCTCCTCCCCCACATCCAAAGGCTTCCCACAGCATTTGAAAGAACATGAAACAAAAAAGAATAGAAACTCAGAGCTGGGAGGCCTGGAATCAAATCCCAGATCTATCACTCATGCTGTGTGACTGGGCAAGATACTCAGACTCTCTGAGCCTCCAGTTTCTCTTTCTTCTTCACCCTCTACCTGTGTTGGGGATTGAACCCAGGGCCTCATATATGTTGGGCAAGCACTCTGCCACTGAGTTATATGCCTAACCCTGTTTATTTTTTATTTTGAGACAGAGTCTTGTTAAATTGCTGGCCTCAAACTGTGATCCTCCTTGCCTCAGCCTCCCTAGTAGCTGGGATTACAATCTGGTGAGACCCTGTCTGGCTGCTTCCAGTTTATTGTATGTTACAAAAAGCTTGTTATATTTCTCATATCAAGCGGATACAGAGTTACTTCAACTACTCAGCCACAGGAACTGTCTTACTCATTTCTGTATCCCCAGTGGGGCTTGGCATATTAAGTAGGTACTCAACCCATGTTGAATGAAAACAAACATGGCTGTTGAAGAGCTTTGTAAATAAATAAATATCTCCAAAATGACAATAATAGGAAGCAAAATCTGTATGGGATGTACTCGTGACGGTGATATCTACTTTTTTATGAAATATTTCAAGAAATTGGTTTTTTGGGGGGTCCAGAATTAGAGTAGGAACATTGTTGATAAATATGATATCGCAGGGACCAGGCTATGAATCCTGAGTTCTGAAGTCAACTACAATAGCCCTGGACCACCTTTGGAAAATCATTAGGTGGACAGAAACCCCTGAGGGGCAGGAACACTTCTGACTGATGCTCCTTTGTGCCCTGGCTCAACCTCAGAGTTTTTTGCAGAGCCAGGCACATGGAAGACAGTGTGGTCAGAGGGAGAGGTTTAGCATCTGACAGAAATGGGTTTAGTCCTTGATTTACCTTTACTAGTTGTTTCAATAGCTTTCTTTCTCTCCTTCCTTTTTTTTTTTTTTTTTTGTTGTTGTTGTTGTTACTGGGGAATGAACCACTGAGGTATATATCCCTAGGCTTTTTATTTTTTATTTTGAGGCAGGGTCTTGCTAAATTGCCTAGGCTTGCCTTGAACTTAATGATTCTCCTGTCTCAGCCACCCGGATTACAGGTGTATGTGACCGTGCCCAGCTAATAGTGTACCTTTGGAGCCTTAGTTTTGCTGGCTCTGAAATGGGTTCAATAATATGTATGGAATTCTTAAATGTAATTAACATGCCTAGCTCAGTGGCCAAGGGAAGATGTGTGGTCCCCAGGGAAGATTTGTGATTTCTCAGAGCCCCCATTATTCCCTGTTTTGCCAGCTGTGTGAAAGTTAAGGCTAGGGAACAGCAGGTCTGCATTCTGCCCACACCTGCACCACTTAACTGGGAGCCTAGATCACTCAGGCTATTAGAGGACTCAAGAGGGACTCTTAGAACTAGGCAGGCAATGAATTCTAGAGCCAGGCATTGGTGAAGTTGGCCTTGGAATAAAATGTCATGACCGAATTTCTGTCCCCAGAGTCAGCAGATCCCAGTCCCAGGAGAGGCCTCCTCTCATCCCCCAGCTCAGAGAACCTAGAGGTGAATCTCCAAGATTGCTCCCTAGTTCCCCAGGCCCTCTACTCGCAAACGCACACAGCCCCCGGCCTGCTCCTGGGTGACCTATCCAGATCCTCGCCACTCTCCCCAAGACTCCTTGGCCGGGTTTGTGAAGGGCCTGGACCACCGTCCCCGGGTGACAGGTTCAAGGCCCCCAGTTCCCAGGCCACTGCGCTGACTCACCCCCACTCGCGGGTCCCGGCTGCGCGGAGGCCACCTGACTGCCGGCAGGTGCCCCGAAGCCCTCGTCATTCTCTATGCCGGCGATCTCGCTCTCCTGCTGGGCCAGGAAGGCAGCCGCTGGGTCCTCCTCAGTCGCCTCAGGGACCCCGCTCTCCGACGACGAGAAGAAGCCAAAGTCATCAGCCATTTTCCCCGCGTCTCTGCTGAAGCCTCCGCCTGGCTCTCGGCTGCCCGACGCTTGCCCCGCGCTGTGCCCGGCGGCCACGACACTGTCACCCAGCCGCCCGGGGGAGCCGGCCTGCGCGGAGACGGGCTCGGCGCGGCGGCCCCGCACTTCCTCTCCGCCACCGGGCGGGGCTCGCCTGTCACTGCCGCTGCAGGCGCCGCGGCGGGAGGAGCCGGGAACGGGAATGCGGTGATGTCACCGGCCGAGGGAGGGTGCCCGTAGGACGACTGGGAGACCGCCTTGCAGCTGCCACAGGAGGGCGGCAGCAGCACAGCGCGCGGCCTGAGGGGCGCGACTGCCGGGACGGACAGCGCCGTCGGGCTGCCTCCGCTCATTTCCAGGACACCAGGATCAAAACAGATCCTGCCGGTCTCCGGGCCAAGTGGAGTGGACAAAGCGGCCAAACAGCGCACACTGCCGCGACAGGAGGAGAGTCCGGGCCTCCAAGAGGGTGGAATCTGAGCTGACGTTACTAATAATTCTGCAAAAGTTTGTGTGTTTGTTTTTGCAGCGCGGGCAGTTGAACGCAGGGTCTGGTGCAGGCTAGGCAAGCACTGAGCTACATCCCCAGCCCTTTTTATTTTATTTTGCTAGTTTGTGTAGAGAGGGTCTCGCTAAATTACTCAAATCTCGAATTTGCGATCCTCCGGTTTGCTGCAAGCGAGGCGGGGATTACAGGCGTGCAACACCGCACCTGCCGGACCTCCACGGCCCGCCCTCGCAGGTGTCTTCAACCAAAACTGCGCCAATATTATGAACTCCATTAAATGGCCCTTCTCTATAAAGGAGGGAAATAAGCCTGGGAAAGGCTTCCATGCATCTTTTCATGCAATTCCAACTTGGCCACATTGCTTTAGTGCATTGCTTGGGCATTTCTCATTTGAGGGGTCTTCAGCTCCTACTATCAGTTTGTGTGACCTGCCTGGGCGCCTTCATTGCATTTAGATATGAACCGGCTGAGAAAGGCCTGCATTTTATATAAGCGACCTTACACCTTCCTCCAGCCACCATCAGTTAACATCCAGTCTCCTCCCTTCCAGAGATGACCAAGCACTAGGACAATATTTAGTAACTCAGCTTTGGCCATGTGGAGATTACAATCTAATGAGACCAACAAATGGCAAATAGCTAAACACAAGGTACTGGGCGACCCAGAGAACCACTCAGGGATATGGACTGTTTTCTTCTGATTTGAGACTCGAAGGTCAACTATGAATTACAAACTGAAAAATGGAAATATATGCCCCAAATTGTGGGTAGTGGTTCCCTTAGGTGGTGGGGAGTGAAAGTAAAGCTCAGTCAGGGCAAAGCTCTTGCTTACTATTACTGGGCTATAGATTTCAATCTCATACAGATGCTCCTTGATGCATGATGATGTTGCATCCCAATAAACCCATCATAAGTTGAAAATATCATGAGTGAAATGCAATTAATTCCCCTAACCCATCAACATCATACCTTGGCCCAACCTACCATATCAAAACACATTAGCCTGCAGTTGGGTAAAATCATCTAACACAGACAATTTTATAATAAAGTGTTGGGTATCTCATGTGATTTATTAAATACTGTATTGAAACTGAAAAACATAGTTGTAGGAGTGCCTGAAGTAAGGTTTCTAATGAATACAAATGGCTTCTGCACCATGATAAGGTTGAAAAATCTTAAATTGAAACATTGCAGGTTAGAGATAACCTATAATGAGAATGCAGTCATATTAAAAAAGAGAGAAACTTAAGGCCCTGCACAACTTGATCCAAACTCACTCCAACATCATCTTCCCCCTCTTCCTCATTCCTACAACTATAGTCTTGGGTAACAAAAAGACTTAAAATGTTAACTAGAGCCAGGTGTGGTAGCGCATGTACATGTAATCCCAGCAGTTTGGGAGGCTGAGGCGGGAGGATTGAGAGTTCAAAGCCAGCCTCAGTAATTTAGCGAGACCCTAAGCAATTTAGCAAGACCCTGTCTCTAAATAAAATACAAAAAAAAAAAAAAAAAAGGCTGGGCAATTGGCTCAATGGTTAAGTACCCCTGGAGCCAATTCTGGTACACACACAAAAAAAAGGTTAAAAGGTTAACAAGTTTAAGCAACTAGGCATGGTTGAGACAGAAGGACTAATGGACTATGCTACTGCTTACTGTAATCTCCATGGGATATCCTTGCTTGATTCTCCCAGGCTTCAGTCAGTAAGGTAGGTAACACTTATGCAAATCCAGTATAACTACTTCCTCCTTTTCTCCTCTTCCTTCCTAATATATCCATCAGCAAAATTTCTGTCCTTAATTATACAAGTTACTTGTTCAAATTATTCTGTAACCATTCTTGCTCCTATATATTACTCTTACATGTTAATATTGAAAATTATTATTAAAGTTACATTTGAACAATGTAGTACTTATATCCAATAGAAATTTCCAGTTCATTGACACTTCTCTAAATGTCTTTGTGTCTAAACATTATTCAAGATTTTTTTTTTTTTTTTTTTGAACTGGAGATTGAATCCAGGAGCACTTTACCACTGAGCTATATCTTCAACCCTTTTTTTTTTTTTTTTTGTGGTACTGGGGATTGAACCCAGGGCCTTGTGCATGCAAGGCAAACACTCTACCAACCGAGATATATCCCCAGCCCCAACCCTTTTTTAAAAGCTATTTTTAGACAAAATTTTGCTAAATTTCCCAGACTAGCCTCAAACTTGTGATCCTCCTGCCCTGGCCTCCTGAGTTGCCTGGATTATAAGCATGTGCCACTCGGTTGGGTCCTGCAAATATCTTTCTATTGTGGGTTTGTTCAGTTTAGTTGGATGACACATTGAATTTGGTTGAATTCTTAAGTTCTTTATGATTTTTTAAATTATGTACTATTTCCAACATTTACAAAAGCAGGCATAATTATAAAATAATTGTAACAATAAATCATTATTATAATAATAAAGTTATAATAACAATACAGTATAATAAACCCCAATATACCCAACTTCAATAATTATCCATATTTGGCCAAATTTGTTTCATCTAAACCTCCACCACTGCCCCATACTTTAAATTCTTAGAAAACAAATCCCATGTTATGTCACTTCATCCACAAATATTTCTCTAAAAGAGAAAGATTTCTTTCCTGTTAATTTAATCACAAAATAATGATCAGAGATTTTAAAAAATCAGCAAATACCCAATATGATATTCGTATATACAAATTTTTATGATATTCGTATATACATCCATACATAGCTCTAAACAATGTCTCCACATTGTATTTGTTCATGTATCCCAAGTACTTTGGGACAAATAACCTTATGGATGCAAAATCTATAATCAATAGAGTGCACCATTTTAAGTGTACAGTCCCATGAGTGGTATTGAATGTGTGTACCTGTGTAACCACCAGTACAATTAAGATACGAATCTGTAATCCCAGCAACTTGGGAGACTGAGGCAGGATTGCAAGCTTGAAATCTGCCTAAGCAACTTAGTGAGGCACTGTCTTAAAGTAAAAAATAAAGGGGCTGGGGATATAGCTCAGTTGGTAGAGGGCTTGCCTCTCATGCACAAGGCCCTGGGTTCAATCCCCAGAACCACAAAAATAAGTAAATAAATAAAATAAAACTAAAACATAAAATGTGGTGCTGGAGATATAGCTCAATTAGTAGAGTGAACAAGGTCCTGGTTCAATCCCCAGCACCACAAAAATAGATAAATAAATGAAAATGTGTTGGGAGATGTGGTTAAGTGCCCTGGATTCAATCACCAGGACCAAAAAAAAAAAAAAAAAAAAAAAGGAAAAAAGAACATCTATCACCCAAAAGTTTTCTTGTGCCACTCTTAGTTAACTCTCTCTACTTCCACCTATTCCCAGGAACCTAGTGATCTGCCTTCTGTTACCAGATTGCTTTTAGTTAGTTCGTACATGCTTTTGCATGCCTTAATGTTTATTGCTGTATAGAATCCCTTAATATGATTATAAAGTAAATTGTGTATCTTTTCACTTGTTATGGACATTTGGATTGTTGCCAAACTTTCACTATTATGTATAAAATTACTAAGAAAGTTTGTATATGATCTTTGAATGAACATATTTTTATTTCCCCTTGGGTAAGCATCTAAGAATGGAATTGCTAGGCCATATAGAAAATATACTTAACTTACTAGGGAATAGCCAAACTTCTAGAAAGTTGTGCCACTTTATACTTCCACCAGTAAAGTGTGAGCATTCCTATTCCAGGTCCTTATACTTGGTTTTTTTTTTTTTTTTTTTTTGGTCCTGGGGATGGACCCAAGAGGCATTTTACCACGGAGCCACATCTCCAGCCCTTTTATTTTTTATTTGGAAACAGGGTCTCACTAAATTGCTTAGGGTCTTGCTAAATTGGTAAAGCTGACTTTGAATTTTTTTTATTAAAAGAGAATGAGAGAGAGAGACAGAGAATTTTTTTTTAAATATTTATTTTTTAGTTTTCAGCGGTCACAACATCTTTGTTTGTATGTGGTGCTAAGGATCAAACCCGGGCCGCACGCATGCCAGGTGAGCACGCTACCGCTTGAGCCATATCCCCAGCCCCTGACTTTGAACTTATGATCTTCCTGTCTCACTCTCCGCTGAGATTATAGGCCAACACTGCTGTGCCTGGCAATACTTGGTCTTTTTCAACTTCAGCTTTTCTAGGTGTTTCAGTGTTATCTGGTTAAGATTTTAATTGCATTTTCCTGAGAACTAAAATATTGAGCATTTTTTCATGTTCTTATCAGCCATTTATTGTTTTTTCTCCTATGAAGTTATGAGGATAACAAACTAGAGGCCAGCCTGGACAACTTAGTGTCTCAAAATAAAATAAAAAGAACTAGGAGTGCAGCTCAGTGGGGAAGCTATATCATCTGGGGTCAATCCCCAGGACTGCCAAAAATGAAAGAATGAATAAATAAAGCATCTATTTATATATTCTATATTCAAGACTTTCAACAGATACGTGTGCTGTAAATATTTTCTCCAGCTTGTATTTTACCTTTCCATTTTTGCATCTGTCTTTTAGAGAGCAGATCTTTTTTACTTTTTATTTATTTATTTTTATTTTTTGAAACAGTACCACCTTGTATTGTTCAGACTATTGGACTCAAACAGTCCTCCTGCCTTAGCCTCTCAAGTACCTGGGATTACAGGTATATGTCACCACCTTATTTATTTATTTTTTTTGGTACTGAGGATTGAGCCTAGGAGCACTTTAACATTGAGCTACATCCTCAGTCCTTTTTTTTTTTTAATATCTTTTTTAGTTGTCGGTGGACACAATACTTTATTTTATTTATTTATTTATTTTTATTTTTGTGGTGCTGGTGATTGAACCCAGGGTCTCGTGCAGGCAAGGCAAGCACTCTACCAAGGGGGCTGAGCTATATCCCCAGCCCCCCAGCCCCCTCTGTCCTTTTTATTTAATTTTTAAATTTTTAAATTTTGAGACAGGGTCTAATTAAATTGTTGAGGCTTATCTTGAACTTGCAATTCTCCTGCTTTAGTCCTCCATCCCAACCCCATTTGCTGGGATTACAGGCATGTGTTACTTTACCTGGCTACCTCTCTCTTCTTTTTTTTTTTTTTTTTTTTTAATTTTTTTTTTTTTTTTTTGAGAGAGAGAGAGAGAGAATTTTAATTTTTTTTTTTTTTTTTTTTTAGTTCTCGGCGCACACAACATCTTTGTTTGTATGTGGTGCTGAGGATTGAACCCGGGCTGCACGCATGCCAGGCGAGCGCACTACCGCTTGAGCCACATCCCCAGCCCATTTTTATTTTTTTAATTTTTCTTTTTAATTGCTTTATGCCACTGACTAGAACCTCCAGCACAATACTGAATAGAAATGAAAGAATGAACATCCTTGACTTAGACCCCATCTTAGAATGAAAGTTTTCAGTCTTTAACTATTAAGAATGATGTTAGTGTAGAGTTTTTCACAGATGCCCTTATAAAAACGAGGCCATTCTCTTCTATTCCTACTATGCTGAGAAACTTTATTATGAGTGGATGATGATTTTAGAAAGTGCTTTTTCATCAATTATTGAGAAGTTAACGAAAAATAATAATATTAAATGACTTTAAACTGGGCACATGGCTCATGCCTGTAATCCCAGCAATTTGGGAGGTTGAGGCAAGAGCATTGAATGTTCTTAGCAACTTAAGGAGGCTCTAAGCAACTTTGCAAGACCCTGTCTCAAAAATAAATTTCAAAAAGAGGGCAGGGTTAGGGAACCCCTAGTGGGTTCAATCCCTGGTATCATAAAAAAATAAAAATAGATCATTGATCTTAAAATTTTACATCAACTTTGAATTATCTCACTTGGTCATGATGTAGTATCATTTTTCTATATTGCTAGGTTCAGTTTGCTAATATTTTGTTAAGGCTTTTTGCATCTATGTTTATGAGAGATAATTGTCTATAGTTTTGTCTGCTTATAAATCTTTCTTCTGAGCTTATGATCAGGTAAATGCTGTTCTCACACAATTAGTTAAGAAACGTTCTTCCTCCACTATTTTTTGAAAGCATTTCTATTGTATAATGTTGTATTTTTATTCCTCAAATTAATAAAAGAAATCACAAGTAAAGACATCCAGATTGGGCTGGGGATGTGGCTTAAGTGGTAGTGCGCTTGCCTGGCATGCGTGAGGCCCAAGTTCGATCCTCAGCACCACATACAAATAATTTATTTTTTTGGAACTAGGTATTGAACCCAGGGGCACTTTATCACTGAGCCTATTTATTTATTGGTTCTGAGTATTTTTATTTTATTTATTTTTATTTTATTTTATGGCACTGGGGATTTAACCCAGGGGCACTTAACCACTGAGCCACATCCCCAGCCCATTTAATTTTTATTTTGAGACAGGGTCTCACTAAGTTGCTGAGGGTTTCCTTGAGTTGCTTAGGGGTTTCATTTTAAGAAGGTCCAACTAAGTCATCCATGCTGGCCTTGAACTTGTGATACACCTGACTCAGCCTCCAAAGTTGCTGGAATGCAGAGAGGCATGTGGAACTGTGCTCAGTTTGAAGTTTCCTTTAAAAGAAGGTTTTAAATATGATTTAATTTTTTTAAAAATGGACATAGGGCTACTTAGCTTTTAAATTTTCTATTTCAGTCAATTTGGAAATTTATGCTATTTGTGCAATTTGTCCATCAAATAGTAGTTTAAATTTTTTGGAACAAAGTTTTTCATAATATCTCTCATTTTTCTTTAGAAAATGTATTATTTTTATTGTGAGAAAATACATGTGGCAGAAAGTTTACTATCTTAACCCTTTTCTTCCCCCCAGTACTGGTGATTAAACTGAGGGAGGGGGCTCTACCATTGAGCTAAATCCCTACCTCTTTTTGATCATTTTCTTTTGAAGCAGAGGCTCACAACTTGTTGCCTAGGTTGGCCTTGAACTTGTGATCCTTCTGCCTCAGCTTTTAGTTTGTTTGTTCTCAGTGCTGATGAGGGCCTCAAGCATGCTAGGCAAGCACTCTACCACTGAGCTACACCCCCAGTCCCTGCCTTGGCCATCTTAACCAGTTTTAAGCATACAGTTCAGTGGTATTAAATACTTTCATCATTTTATGCAGGCATTACCACTGTTGTGGGAAGCAGACTGGACGAGAAGCAGCAAGAGCACTGGGACAGGAGGAGAATTCCAAAATTTATTTCACACCGGCAGGTCCAGAGGAAAACGATGCCAGATTCGGAGCCCTGATCCACAGTTTCTCACAACATTTATAGGTTACTTGGCATCATCTTAGACTCATCCTATCATTGGAGCTTTTTTCCTCTCTTAAAAAAATTCCTAATCTACTCAGCTAAAGGCCTTGCACAGGGTCTCTAATATAAAGTATGCTTACAGAAACAGGTAAGGAGAAAGGGCTCAGGCTCTGGGCTGGGGTTGTGGCTCACCTAGCATGGGTGAGGCACTGGGTACCATCCTCAGCACCACATAAAGACAAATGAATAAAGGTATTGTGTCCATCTACAACTAAAACATATTTTAAAAAAAGAAAAAAAGAAAGGGCTCTTTTCACGGGCATCTGTTAAATCTCTAGCCCTGAAAGCCTGGCACTGGGGTGTTTGAATATCAAGAGGGAGCAGTCAGACTCCTACAGAAGTTGTTTACAATCCAAAAAGTAAGAACCCTTGGTTAATTAGGCTTTCTAAAGAAAAGCAGAGAGAGGAGAGGGGAACAGACTCTTTCCCCAGGTATTGGTTTCTTAACATAATGCCTGTATGATTTCATTTCACAGCCAGGTCTGGTTTTGCCATCACAATCACCATACACTTATTTCTCTTATCAATACTAAGGATTGAACCCAGGGGTACTTACCATTAAGCTACATTTCTCCAGCCCTTTTTACTTTTTATTTTGAGACAGGGTTTTGTTAAATTGCTCTGGCTGGCCTTGAACTTGGGATCCTCCTGCTTTAACCTCCTGAGTATCTGGGATTCAGGTAAACTCCACTGTACCTGCTGTCTCTATGATTTTGTTTTTGTTTTTGGTACTGGTGAGACAGGGCAAAGGACATGTAATCCCTCCAAGCACTAGAGGATCAGAAAGATGAGGGCTAATTATCAAAGAAAAGGAAACGGGTTGCTAACACCTCCAGAGCCCTCCCACCACCACTACCTCCGACTGGTTGTTAACACCTCTGGGAATAGGGAATGGCTCCTCCCAACACAAGGAGTTGCTAAATAATTACCCCCTTCGATGCTCTTTTGCTACCTTTGCAGGATAGAAAGAGGAGGTAGGGGGCAGGAAATATGGGATTTATAAAAAGGTAAAATACACCCATTCTGAGGGCATCCAGCTCTAGGCCCCAACTTCTCCAGAAAAGTGGGAGAAGTCACCTATCTCTGCTCTGTCTCCTTAAAAACTTGCATTCTATACTTGCCTCAGTGTTACTTGGTGTTTAATCTTCAGCACAGAATGGGGGCACGCAGGGGACTGGATCCTGATTTCCAAGACCTGTATCACTGGGAATTGAACCTAAAGTCTTAACCACTAAGCTACATCTCCAGCCTTGGTTTACATTTTACTTAGAGACAGGGTCTTGCTGAGTTGCTTAGTGCCTCCCTGAAAGGAAAGTGAGGAACCGGGAGACAGGCGAGTGAGAAATGAAAGATGGAGACCAGGCAGAGAGTTTACACACGAGAGTTTATTTGTCAGAGCTGTCTAACAAAGGCCATTTCTCCTTAGACAGAGAGAAGAATACAGGCTTGAGCTTCAGGACTTTTATGGGGCAGGTTTAGGGATTAGAGCTGGGCAGGTCCTAATGCTGGGGTGAAGTGTTGGGTTGGTATGAAGGAGTGGTGAGCCTTTCTCAGAAAGGCCCTTGGGCAGGAAAGCAAAATTTTTCTCAGAATGGCAGCAGTCACTTAAGATGGGTGTCCAGATGCTAAGCAAGGACCTTACTCTCCCTAAGTTGCTGAGGCTGGTTTTGAACTTGAAATCCTCCTTCCTCAGCCCCCCAAGCGGCTGTGACTACAGGCGTTGGTGATGGTGCCCCAATGTCTCTATGATTTTGACTAGTCTTAATACCGCATATAAAGAAAATCATACAGTATTTGTCTTTGCGTGACTGGCTCATTTTATTTAGAGAATAGTAGCCTCAAATTCCAACCATATTAGATGCATATAGTACAATTCCCTTCCTTTTTAAAGCTAAATTCTGTTGTATTTATATATCATATTTTGCTTATCTTATCTGTTGGAGTTGCTTCCACGTCTAAGTTATTGTGAAAATGCTGCTCTGAATATGAGAATAACATCTCTCTTTTTTTGGGAGCGGGGGGAGGTAAGGTCCTGGGGATTGAACCCAGGGCCTTGTGCAGGCAAGGCAAACACTCTACCAACTGAGCTATAGCCCTAGCCCAAGAATAAAATATCTCTTTTAGACCCTGCTTGCAATTCTTTGGAATTTATACTACAAAATGTAATTCATAGATCATATGGAAATTTTCATGCTTAATTTTATGTGTTTATAGTGCTGGGGATTTAATCCCCAGGATGCTCTACCAATGAGTTACATCCCAAGCTTTTTATTTTTTATTTTGAGAGAGGGTCTTCCTAAGTTGATGAGGCTAGCTTTGAACTTGCAACCCTCCTGCCTCAGTCTCCCAAGTATTTGGGATTATAGACATGTGCTATTGTACCCAGTTATATTGCCATCCTAACAATACTAAGTTGTTCAATACTTGACTATGGGATGTCTTTCCATTAATTAGTGTCTTCTCAATTTCTCTTAGCAACAATTTGCTGTTGTTATGGTAGAAGTCTTTCACTTCATTGGTTAACTTAATTCCTATGTACCTGATTCTCTTTTATACTATTTAAATGAAATTGTTTCCTTAATGTCTTTTTTTAAATATTTATTTATTTTTTAGTTATCGGAGGACACAACATCTTCGTTTATATGTGGTGCTGAGAATCGAACCCAGGCCGCATGCGCTACCGCTTGAGCCACATCCCCAGCCCTCCTTAATTTCTTTGCCACCCCTCCTCCTCCCCCTCCTCCTCCTCCTCCTTCTCCTTTTTGGTATTGGGGATTGAACTCAGGGGCACTCGACCACTGAGCCACATCCCCAGTCCTGTTTTTGTATTTTATTTAGAGACAGGGTCCACTGAGTTGCTTAGCACCTCCCTTTTGCTGAGGCTGGCTTTGAACTCCAGATCCTCCTGCCTCAGCCTCCAGAGCTGTTGGGATTACAGGTGTGTACCACCTCCACCTGGCCAGGCTTCTTTGTCTTTTTAAAATGCTCATTGTTAGTGTAAAGAAATGCAACTGGTTTTCATGAATTGATTTATATCCTACTATTTTGCTGAATTTTAGTTTTAACATTTTTTTTTTGTAGAATCATTAGGATTTTATTCACATAAGAGCTTATCATCTGTAAACAGGTATAATTTTACTTCTTCCTTTTCAATTTAGATGCCTTTTGTTTCTTTTCTTATCTAATTCCCTGCCTGGGACTTCCAGTACTATGTTGAATAGAAATGGTGAAAGTGGACATGCTTAGCCAGGCATGGTGGCACATGCCTATGAATGCCTATAATCCCAGCAACTCAGCAACTCAGGAGGCTGAGACAGAAGGATTGCAAGTTTCAGGCCAATTTCAGCAACCTAGTGAGGGCCTCAGCAATTTGGTAAGACTCAATGTAAAACAACAACAACAACAACCCATACTTGCCATGTTCCTGATCTTAGAAGAGTTTTCTACCATTGAGTATAATGCTCACTATGGCTTTTTCATTTGTAACTTTTTTTTTTTTTTTTTTGTACTGGGAACTGAACCTAGTGTCATTTTCCCACAGAGCTATAACCCTAAGCCTTTTTATTTTTCACTTTGAGACAGAGTTTTGCTAATTTTCTGAAATTGGCCTTGAATTTGTGATCCTCCTACCTCTGCCTCCAGAGTCGCTGGGATTACAGGTGTGTGCCACCATGCCAGCTCACAGATTATATCAAGAATGCCTTTATTCTACTTTTTATGTGGTGCTAAGGATTGAACCCAGTGCCTCACGAATGCCAGGCAAGCACTCTGCCATTGACCTACAGCCCCAGCCCAATAAAATTTTTATTATATATCTTTACAACAAATTAAAAATAATTAATCAATATGATTCACCTTATCAACAAACCAAAAGATAAACATGTATCATCTCAATAACAGAAAAATCAATCTGACTAAATCTACCACGAATTCCTAATAAAAACTCTTAGCAAGAGTCAGCACAGGGGGGCACACCTGCAGTCCCAGCTACTCAGGAAACTGAGACTGGAAGATGTCTTGAGCCCGTGAGCTTTTAGCCAACCTGGGCAACTTAGTAAGACCCAGTCTGAAAAGAAGGAAGAAGGGAGGAAGGAAGAAAGGAGGAAGGGGAGAAAGAAAGAACCAACAACAAAATAACTCTAAGCAAACTACAAATCAAAGGGAACTTCCTCAAACTAATAAAGAACAACATTAAACTTAACAATAAAAGACAGAATGCTCTTCCTTTAAGATCAGGAATAAACCGGGCACAGTGGCCTCTGTAATCTCAGCACTTTGGGGGCTGAGACAGGAGGACATTGAGTTTATAAACCAGCCTCAGCAATGGTGAGGTGCTAAGCAGCTCAGTGAGATCCTGTCTGTAAATAAAATACAAAGTAGGGCTGAGAATGTGGTTTAATGGTTGAGTGCCCCTGAGTTCAATCTCTGGTACCTGTCCCCCACCTTCCCAAAATCAAACTAATTAGTATAAAGTAATAAAAAGCTGCCTTCTGTAAAGGGCTTTAGCAATGTCAAAGCCTCTTTTTAATTCATCATTCAATTTGATCCTCTCCCCAAGTGTGCAAGGGTAGCTATGATTAGGATATGAACTTTTCATATCCTCTTATTTATTTATTTATACTGAGATTGAACCAGAGATGTCTAACCACTGAGCTATATCCTCAGTCATTTTTATTTTATATTTTGAGATAGGGTCTCACTAAATTGGTGAGGCTAGTCTTGAACTTGCAATCCTCCTGACCCAGCCTCCCAAGTCACTGGGATACAAGGCATCATGGGACCCAGCTTCTCTCTGATTTAATCCTTGCCACTGCCCTGTGTGATGGGTGTAATGTTAGTGTGTTTACAGCTGAGGGGTGAACAAACGAAGAATTGACAAACTCACATGGTCAATTAATG
This sequence comes from Callospermophilus lateralis, assembly GCF_048772815.1. Classification (NCBI taxonomy): domain Eukaryota; kingdom Metazoa; phylum Chordata; class Mammalia; order Rodentia; family Sciuridae; genus Callospermophilus; species Callospermophilus lateralis. Next base: position 42,187,472 of record NC_135309.1, read on the forward strand.
GTGGCATCAGAGTTTGTACTCAGATCTCCCTGAAGAACTTGAAATATACTTTGTGATCTGTATAAAGCAAACTTGGCTCCAAAACCTAATTTGGAGGTGTTTTTATCCCCCTTGTGGTACTAGGGATTGAATCCAGGGGTGCTCTATCATTGAAATACACTGTGCCCCAAGCCCTTTTATTTTTAGACAGGGTATGTTAAGTTGCTGAGGCTGTCCTCAAACTTGCAATCCTCCTGTGTGCATCACCAAGCCTAGCTATCCAAACCTAACTTCAAATATTTTCTCAGAAGCCTGAGGATATTTAATATTATAACAACAAACAAACAACAACAACAACAACAAAACTGTGACTGACATCTCATTACTCAGCAATCAAGATGCTGGTATTCCCTGACATTCTTTGCAGAATTAGGAAAAACAATTATTAAATTTATTTGGACCAATAAGAGACCCAGAATAGCCAGAGCAATACTGAGCAAGAAAAGTAAAGCAGGAGGTATCACAATACCAATCTGAAATTATACTGCAGAGCTGTAGTAATTAAGACAGCATGATATTGGCTCCAAAATATAAATGAAAACCAATGGAATAGAATTGAAGATACAGATAGAAACCCTCAAGCCTATAGCCCTCTGATATTTGACAAAGGTGCCAAAAATATAACTTGGAGAAAAGACAGCCTTTTAAACAAAGGGTAGCTATCTGTAGAAAAATGAAATTAGACTTTTATATTTTGTTATGCTTGAATTCGGGACCCCCAAAAGACCACTATGTAAGCAGCAAAGAGGTGTTTATTGCGAGCTAGCTCGGCCCTCCACGCACACACACAGCAACTGGTGACGCTGAGAGGCCTCGAGCCCAGGGTTTGCAGCAGTTTTATTCATTCTTTGGAGAGGGCAGGGACTTCACATACATCATAACATCTCTTAGCAAACCATCACACACAGCGGGAAAATCATAAAACAACTCTAAAACATGATTAGCACATTCACTGGTGGGAACAAGTTGGATAAGGGTGATTGGTTACTACAAAAGGGGGATTCCTCTGAACTGATTGGCTTAAGCCAAGAGGGATGTTCTTGCTGAACTACAATGGTTTTCCAACATGTTATCAACCACCATAAACTACTGGGAGGGTCATCTGGCATCCCAGGTATTTCTCTGTCTCATGCTGATTGGTGGCTGCTAGGGGGTTGCTATGGGTCCCCACCTAGCCTGACTGAGTCAGGGACACCTGGCGCAGCAAATCTCTCCTGTTATTTGTAGATAAACAACTCAGCAGGGTGGGTATGTGCCTAGGAGTACCCTGTGGGTCTTTCCAAGGACAAGGGTCAAGTCCCCTTCCTTGGACAGGCTTTGCTGAGGTAGAGGCTGGTTTTTCAATTTCACCCTGCACAAAGCTTGAATCAAAATGGATCAGAGACTTAGGAATTAGAACAGAAACATTACAACTGCTAGAAGAAAACCTAGGGTCAACACTATCATATAGGTGCTGGCACAGATTGCCTTAAGAAGACCCCAAAAGCACAAGAAAAAAAAAAGCTAACAATTAATAAATGGGATGCCATTGGACTAAAAAGTTTCTGCACAGCTAAGGAAATAATTACAGTGTGTAAACAGAGCCTACAGAATGGGAGAAAATCTCACTTCAGTCAGATTGGCAAATATCAAGAATAAAACAATAAATTATAGTGAAATTGTGGGGAGAAAGCAACATTTGTATATTGTAGGTGGGACAACAGACTAGTACTAGCACTCTGGAAAGCAGTTTGGAGAGTCCTCAAAAAACTAGGAATGGAATCACCATATGACCCAGCTATCCACTCCTGGATATTTTCCCAAAAGATGTAAAATTGGCATACTACAGTGACACAGCCACATCATTTATAGCAGCACAATTCACAATAGCTAAATTATTATTTTTTTTAAGAGAGAGTGAGAGAGAATTTTAATGTTTATTTTTTAGCCGACACATCTTTGTTTGTATGTGGTGCTGAGGATCGAACCCAGGCTGCACGCACGCCAGGTGAGCAAGCTACCGCTTGAGCCACATCCCTAGCCCCACAATAGCTAAATTATGAAATCAACCCAGATGCCTGTCACTACATGAATGGATTAATAAATTATAGTGTATGTATACAATGGAGTTCTACTTAGCCATGAAAAAGAATGAAATTATGGCATTGCCAGTAAAGGAATGGAAATGGAGAATATCAGGCTAAGTGAAATTAGCCAAACTCAGGAACTCAGCATGGAAGTGGGGTTCCTTGGAGAGTTAGGCCTGCCCAAGAAAGCTAGAGTGGGGGCTGCTCTGGGGTTCCACCTGGGGTACCAAATTTGTTCCTTAAACCTCAGTCCTTGTCCCCAATGCCAATCCAATAACAAGACACAGTTTGAGAAAAAGGAAAAAGGTTTATTGCTTTGATAGCAAAGGAGAAGCGCAGGGATTTGCCCATCAAGGGAAGCAGGGGGCTTTTAAAGAGGTGACTCAAAGGCTACATTCCATGTGTTCTGTCCAGAGTTGTATTAATTTGTTAATTTGGGAGATAGTCATTTCTGAGATCTTCTGGAGCCAAACCCAAAGTTTGAATTATTTCCTTCCTATAAGTGTTCAAGGACAGATAACTGCCTAGAATGGGGAAGAAAGGGAATCCTATTTCCCCTGAGATTAGGGAGAGGGAGACATTAGGGAGGAGCAGGGGAAAGAGGAAGAGAAAGAAATGTCTTTTAAAAAATAAATGGCGAAGGGTGTGGTGGTACACACCTTGTAATTACAGTGACTCTAGAGGCTGAGGCAGGAGATTGAGAGTTCCAAGCCAGCCTCAGCAAAAGCAAGGTGCTGAGCAACTCAGTGAGACCCTGTCAGTAAATAAAATACAAAATAGGGCTGGGGATGTAGCTCAGAGTGCCCCTGAGTTCAGTCCCTGGTACCAAAAAAAAAAAAAAAAGTCGCAGTGGCAGAGCAGCAATGTCTATGTTCAAACCATAAAGTGGACCACCTTTACAAAACCTGGATTGCCTAGATTATTTTTCAAGGATTTGAAGGCCATTTTTGTCAGAAATACTGAATCTCTACACTGGCTCTCTGGTTGGGCCCGCACAAATGCCATATGGGTGACCTCATTTTCTTTTTTTTTCTTGTGGTGCTGGCGATTGAACCCAGGACCTTGTGTATGTGAGGTAAGCACTCTACCAACTATATCCCTAGCCCACTGGTGAACCCCCGATATCTGGAGGCCTACTCCACCCCCAGGTTATGCCAATGCCACCACTTTTTTGAGAGAGGCACATATTTACAATTGTAAGCCCATCTTTTGGTTAATACCCAGCAGATGACTGTAGCCCATTGAGCAAGGGCTCCATTTTATTGCTGAAACCTGATCAAGACTAGAAAGAAAATAAACAAAATAAAAGTTCTTCCATTCTGTTTTTTTTTTCCTTTTCTTTCTTTCTTCTTCTTCTTATTTTATTTTTTTTTTTTGCAAGAGGGATTGAACTCAGGGGAGCTCAACCACTAAACCATATTCCCAGTCCTATTTTTTGTATTTCATTTACAGACAGGGTCTCAATGAGTTGTTTAGTGCCCCACTTTTTGCTGAAGCTGGCTCAAGATCCTCCAGTCTCAGCCTCTGGAGTCACTGGGATTACAGGTGTGCGCCACTGTACCCGCAAGTCCTTCTATTCTTTAACTTAACTCTTGAGAGAATTTACTGAAGTTCAAAGCACTTTCTGTTAGCAGGATGGGGATTATAATGGAAGGTGGGGCCCAGGAGGCCAAATTCCTTGCTGGCAGTGGCATGGTAGTGTTAAGAGGAAAAATTCCCACTGGGCACTATGGTATTGGCCTGTAATCACCTCAACTCAGAAGGATGAGATGGGAGGATCACAAGTTCAAGGCCAGCTTCAGTAACCTAGAGAGTCCTGTCTCAAAATAGAAAATGATGCCTGGCTTGGTGGTGTATGCCTGTAATCACAGCAATTCAGAGCCTGAGGCAGGAGGATCTCGAGTTCAAAGTGAGGACCTAAGCAACTCAGAGACCCTATCTCTAAATAAAATATAAAAATAGGCTCAGTGGTTAAGTGCCCCTGTTGCCACCATGTCCAGCCCCACAAATTTATATTTATATTTAATATGGCAGTGGAAAAGTGTGTACCAAACCCAGCTCTTTGCATCAAGTAGCAGTAACGAAAATGGGAGATCTAAGGAGAAGTGTTAGGCTTCTCTTTTTGCAAGGGAAGTAGAGACTCAGAGGTGGGGTAAAACAGAAATAGCATATGAAAAGGGTAAGGAACCTTCTCTAAGGGAAATGAATAGAGGCGGTATGTCAGGGCTCTAAGGGAAAATCTTATTCAATCATTGGTAAGATGGAACCCAAGAGGTTAGCCGAAGGACGCCCAGCATTTGCAAGGTGGTAACTAGAACTTGAACCTAACTCTCCTGAACCAAGTCCTGGGATCCTTCTTGGGCTGTAGGGGGCCACTGGTCTAGGCCCTTGGCGCTAAGTGCAGAATGACCTGAGAAAGCTTGAGGCTAAGGTAACTTGGCTACAAGGTTTTGGAAAGCTCCCCCAATATACGGGAGCACCACCAACAGCCAGGAAGCCAGGTCCAAACACTCCTGCCAAATGATGCGGAGATCGCAATTTAAACAAAAAGCTTTCCCACAGCTTCCTGTACCAAGGCGGCGAAGGAAACGCCCCACCAACATTCAGACTTTCGGAGCCTCCCAAGAGACGATCCGGAACTTTTGAATAGTCAGGATGTGAATCAAGTGTCAACGGCCGACATTTCCCAATGGTCACGATTTGCTGAGAATCCTTCAGGATTATCGGAAGTGATTGGAAGATAGTTAGGGAGCAGTCCAAATCGGCCGAACGCCATTTGGGACCTTTCCGAAACACAGTCAAGCCCCTTCGGTTCTCTGCGTTCTACTCAGGAATCTTGGGACTCCCGTCACCGTTCGAGGCTTGAAACCAAAGGGCGACCAGTACCGACAGCCCCTCGGCAGTTTCCGGAATTGTTCGGCATTGGCCGGAGAGTAGCGCCCTCTGGTTGCAGGCTGAGGAAGGGGCGTGTGAGCCAGCGCGCGCACACGCAGTTGCGTGCCGGCGACCGTTCAGACCGGAAGTGGTTGCGCCTGAGGTCACTTCCGGCGGGTGACGGTGCGGACGGGTCAGGAGCGTAGAGGCGGCGGCAAAATGGCGGCGCCTGAGGAGCGGGATCTAACCCAGGAGCAGACAGAGAAGCTGCTGCAGTTTCAGGTAGCAGCGAGTAGTCGGCGCAGCAGATGTCCCCGCGGGATGGGGAGTGGGCCCCTAGAGGATCGCATAACCCTCCTAACTCAGATTGGGTCCGGGCTCTTTCTCAGACCAGCAGGAGCCCCCCCCCCCCTCCTCAGATGCCAACTGTCTGGATTCCCCTAGTCTCCGAGCCTCTGTCGGGTCTCAGCCTTCTAGCAATCTCTGCCAGCCAGGCGCATCTTCTGCGTGCCCCTCTACCCTCAGCGGGTCAGCTTCCCTCGTTTCTCTTTGCGGCGCTAGTCCTCAATCATCCTTGTCAACCCAGTTACCTGTCAGACCATGTCCGCCCAAGGACTCTAGATCTGCCCGAAATGCATAATTCCTATCTCGGAGTTGGCGTGAATTCAGGTTTCCGGATCATTTCCACCACTGTCCCGTACTGTTTCCACAAACATTCACCCAGTGCCTCTTTGGTACCAGGTCTTGTGTTGCGGGCTGTGGTGGGGGAGGAAACACCTACACACAGGCCTGGCTCCTGCTCTGTAGTTGTGGGAGGACACCATATACCGAAACAGTACAACATAAATATGATCATCGATGGCTTCTGAGGGGTTTGTTACACCTCGGCTCATTCCTAGACTCCTGTGCTTGACTATACTTGAGGAATCTGCATTTTAGTGAATTTTACGTTAAGAACATTTGACACTAAGCACTTCACCTCTCAGCTGGAGAATCTGGTTGTAGGAGACCATTAGGGTGGATAATCAGGGTTTTGTTAGCAGTTCTCCTGTCTGCATATTTTAAAAGTGTCTACTCCCTTGAGGATGTTGTGGAGAACAAATGAGTTTATGGATATTAGAAGGGCATTCTAAACAGTTAAATGCTCTCAAACAGTATTGCTGCTGTTCATCATTATTTACTTTAGAAAAGAAGTTAGTATTACATTTATTTCCTAATATGAAATGTGCTAAATATTCATTTATTCGTCAGTATTAGGAAAAATCTTAGTGCTCAGGCACTCAGGTAGAATACTATTTACTAAGTATTTACAAAGTTGTAAGCATTTTGCTAAACATTTAACAAAAAAATACATTAATCTCATTTAATACTCAGGTTCCAACTGTCACAGTACCTATTTTAAAGATGAAGGACATGAAGCTTTAGAGTAATATGCTTAGCTTACATAGCTAGTATGTGACGGTGTCATATTTAAACTCAGGTCCATCTTTCCAGAGTCTTTCTTGGGCTTTTAACTGCTGCACAACAGGTTGTACTGTATGGAGATGGGAAAGTGTGAAGTGTGTCTATTGTGATGGTTTTAGAGAATTGAGGGTGGAAAAGGAGACTGAAAAAATAAACTAGAGCCTGATTTTAGAGGCCTTCAAACCTCTACACAATGGTTTAAACTTCTGAATCTGTAGGCATGGGAAACCATCAAAAGTTTTTTTCAACCAGAGAGTGACAACATTAGATTTCTGTTTGCTTCTGGAACAGTATTCAACACGTACTTAGAATCTCCACAGGGTCAGAATAGAACAGTATGATGCTGCTTGGCTAGGAGCTGGCTCTCAATTTCCTCATTTGATACATTGAGATTAGTGAAAGTAAAATATTTTGGAAATCTCAAGTTTTCCTCTATTTTATTTTTTTGTGTGACATGTAATTTGATTGGAACTCCCTAAAGTATATTTATCATGTTTCTCAGCCCATCTGATATTTCTAAGATTTTTTTGTAGTTCTCCATTGCTTCTGTTTATTTTGGAATCAGTTGAGTATTAATACCTAGTTTAGGTGTTTGTTTTAAGATATTTCAATGGGAGAGAATAGGGGCATGTGTTATAAGGAGAACTAATGCAGGGATATGAAAGGAGTCCATTCCCCAAATATTCATATATAGTAACTTCCCTAAGAGAGAGAAGAAACTAAATGAGCTATGCAATTGCCCCTGGAGGAAGAAGTGATCTCTTTTCTGCTTTTGCAGGAGTAAAGAAAAATTTCCTTTTAAATGTATAGTGGGGTATTATGACCCTCATTCTTTCTTTTTCCACTACCACTGAGCTACATCCCCAGCCCTTTTTTATTTTTTTTATATCAAGACAGGGTCTTGCTAAGTTTCCAGGGCTGCCTTTAAACTTGTGATCCTCCTGCCTCAGCCTCCTGGGTGGTTGGGATTACAGATGTGTACTACCATACCTGGCTGTCCTCATTCTTTTGAATTATACCAAGTAAAGCCTGAATTGAACTGTAGAATCAAGTTTATACTCATTTTGAAAATCTTTCAGTGTTCTTCATTAGTTACCTAGCAGGATAAAACAAATATATGATGCTTTTTTTGTGTATTTAAAAATTCAAAATGACTGTGATGGCACACCCTTGGGGAGGATAAGCAGGAAGATCACAAGTTTGAGGCCAACCTCAGCAATATATCGAGACCCTGTCTCAAAATAAAAAGGGTTTGGATGTGGCTCAATTAAATGGCCCTGGTACCAAAAATAAAAATTCATAGTCATCTAAGGGATTTTTTGTTTGTTTGTTTGTTTGTTTGAGGCGGGCAATGAATTTGACATTGTGGAGAAATATGAACTTTGAAACTCTAGGCATATACAATTAGAGCCTTTCAGTTTAGCTTCTGGTGAATTCTGCAATTTCGGGAAAGTTCTCCCTTCATTGAGTCTCTTTCTTCTTCTATAAATTGTTAATACTTTTATCTAGTTTACAGCATTTGATTTCTTTTTTTACTTTAAAAAACAAACCTATTTTAGCCCGGCGTGGTGTCACACGCTTGTAATACCAGTGGCTTCCCTATAATCCCAGAGGCTCGGGAGACTGAGGCAGGAGAATCCCCAGTTCAAAGCCAGCCTCAGCAACAGTGAGGTGCTAAGCAATTCAATGAGATCCTGTCTCTAAACAAAATACAAAAATAGAGCTGGGGATGTGGCTCAGTGATTGAGTGCCCCTAAAAAAAAAAAAAAAAAAAAAAAGTAATACATGCTTGTAGGTTAGCCACATACCTATATTAAACAATTAAGTCTCATTCTTCTAGTTTTAATTTGGGGTATGTTGCATGTCTTTGTATACTTTTTTCTAATATATGTGCACATCTATAAATTCTTAATGTAGAATCTCTTACCCTGACACTGGACTGATGAGTTGAAAAAGACTATGCTCCATTTTCTAATATATTTAAGTGTTTCTGCTCTTCATCAGTTGAATTGTACTCTTGACAGGGAGTCAATTGTGTTTTTTCCTAAATTAGTGTGTGCTGGTGTTTGTTGTATACATTTAATTAACTATTACATAAACCAATAAAATACCAGTATAATAAAATACCAGTACATAGTTTATATGAAAATTTTATATGGCTTTAGAAAGGCTGTATAAGGAAGGATAAGTTGCTGAAAAAAAATTGTAATTGACTTAGGTGTGGGCAAGATGTCTGTAAATGACTTTTGGAAAAATCATTGAGGTAGAAGATTATGCATGACTGCTTGGCATTTGTTTTAAGGTTGCACTACACTTAAAGAAATCCAATCAGTGTGGTTTTGCTAGAAAGTACAAGGAATCCCAGTGTAGCCATTCCCTGAAGAAAAGGGTAGGCCTATTTTTATTTTATTTTTTAAAATATTTTTTAGTTGTTGATGGGCTTTATTTTGTTTATTTATATTTGGTGCTGAGAATTGAACCCAGTGCCTCACACATGCTAGGCAAGTGCTCTTCCACTGAATTAAGACCACAGTCCTGAAAATGGTAGCTTTTATTTAAAAAAAAAAAAAATTGCTGCATAAACATTTATACTTTTCATCTTAAATAAGAATGTATAGCATATTTTTATTCCTTGCTTTATATGACTTCAATCAATTGGATTAGTTATAGGTTTCATTCTTATTGGGTAAGAGAAGTTCTGCTCTCATTGTTTTATAGGGATATGATCATATTTGACTTATGAAAGCAGATCATAATAAGTGGCTAGGAAGATTAACTTTGGAATAAGTCTTCCTGGATTTGAATTCTGGATCTCCACTTACTAGTTTTGTGACCTGAGCATATCATTTAACCTCTCTGTGCCTTAATTTTTTCATCCATGGATTAATAATATATTACCTATTCACAGGGTTGTTTCAGTGTTTTAATTGTTACCATATCTAAAGCACTAGGAAATATTAAAAACTTGAATGTTAAACTTTATTATTACTTTGTAGTTACTTAAAAACATTATGGATAAAAATGTTATTTTTGTTATTTGTGGTCATACAAATAATGCTGCAGTGAATATTCCTGTAAATATGGCATAGTGAATCCCACTATTATGTATAATTCTAATTCACTAAATCAATACATCCTTGTACATATAGATTTATCCCATTCTCAGTCAACTGTTATTTATTCAGCCACCTACTCTGTCTAAAGTTCTAGGCACATAATGCAGTGGTACAGTAAACATATTCTAGGGGGAAGAGACAGGAGATAAAATAAACAAGTGAAATGTGTACTATGTTAGATAGTGGTTAGTACTGTGGTGAGAAATAAAGAATTTTGAGGAATGGGTTTAATTTTAAATAGGATGATTACAGGAAGACATCACTAAGAAAGTGTCATTTGTGAAGGAAGTATTGGAACAAATCACATAGATAGCTGAGGGAAGAGTATTCTGGATAGAGGAAATAAAGGTGCAGAAGCTCTGAGGCATGGTTTGGTTTTTGGTTTCAGGGAATGGCAGGGAGGCCAGTGTGCCTTGAACCAAGAGAGGAAGGAGGTATATAGCAGGAGATGAAAGATGTGATAAGACCATCTGTAGAAGGCCTTGTAAGCCATTGTAAGGAGTTTTGGGTTTAACTCTGAGGTAAGGTGGGTAACCTTGAGAAGGTTTTGAATAGGATGATGACAGGATTTGATTTATGATTTAATAGGATTACTTTGGGTGCTATATTTAGGAGACCCTGAGGTAAGGGAGGAAGTAGAGACCAATTAGGATTTTTTTCCAGTGGTTTCAAAAGGCTTGGGCAAGGGTAAAGAGGTGGTAATGCTGAGTATTTGCTGAATTCTGAGTCTGTTTTTAAGGTAGAGTAGATGGGATTTTCTGAGAGATTGATTTCCTGGTGAGAAAGGAAGTTAGAGGTACCTTTTTTTTTTTTTTTTAAAGATTTTTGCTGGGGCTGTGGCTCAGTGGTAGAGCACTTGCCTAGCATGTGTGAGGCCCTGGGTTCGAACCTTAGCACCACATATGAATAAACAAAGTGAAAAACCCATTGGCAAAAATTTAAAAAAAAAAAAGATTTTTGCCCTGAGTAATAGGAAGGGTAGAAGTCATTAATTGAAAGTACGAGAATGCCAGTGAAGCCATGTAAGGGTGAGATCAGGAGTTTAGATTTGTTCTGTGAAGTCTGAGATTTCTATTAGGTATCCAAGTGAAGATGCTTAGTAGGTAGCTGAAGTCTTGTGTGCAAGAGAATAATCTGTAATTGGCAATACAAATTTGAGTGTTATCCATATATAGATAATATTTTAAGCCATGAAACTGCTTGAAGCTGGGCACAGTGGCACAGTCCTGTAACCTCATCTATTTGGGAGACTGAGGCAAGAGGATTACAAATTCAAGGTCAGCCTGGTTAATTTAGCCAGAGACCTTCTCAAGTGTGGCTCAGTGGTAGAACACTCCAGGGTTCAACCCCTAGTACTTTCCCTCCAAAAAAAAAAAAAAAAAAAAATAGAAAAGGACTAAGCTCTGAGGTACTTAATCTTTAGCATTTGGAGGATGTCATGAGAACATACAAAGAAGATGTAAGTAGCAAGAGAGATAGAAGGAAAACTAGTGTTATATCTTAGAGTCGTGAAGTACTTGGAAAATGAGGACAGACAGATGTCTCTTATTATCTGAGCGGATTCCAAGAACCCCAGTGATATCCCTATCTGAACATGTTTGAGTCCCTTATATAAAATGGCAGTGTATTTGCTTATAACTTAAGCATATCTTCCCGTATATTTTATAATACCTAATACAATGTAAATGCTATTAAATAGTTGTTATACTGTATTGTTTAAAGAATAATGACCAAAACAAATCTCCACACTGAGTACAGACACATTTTTCTCCCTGAGTATTTGTGATCTGCTATTGGTTAAATTTATGGATGCAGAATGCTGAATGTATTAGAACAATTATGCAAATAGTAAAAACACCAGGATACTAGTAGAGTTGGAGAGGATGACAGGCAACTAGGAACTAAAATTTTAAAAGAATTTAAGGCAATGATTTAGAGTGAGCAGATTTCCCAACAAGAACAGGATATTGATTGGTACAATCTGATGAAACCTTGAGATTTAAAGGTGTTTTGTGATGTTGTTTAAATATTTATTAAGCATTTACTTTGGCCTACATAATTCTAGAGTCATTCTATCAGTGAATTCTCCTGGTGAATTCTCTCAGTAAACAAATGGAATAGGTTCCTGTTTTGCCAAGTTAACTAGTATCTGTAGGTAACATTCAATGTTAATTATGATCTGAGATTTGACCTGGATTGCATTTCCTCTTTCCTATTTCCTAGCACTACTTTTTTGGCTCTTAAGTGTTAATTTGTTTTTAACATCACATATGGGAAAAGGGCCAGTAGAAATAGCTATGTAGCAGGTTTATTTATTTATTTATTTTTGCAGTGCTGGGAATTGAACTTGACTGTGCTAGGCAGGTACTTTACCACTGAACTATACCCTGAGCCTTACATGGCAGTTCTAAGAAAGAGAATTCAGCAGAGGAAGACAAAAAGTGTGGTTCTTATTCTAGACATATCACTCATGGTAACTCTTAGTATCCTTTATGTGAAAGTGGCCACCCCAAAACAGAAATGAACCATGTCCACTGATATGGGGGAGAGAGAATATCTGGAAAGAGTGCCCTCTAGGAAAAGCAGTTTCATTTTCTTTTCTTTCTTTTTTTATTTGGGGGTGGTGGTGATATTGAAACCAGGGGTGCTTGTTTTATGAAGAGCGCTCAGGCGTTCTATCACTGGGCACTCTACTGTCTCTCTCTCTCTCTCTCTCTCTCTCTCTCTCTCTCTCTCTTTTAAAGAGAGAGAATTTTTAATATTATTTTTTAGTTTTCGGCGGACACAACATCTTTGTTTTATGTGGTGCTGAAGATCGAACCCGGGCTGGCCGCACGCATGCCAGGCGAGCGCGCTACCGCTTGAGCCACATCCCCAGCCCATGAGGCACATCCCCAGCCCGCTCTACTATATCTCTAAGTCCTTTTTATTTTTTAATTTGATGTTTTAAAAACAGGTCTCACTAAGTTGCCCAGGCTGGCCTTGTACTTGGTGATCCTCCTACATCCCCAGCCTTTTAAAAATTTTTTATTTTGAGACAAGATCTTGCTAAGTTGCGCAGGTTGTTCTCAAATTTTTGATCCTGGCTAGGCCATCTGGGTTGCTGGGATTACAGTGGTAGGCCACCATGAGTGGCTCAAGGTTTCAGTTAGACCGTAAAGATGGAGAAAATATTTAGAGGCTAAGAATAAAGGGAATATTGCCGATATAGTGGGGGGTTTAATTTCTGTAGAATAAAAGTACTAAAAATGGGGGTTTCTGAAAATCTTAGTCCATTTTGTGCTACTGTAATGGAATACTCAAAACCCGTTAGTTTATAAAGAAAAGATTTATTTCTTATAGTTCTGGAGGTTAGGAAATCCAAGGTTGAGGGTCCACATCTGGAGAGGGCCTTGTGACAGAAGGTGGAAGGGTAAGAGAACATGAGAAGGAAGACTGACTCATACTTGTATCAGAATCCCTTTCAGAGATGATGACATTAATCCCTGTCCTCATGACCTAAACACCTTTTAAAGGTCCTACTTCCTAGCACTATTGTGTTGGGGATTAAATTTCCAACACTTGAACTTTGGGAGGCACATTGAAATCATAGCACTAGTTAAACAAATATACTTGTTAAATTTTAAAAGTGACTACTAGACTATTTTCGAGAAGGATTTTGGCAGCTCATTTCTACCAAGATCAATAATAGGATGCCTTTTCCCATAGTTCTGCTAGTCTCAGATATCTTTTTTTTTTAATTAATCTGATGGAATGAAAAAAAATCTTATTTTAATTTGCATTCTGGAGGCACTGGTGGTGGCAACAGGTGCCAGGGAGGCTGTGGTATTTGATTTTGTTTTAAACAGCAAATGCTGGTCTCCCTGCCCTCCCGTTTTGTGGCATTGAGGATTTGAACCCAGATTTGAACCCAGAGGCGCTCAGGCACTCTACCACTGGGCGCTCTACTATATCTCTAAGCTCTTTTCATTTTTTAATTTAATGTTTTAAAAACAGGTCTCACTAAGTTGCCCAGGCTGGCCTTGTACTTGGTGATCCTTCTGCTTCAGCCTCCCTGGTAGCTGGGATTACAGGTGTGTGCCACAATATCTGGCTGTTTGATGTTTTTATAGCACTTTTTTTTTCTTCCTGGCTATTAGGTTTTCTGTTTCACTGGTTTGCTTCCACTTAATGGGACTATACAAATACATTTTTCCCTTTGGAATTTTATTTTATTTTTTAAAAATATTTTTATTAGTTATTGATGGACCTTTATTTATTTGTTTATTTTTATGTGGTGCTAGGAATCAAACCCAGTGTCTCACACATGCTGTGCAAGTGCTCTACCACTGAGCCACAACCCTGGCCCTCCCTTTGGAATTTTATATAGTTCAATTTTAATTTCATTTTAATTTCTAAAATTGTATTTGTTTTTGTGGTACTGAGGATTGAACCCAGGGACACTTTACCACTGACCTACATCCCCAAACCCCCTGTTTTTTTTTTTTTCCTCTCATTTTGAGATAGGATCTTGCAAAATTGCCAAGACTGGCTTCAAACTTGCAATCTCCCTTCCTCAGTGTCCCAAGAAGCAAGGCATATGCCATCATGCCCAGCTTTGTAGTTTTATTTTTTAAAATTGGATCTTTAATCCCCATAGCATTTAATTTTTTTTGTGTGTGATATTTGATAAAAAACCAATGTCACTTTTTTTCCAGGAAAAACTATAGGTTTACACTGATTTTAAGTAGCCCTCTATGTTTTTCACTAACTGGTCTGGTATTTATTGAATAACCTTAGATTTATACTAAATTTTAATGTCTGATAAAATAGGACTTTCACTAATCTTTGTTTTTTTCTTCCTGAAAAATTATTTGTAATTCTTACAAGGGCTTTCATTTGCATTTAAAAATCACTCTTTTAGCCAGTCTCAGTGGTGCACATCTGTAATCCTAGCAACTGGGGAAGCTGTGGCAGGAGGATAAAATTTGAGGTCAGCCACAACAACTTCACAAAACCCTGTCTCAAAATAAAAAATTAAAAAGAAATGGGGATGTATCACACTGGTAAAAGCACCCTTGGGTTCAGGCCCTAGTACAAAAATATAAAAAATCATTTATGCAGTTTTGAGATTATTGGAATTGCAAAATGAAAATATGTCCACACAGAAAATCTGTACACATGGTAGTGCATGCCTGTAATCTCAGCTACTTGGGAAGCAGGAGGATCACAAGTTCAAGGCCAGCCTAGGCAACTTAGGGAGACCCTGTCTAAAAAAACAAAAAGGACTGGGATGTAGTTCAGTGATGGAATGTCCTGGATTCAATCCCCAGAACTGGGGGGTGGGGGGAAGATTGCTGGGTCTATATTTAACTTTTTATGAAATTACTGAACAATTTTCTGAAGCAGCTGCACCAGCATTCCGACCCTCAGTATGTGAAGGTTCTAATTTTTCCATATCATGCCAATATTTGTTATGGTCCATATTTGTTAATTATCCTGGTGAGCTTGAAGGGATTTCTCATTGTGGGGTTTGATTTGCATTTTCTAAAACTGAAATGATGTGGAATGTCTTTCCAGTGCTTGTTGGTCATTTGTGTATTTATGGAGAAATGTTCATTTAAATTTTCTACCCATTTTTTGACTTACTTGTTTAAGTGGTAAGAGTTCTTTATATATTCTGGATACAAATCTTTAATCAGATATGTGATTGGCAAAAATATTCTCCCATTCTGTAGGTTATCTTTTCTTTTCTTTCTTTGCTACCAGGGATTGAACTCAGGGGCACTTAACCACTGAGTCACATTCCCAGCCCTGTTTTTGTATTTTATTTAGAGACAGGATCTCACTAAGTTGCTTAGTGCCTCCCCATTGCTGAGGCTGGTTTTGACCTGGAGATCCTCCTGTCTCAGCCTCCCCAGCCACTGGGATTACAGGTGTGTACTATTGAGCCCAGCTATCTTTTTTTTTTTTTTTTAATAAATATCAGTCTTATGTCTTATAATGTTTTTATCAGTTTCATTCTATGGTCTCTCCTACTTCCAAGGTCATTACTCTTTTTTTTTTTTTTCCTCAGTTGTAGATGGACAACATAAAGTGCCTTCATTTAATTTATTTTTATGTGGTACTGAGGATAGAGCCCAGTGTCTCACATGTGCAAGAAAAGCGCTCTGCCAGCTGAGGTATATCCCCAGCCCTTGCCTTCACTTTTTTTTTTTTTAAATATGTTTTTAGTTATAGTTGGACAAAGTACCTTTATTTTATTTATTTATTTTTATGTGGTGCTGAGGATTGAACCCAGCACCTTGCATATGCTAGGCGAGCGCTCTACTGCTGAGCCCCAGCCCCAGCCCTTCACTTTCTTGAGGGTATGCTTTTAAGCTTTAAATTATAGAGTACAGTTTGTCTGTTGCTTGTATGTTTGGTGTCATACCTAAGAAATCATGTCCTAAGAAATCATAAGATCACAAATCTTTATGCCTATGCTTTCTTTTTAAAATTCTTTTAGTTGTTGATGGATCTTTATTTTATTCAATTACTTATATGCAGTGTTGAGAATTGAACCCAGTGCCTCATATATGCCAGGCAAGCACTCTACCCCTGAGCCCTAACCCCAGCCCTATCTATGCTTTCTTTTAAGAAATCTGCATCTTTAGCTCTTTTATTTAGGTCTGTGATCCTTTTGTAGCTAGCAGTTGTGAGTTAGGGGTCTGATTTATTTTGCATGTGGATATTCATTTTTCCTAGCACTTAGTTGAAAAGATTATTCTGTCTACATTGAATGACTTTGGAACTTTTCTCAAAAATGAGTTGACAATAACTGAGGATTTGTTTCTGACTCTTGTGTTTTTGGTTTTTTTTTTTTTTTTTTTTTTTTTTTTTGAGAGAGAGAGAGAGTTTTTTTTAATATTTATTTATTTATTTTAGTTTTCGGCAGACACAACATCTTTGTTTGTATGGGGTGCTGAGGATCCATCCTGGGCCGCACACATGCCAGGCAAGCGCGCTATGGCTTGAGCCACATCCCCAGCCCCTGGCTCTTGTTAATGTCTCACTGACATGTGTCAGTAATTATGCCAGAACCACATCCCACTGTCTTCACTATTGCACCTGTGTAGTAAGCTTGAAATCAGGAATTGTGAATCTTCCAACTTTCCTCTTTTTCAAATTGTTTGGCTGTTCTGGGTCCATTGTATTTCCAAATGAATGTTAGGATTGTCAGATCAAGTGAGGCAGGCAGCGACCAAAGGAGGCAGATTTAAAAAGGCCGCTGAAGGAGGCTTTATTGAGATACCACTCACAGGCGGAACTTGATCAGACCCACAGAGTGGACAGGAGAAGGGGCTGAGGAGAAACTGTGCGGAAGCTCGACTGGACTGGACTTTTATGGGGCTTACAGCAGGAAGGGAAGGGCTTGGGACAGGAAAATGTGTTCTTAGGTGTTCTTAGGATCCCTTGTCCCATTGGAGTTGGTCAGGGGAGTTGACTGAACTCGAGGATTGGCCAGGGGGTCCTGCTGATTGACAGGCATTTCTGCCAGCGCCTGATTGATGTTCCTTTCCCCCATGGGCTGCTTTGTTCTAAGTCGCCACCACCAACCTAACACCTAACAAGGATCACCTTGTTAATTTATTGGGTGGGGGTGTGTGTGGATAGTTGGAATTGGCTCTATAGATTAGTATGTGGCATTGCCAACATAATACTATTGAACCTTCCAATTCATGAACATAGGAAGTCTTTTCTATTTATTTAGGTCATCCTCAGTCTTTCTTTTCCTTCTGTGTGTTTGTGTATCTGTGTGTGTGCTGCTGGGGATTGATCCCAGGGGCATTCTACCACTGAGCTATATTCCTAGCCCTTTTAGATTTTATTTTGAGACAGAGTTTTGCTAAACTGTCCAGGTTGGCCTCATACTTGTATCCTCCTACCTCAGACTCCTGAGAGCTGGGATTATAGGCATGCACCACTGGGTCTGCCTATCTATTCTTTTTCTGTTATTCTTATTTCTTTATTTTATTCTGATTTGTAGTTTTCTTTTTTTTTTTAATATTTATTTATTTTTTAGTTTTCGGCGGACACAACATCATTGTTTGTATGTGGTGCTGAGGATTGATTGAACCCGGGCCGCACGCATGCCAGGCGAGCGCGCTACCACTTGAGCCACATCCCCAGCCCCTGATGTGTAGTTTTCAAGTCTTACTCTTCTTTTGTTAAATGTATTCCTGAGGGTTGGGGATGTGGCTCAAGCGGTAGCGCGCTCGCCTGGCATGCATGCGGCCCGGGTTCTATCCTCAGCACCACATACAAACAATGATGTTGTGTCCGCTGAAAACTAAAAAATAAATATTAAAAATTCACTCTCTCTCTCTCTCTCTCTCTCTAAAAAGAAAAAAAAATGTATTCCTGAAAGTTTTATTCTTTTTGATGGTATTGTGAATGTAATTGTTTTCTTAATTTTATTTTCTAATTGTTCATTGCTAGTGCATAGAATTATAACTGGGTTTTGCTAGGCATGGTGGTGCACGCCTATAATCCCAGCAGCTCCAGAGGGTGAGGCAGGAGAATCTCAAGTTCAAAATCAGCTTCAGTAATGGTGAGGCATTAAGCAACTCACTGAGACCCTGTTTCTAAATAAAATACAGTGGGGATGTGACTCAGTGGTTAAGTTAAATTCCTCTGAGTTCAATCCCTGGTAACCCCCTGCCAAAAAAAAGAAAAAAGAAATGTAATTGGGTTTTGTATATTGGTCTTATACCTGCAACCTTGCTGAATTCTTTTGTTCTAATAGTTTCAGGGGAATTCTATACAAAAGGAACAGTCCTGAGCTTCAATTATACACACTCTTTTTTTTTTTTTTTTTTACACACACACACACACACACACACACGTGTGTGTATATATATTATATATATATTTTTTTAATTTCTTCTTCGGTGTTGAGAATCCGCCCCAGGGCATTGTGCATGCTAGGCAAGTGCTGTAATACTGAAGTACATCCCCACTTCCTGTTCTCTAATATTTGTCTTCGTTTTCGTTTTTCTGGGGACCATTCAATAGAGGATGAAATTGAGAATTTGTGCAAAAATATCCCCGCCCCCCACTTTTTGTAATGGGGATTAAATATAGGGACACTTTACCATTGAGCTGCATTCCTGGCCTTAAACTTTCAGTCCTCCTGCCTCAGCCTTTCTTTGTCACTGGGATTACAAGTGTGTACTAGTGCACCTGGTAATATTGTCATTTATTTATTTATTTTTTGTAGTTGTAGATGAACAGCATGTCTTTATTTTATTTGCTTGTTTTTTTGTGGTGCTGAGGATTGAACCCAGTGCCTCACACATGCTAGGCAAATCCTCTACCACTGAGCCACAACCCCAGTCTGCAATATTGTCCTTTTTAAGTGTGTTAAGGTAGGAAACACTTATTGCCAGGTACAGTGGCGCATGTGTATAATCCCGATACTAGGTAGGAGGATCACAAGTTTGAGGTCAGCCTTGATAACGTAACAAGGCCCTAAGCAACTGAGTGAGACACTATCTTAAAATAAAAAGGGCTGGGGGCTGGAGTTGTGGCTCAGTGGTAGACCGTTTGCCTTACACCACATATAGATAAACAAAGGTATTGTGTTCATCTACAACTAAAAAAATAATAATAATTAAAAATAAAGAAGAGTTAAAAAAAAAAGGGCTGGGGATGTAGCTTATTGGTGAAGCATTCCTAGGTTTCATCCCCAATACCAAAAACAAACTAAACCACATATCATGTAGCCGGATACACACTTGAAAGACTGCAAGTCCTTTTCACAGGGACCTGAAGATTTTTTATATATGAAAGATTTATCTGATATTTTTTACATATACAAAATTAAACCTGTCATTTGAACATTAAAAGTGCTTTAACTTTATGATTTTTTTCCATTTAAAAATTCAGATATTAGGTGCTGAGAATGTAGCTCAGTGGTAGAGTAATGTGTCTAGCATGCCCAAGGCAGCCTTTGATAACCACCACCACCACTACCATTACACATACATATGTACACACATACATCAGATAGAGCTTCACACATTCTCACAAGTTTAATATTAATGCATTATGTTTCATTAACTTTTACCTCACAACATTACCTTCTTAGTGACTCATAGGTGATTCAGATGATTTTCGACATCTCATTTTAATAGGTGAGAAATCAGCTGGCTTAGGAATAATGGGAAGCATAATGTGACAAGAGCATAAAATGAAATCTGAGTACTCCAAGTTCAGTACAACTTGCTTCCCATTTACTAATGGGAATATTCATGGGAATGTTAGTTCATTCTTTAAGTAGTGAGTTTCTTTTTTTATAAAAACAACAACAAAAATAGTACTTAATGTCCAAGGATTATTGGAATCAGATAGTGTATATTAACTGTGCAGCACAATTCCTGATACATAATCATTACTCAGTTAATGTAAGTTACTGTTGTTTTAGAATCCCAGTCATCTTACTCTTGGTATATAGTTTTTCTCTGTTCCAAGTATAACAGGCCACCTCTATAAAATCTGTGCATTTTGACAAGTGCTAATTGAGTGAATAACCAAGTATTTTCTTTGAATAAAATTTTTTACTTAATTGGTATTACCTTCTGAGAGTTACAGGTGAATTTGTTTTAATTAAACTATATTTTTTAGAGTAGTTTTAGGTTTACAGCAAAGTTGAGTGGAAAGAGAAACCATATACTCTTTCTTACCACAGAGACAATATTCACATTCTGCACCACAGTGAAAATTGGGTACAGTTGATGAATTTTTACTCACATTTTACGAAGTCAATGCCATAGTTGACATTAGAGTCTTGGTGTTGTATATTCTGTGGTTTTACAAAAATATGTAATGACACTTATCCACCATTACAATATCATACAGAATAGATTCATTTCCCTAAAAATCCTCTAGTCTCTGTGTATTTATCCCTCTTCCTTAACTCTTGGCAACCACAAAATTTTTTACTGTTCCTTAATTTTGCCTTTTCCAGAATATCTCATAGTTATTACACAGTATGTATCCTTTTCAGTTTGGCTTCTTTCACTTGGTGATATGTATTTAAGTCCTCTTTTATGGCCTTATAGCATTGAATAGTATGCTGTTATCTGGATATACTGTAGGTATTACTGAAGGACATCTTGTTTGCTTCCAAACTTTGGCATTTATGAATAAAATTGCTATAAACACCTAATACAAGTTTTTGCATGGATGTGTTTTTTACTCATTTAGATAAATACTTAGGATGTGGCATACTGATTGTATAAGACTAATTACTTTTGTAAGAAACTGTCAGCTATCCCAAAGTATCTGTACGGTTTTGTATTCCTACCAGTGGTGAATGGTATTTCCTTTTGCTCCACCTTTTTTTAATCAGCATTTGATGATGTAACTGTTTGGGGTTTTAGCCATTCTAATAGGTGTATAATGGTGTCTCATAATTTTAATTTGGCAGTTCTCTAATGACATGATGTTGGATGTCTCTTAGTGTTTTCTCGTCATTTGTATTTCTTTCTTGGTGAAGTATTCATTCAGATATTATTTTGTTTTTTAATTTCAATCAGAGTATTTATTGTGTGAATGGCTAATCATCGAAATTTTATTTTTTAAATCGAGTTATTTTCTTTTTTTCAATTTTTTTTAGTTATAGATGGACATGACACCTACCTACCTACCTACCTTCCTTCCTTCCTTCCTTTCTTTCTTTCATTTATTTAATTTTTATGTGGTGCTGAGGATCAAACCCAGTGCCTCAGATGTGCTAGGCAAGCATTCTACCACTGAACCACAACCCCAGCCCCTGAGTTGTTCATTTTCTTTTCTTTTTTATTATTAGTTGTTCAAAACATTACAAAGCTCTTGACATATCATTTTTTTTATTAGTTGTTCAAAACATTACAATCATTTTCTTAATGTGAGTTTTAAGAGTTCTTTTCCCAGTCCATGGCTTGACTTTTCATTTTCTTGATGTCTTTTCTTTCTTTCTTTTTTTTAAATTTATTTTTTAGTTATAGGTAGACACAGTATCTTTTATTTTATTTTTATGTGGTGCTGAGGATTTAACCCAGTGCCTCACACATACTAGGCGAGTGCTCTACCTCTGAGCCACAACCCCAGGCCCTTGACATTGTCTTTTCAAAAAGCAGTTTTTAATTTAACTAATTTATTTTGTAATAATGATAATAATAATTGTCATTATTATTGTGGCACAGCAGATTAAATCCAGGGTTGCTCTATCACTGACCTATATCCCCAATCCTTTTTATTTTGTATTTTGAGACAGGATGTCCCTGAGTTGCTATAATCACTTACTAGTTCTAGGAGTGTTAGTTCTTTCATATTTTTTTTTACATAGATGATCATCTCATCTGCAAAGAATTTTATTTCTTCTTTCTCAATCTATATGCATATATATATATATATATACACACACACACACACACACTATGTGTGTGTGTGTGTATTTAGTTGTAGATGGACGCAATACCTTTATTTTTATGTGGTGCTGAGAATCGAACTCAGTGCCTTACGCACTCCAGGTGAGCGCTCTACCACTGAGCCATAGCCCCAATCCCTGTATATGCTTTTTATTCTTTCTCTTATCTTATTGTATTAATTAGGACTTTTAGTACAATTTTTTTTGTTTATTTGTTTCATTTTTTTTTATGTGGACACAATATTTTATCTTTATGTGGCGCTGATGATCGAACCCAGTACCTCATGCATGCTAGGCAAGCACTCTACTGCTTGAGACACAACCCAAGTCCCCTCTACTACAATCTTGAAAAGCAATGGTAGGAGGGACACACCCTTACCTTGTTTCTGATCTTAGAGGGGAAGCTTGTTGTAATCCTCCTGCCTCAGCCTCCCAAGTCACAGATATTATAGGTGTGTTTCACCATAGCCAGCAACTTCTGTATTTATTAATAGGGATTTCTCTGTAAAGAGAAATATTCTCTCACCTGTTATACTAAATTATCATATACTTAGACATGATAATGTTGATTCTTTTTAGTTATTTACTTTTTTTTTTAAAATAAGTTGGTTTTCCTAGCATTCTCTAAACCTGACTACTGAGACTTTTCAAAATTTGAATATTGCAGTGAGCTCATGAATTTAAACATAGTTAATATTTTATAATTCATTATGTTTATATTAATTGGGGCACAGATTTTGCCATGTTTGATAACTGAAAATATTTTTGGAAGGCTCCTAAGGACTGTTTTTTTAAAAAGTCAATTGTTACCCAATTTTTTTGTGTGAAATCCAAAAAGCTCTTCTTTGAATGTGTAAAAAAGTCTTATATGATTGCTCTCAAGAACTTTTGTCATGTTATCATGGCCCTAGTCATCTTTGGTAGCTTTTTAGCTTTTTCATACAACAAGGTGCTTTCTTAGATCCAGAATCAACCATATCTCTAAGGAACCTGAGGAAGGATATTTAGAAACCACAGTATGGAAACTGAATGCTTGTTGCCACTGGATTGGTCTAGAATTAATTAATGTCGGTTTGGAAATACATTATCTATGTAGACATATATTTTTGTTTATTTTCATGATATAATAATTTAGTATTCCATTTCAAATTTAAGACTACCAATCCTGATTCTGCATTACACCTATGTCTATCTACTTTTTCATGTCTCCAAATCTTGTTGTTTTTTGATATTGGGGATTGAACCCAGGGGCACTGGACCACTGAGCCACATCCCCTGCCCTGTTTTATATTTTATTTAGAGACAGGGTCTCACTGAGTTGCTTAGTGCCTCACTGTTGCTGAAACTGGCTTTGAATTTGCTATCCTCCTGCCTTGGCCTCCCCAGCCACTGGGATTACAGGCTTGCACCACCAAGCCCATCTCAAATTTGTTTTTTAATAAGATAACAAATGTAGCCAGGCGTGGGTGGCACATGCTTGCGATCCCAGTGGCTTGGGAGGCTGAGACAGGAGAATCTTGAGTTCAAAGCCAGCTTCAGCAACTGTGAAGCACTAAGTAACTTAGTGAGACCTTGTCTCTAATAAAATACAAAAAAGAGGGCTGGGGATGTGGCTCAGTGGTCGAGTACCCCTGAGTTCAATCCTCAGTACCAAAAAAAAAAAAAAAAACAACTGAATCTTTTGCTTTCGCACATAATTGTCTCAAAATAGCAATATCCATACTACTAACTAACAGTATGATTATTTAAATAAGTTAAGCTTTTTCCTTTTTCTTTCGGCAGTAGGGCCTTAGGCGGGTTAGGCAGACAATCTACCACTGAGCTGTATCCTCAGCCCCTGAGCCTTTTATTTTGAAGGGTGTATAATATATTTACTATGTTTTAAAGTAATTTGGAGGATTATTTCTCTGTGTCTGTATGCTGCAAGTAAAATACTTTTAGCTTGTCAAGCCATGTAAGAGGCATAGGGAAACTTTAAATACATATTACTGAGTGAAAGAAGCCAGTTAGAAAAGTCTGATTCCCAACTGTGACATTCTGGAAAAGGCAGAACTGTAGAGAATGTAAAGATCAATGGATGATGCCAAGAATGGAAGTCAGGGAGCGGGAAAAATAGGTGAAGCAAAGAAGATTTTTAGGCAGAGCTATGCCCTATAACTCTTTATGATACTGCACCTGGCATTGTACATTTAGCAAAACCCATAAGAATGTACAACACAAAGAGTGAACCCTAATGTAAACCATGGACCTTAGTTAACAATGATGTGCAGCCATAACAAATGGGTATCACCAATACAACATATTAATAATTGGGGGAAATGGGGAAAGGGGTTGGGAAAGGCCTGTTGAGAACTCTGTATTTTCTGTTAAAATTTTCTGTAAATCTAGAACTGTGCTAAGAAATAAAATCTATTAAGTAAAAAATAAATCTTTTCTTCCATTGTTCTGAGATGCTTACCATATCAATATTAGATTTCAATCCATATTTAGGACTGTTTCTAGATTTTCTTTTCTGTACCATTAGTCTTTGCATATATATGGCAACAATACTCTTTTGAATTAGGGATTGAATCCAGTGGCACTCTACCACTGAGCAACATTCCAGCACTTTTTATTTTTTATTTTGAAAAAGGATCTTGCTCAGGCTAACTTTGAATTTATGGTCTTTCTGCCTCAGCCTCCCAAGTAGCTGTGATTAGAGCATGTGCCCCATGCCTGCCACGATATTACTTTTTTTTTTTTTTTTTTTGGTTGTGCTGGGGACTGAATCCAGGGCCTTGTGCATGTGAAGCAAGCACTCTACCAACTGAGCTACATCCCCAGCCCTCAACATTACTCTTAATTATAGAGGCTTGTAATATATTTCAATCCAGAAGGTTATTACCCACTCCCCTTTGCCCCATTGCTCTTTGTTTTTAAGGTCCTCCTGGATTTTTTTTTTTTGGGGGGGGCACCAGGGATTGAACCCAGCGGCACTTTACCATTGAATCACATACCCAGCCCTTTTCATATTATATTTTGAGACAGGGTCTTGCTAAGTTGCTTAGGACCTCACCAAATTGCTGAGGCTGGCTTTGAACTTGGATCTTCCTGCCTCAGTCTCCCTAGCTGTTGGGATTACAGGCATGTACCAATGCGCTCATGTTATAATCAACTTTTTTTTTTTTTTTTTTTTTTTTTTAGTTTCTCAGCAGGCACAACATCTTTGTTTGTATGTGGTGCTGAGGATCGAACCCGGGCCGCACACATGCCAGGCGAGCGCGCTACCGCTTGAGCCACATCCCCAGCCCCTATAATCAACTTTTTTAAACTGTAATTTTATTGTATTTGTAAATTAACTTCAGAAGCTGGATTGACATTTTTGTATTGTTGAATCTTCCTATTCAAGAATATGGTTACATTCTGGGAATTTTTGATTCAGTAGTGCTAGCTGCCCCCCATCTTTATTTTATACAAACATTTATGATCAAATTGGTTTAAGATTAGTATTATTTCTTTAGGATGGGCTGGGCATAATGATTATGTCCTCTTCTAAGTATTTTAAGGAGTATTTCTGTATATGACACATTAGTATAATTTCAGGTTTCTCTGAGTGGAGTATTCCCTGTACTATACATATTCTTTTAGATGTAGGTCTTTTTTTTTTTAAATTTTTTTTTAGTTGTGGATGGACACACAATATCTTTATTTATTTTTATGTGGTGTTGAGGATTGAACCTAGTGCCTCACATATGTGAGGCAAACATTTTACCACTGAGCTACAGCCCAAACCCAGAAGTAGGTCTTCTAAGGTAGGTCTTAATAAAAATTTATTTAATTTTGTCAGTTTTCTTTTGGGCCACCTAAGCATCATTGTGTACATTCAAAAACTCTAGTTGTGGTTTCCTCAACATTATATTTTTGCTTAAAATGAGAAGCAAAAATGAAGTAGTACAGTTTATAAAATTAAAAATTGGTAACTGCTTTTGCTTGTGTGTACATTAAAAATATTAAAAACACTCCCTCCAGCCCACCAGAGACTGAGGGGGTGTTTAACCACTGAGCTACAACTCTAGCCTTTTTTGTTTTGAGATAGGGCCTCACTAAGTTGTTTAGGGACTCACTGAGTTGCTGAGGCTGGCTTTGAACTTATGATCCTCCTGCCATAGTCTCCCAAGGAGCTAGGATTACAGGCATTTGGCACCATGCCCAGATTAAAAATACTATCTTTAATGGGAGTGCCAGAAATGATAAATAGCAGAAATCCCATAAACACTTTAAGGGCCTGTGGGCTTTGGGCTTCCCCACTAATAAAATTTTGAAAAATTTCTCACAGTCCTGGAATATATATGGAAAGTTTTGTTTCTTTTCTTTTTCTTTTTTCTTTTTTTTAACACAGTACTGGGAATGAAACCTAGTGGTGCTTTACCACTGAACTAAATCCCAGCCCTTTTATTTTTGTTTTTTGTTTTGAGACAGGGTTTCAACTTCTGATCCTCCAGCTTCAGTCTCCTAAGTAGCTGGGATTACAGGTGTGGGTTACTACTACACCCCCATGAGAAAAGTTTTTATGCTAAATATCAGGCCACCCCCCCCCCCCGCTTGGTACTAGGCATTTAATCCAGACATGCTTTACCACTTAGCTACATTCCCATTACTTATTTTTATTTTGAGATAGTGTTCCATTGAGTTACTTAGTGCCTCACTAAATTGCTGAGGCTGGCCTTGAACTTGTTGATCCTCCTGCTTCAACCTCCTGAGTTGCTGGGATTACAGTTATATACCACTACACTTTATTAACAAATGTCTTTTTAATATGTCCTTCATCTATCTATCTTCCTTCCTTCCTTCCTTCCTTCCTCCCCCCCCCCCCTCTCTTCTCTCTCTTTCTTTGCTGGAGATTGAACCCAAGGCCTTGTGCATGTGAGGCAAGCACTCTACCAACTGAGCTATATCCCCAGTCCCTTCATGTTTCTTAATAATAATAATAATAGCTAACCTCTGTCAAGACTGTATTCTTCATTTTTACAACCCAAACGTTTAAGTACTTTTTGTTTACACTTTACCAATGAGGAAAGTAAACACAAGATTCTAAGGTTACCAAGGTAGTTTATGTAGAAATAGAAAGCAGGATTTTTTTTTTTTCTTTCTCTCTTTTGGGAATAGAATCCAGGGGTGCTCTACCACTGAGCTACATCCCCAGTCCTTATTTTTATTTTGAGACAGGGTTTCGCTAAGTTGCCTGGGCTAGCCTCAAACCTTCGGTCCTCCTGCCTCAGCCTCCTGAGTACCTGGATTACAGGCATGTGTCACCTGGCTCAGCTGAAAAGGAAAGATTATTGAAGATCGTGTCCTTCTACCTTTCCAACAAAGGTCAACCACTTATTCCATGTATTCTTAATTGTTCAGATAAAAGATATTATGGATTTCTTGGAAATATTTATTCATGTGGGTTTTGTGTGTGTTTGTGGTATATGTATGTATGTTTTATTCTGTTTTAAGGTGCTGGGGATTGAACCTAGGGCCTCACATATGCTAGGCAAAGCACTCTCGCATTGAGTGACACATCCTCAGCCCTTGTGTAGATTCCCCCTGCCCCATTTTACTTATTCAGTCTTTTTTCCCCCCTTAGGCAGTTTTAATGTAGATTTATATATTTGTCTATAAAACATCTCCACATACATAATGTAATTTGGTTTAAATAAGTTATCAAATATTTAAGACTCTAGTATGTGGGTATGGTTATCTCCTGATTCACACAGGACATTTAGTTGACATCTTGTGATAATCTAAATCAGTGATTTCCACTTTGATTCTAAGTGAAAACTTGTCGAGCAATATCAGTAGAGTTCCTAAAAAGATCTTTCATATGTAAGGTGTGAGGTTAAATTTATTTTTCAAAGAAGGACCTTTTAAAGCCTTTTAAAAGATTATATTGCAAATTTCCAAAAGGGGAAATTGTTGTACAACATTTTCTAGTCTTATTTGACCCCAAAGCCCTTTGGCTATAGAGCAAAACTATTTTAACATGTGTTGATTCTGGGCATAAAGGAGAACAACTTTAAGTACATCTTCGAGCTTTTATTCAGCTACAGATAAAGACATTAAAGAAATTGGATTTTTTGCTGGAAATGTAGCTCAGTGATAGAGTGCTTACCTGTCATATATGAAACCGTGGGTTCAAACACCAGTATTCTCCCTCCACCCTGCCCCCCCCCCAAAAAAATCAAGAAACTGACATTTTCTAAATTGAAAATTTGTTGTTTTCAAACATGAACTTATCAAATAATAATTGGAGGCATCATGGCACAAGAGAGGACTCAGACTTTGGAGGTAGTTTTCTAGGTTTCAGTCTCAACTTCACTACTTATCACTATATGTATTCTTAGAAAAGGTTCATGGCTTTTTGAATTCTTATCTTTCTCAGTGCTAAAAAAAAAGGGTTTTGATGTTTACAAAGCTTATTACATAGTAATAGGTGCTTATATAGCAATAATAAGCACCTATTACTATGTCATTATACATAGTGGGAGTTGCTGGTAATTAATTTGGGAAACCAGTAATTTAATGTGAATAATAAAGATCTGTATATAAGAATTTTAGTTACAGCCAAGCACATGGTGCACACCTGTAATCCCAGAGATTTGGGAGGCTGAGGCAGGAGAATTGCAAATTCAAGGCCAGCCTCAATAACTTTGTGAGGCACTAGTCAACTTAGTGAAACCCTGTCTCAAAATTAAAAATTAAAAAGGGCTGGGGATTTAGATTAGTGGGAAAGTACTCAAGGGGACAATCTCCAGTATAAATAAATAAATATATATATATACACACACACCTGTATATATTTTTTTCATTTTTTATTAATTATTTTTATCAGGGCTCAGCTGTGGTTACTTTTAGCATGGACTTTTTCTGTTTCTCCTGCCATGCATGGTGGTGCATGCCTATAATCCCAGCTACTCATGAGGCTAAGGCAGGAGGAGTGCAACCTTGAGGCCAGTGTAGCCAACTTAGGAAGACCCATCTCAAAAATAAACAGGGCTGTGGATGTAACTCAGTGGTAAAGCACTCCTGGATTCAGTTCCTAGTACCACATAAGGCATAGTGCCTGTTACATAAAGCAAAGCCAAATTGTCTACATGGTAGAAAGGGAAAAACAAAGATCCCCTGGTTTTGCCAAATTTCTCTCTGGGCATAGTTGAAAACAAAGCTTAAAATGTGCATCCTCAACAAGCTAGACCTAGCAAGCCAATTGGAATTTGGAGAACTTACATCTCAACTGAGATTTCCACACCACCCCCCTTCAGTTTTGTTTTTTGTATAAACAGTTGAGATATGAAAAGAGAAACACTTCTTGGGTAAGTTATTATGCCCTAGTTACCCAATGCCTGTCAAAACACTTGATTAAGATATCCTGTTAAATAGGGTGTGGTGGCATACTCCTGTAATTCCAGCAGTTTGGGAAGCAGAGGCGGGAGACTAGCAAGTTAAAAGCCAGCTTCAGCAATTTAGTGAGTCTAAGCAACTTAGAGAGACGCTGTCTCAAAATAAAAGGGGCTGGTTAAATGCCTCTGGATTTAATCCCTGGTAGGAAAAAAAAACATGGTGATTATACACATACCACCTAATGTGACCATCCTTGGATCATAGTTTGGCAAGAGATAGCTCAGGGATTACAATGTTCCAAAGTTGGTTGCCAGGTGGTTGATGTCCTCTTATCTTTTGACTTGAGAGAGGAGATAGTTAAGACCAAGACTAGATGGTATAGGCTAGGGTTATAGAATAGTTCAGAACCCTCTCCCAGTTTTGCCAATGGATTGGGGTTTGTTTTTGTTTTTATTTTTGCCCCAAGGTAAATACTGCCCTTCTGCCTATAATGCTATTATCAGTTATACTTTTATATAAATCACTGTGTCTAAATGCAGTATTCTCCCAAATCCTTAGGAGGTCAGTTCATTGAAGGGTAGTTACCTCTGAGGGGATATGAAAGGGGGAAAAGTTGGAACAAGGGATATTTCTCAGACGTTTGGATGAACTGCCCAGTCGGGGATGTATGGCAGCAGTTGGTGACATTTGACACTTTTCCCTTAAGAAATTAGAGGGAGAAAGAGATTCCAAAGTTAAGCTCTATTTCCCATTACATCTGTTTTGTCCAGTGCTGTTTGTAGTCACCTTAGATATCAGTAGATCTGAATGTAAATCACATTTACTCTGAAGAGCAAAGCAGTAGGAGAAATTGGAGATTTGATCAACTTATAGTGAGGACCAATCCTTTTTTTTGTAATTAATTTCTTTTTCACTTGTTTATTTATTTATTTATTGGATGTGGTGCTGAGGATCGATCCCAGGGTCTTGCACGTGCAAGGCGAGCGCTCTAATGTTGAACCCACAACCCCAGCCCCAATCTTTTAAAAAATATATTTTTCCTTGTAGATGGACACAATACCTTTATTTTGTTTATTTAGTTTTTTTTTAATATGGTTCTGGGGATCAAACCCAGTGCCTCATGCCTGGGAGGCAAGTGTTCTACCATTGATCCACAACTCCAGCCCATGAACACCAATTTTATACCCAAACGGGTGTGGGATGTTTACATACTCTTTTTTTTTTTTTTTTTTAGAATTTTAATATTTATTTATTTTTTTTAGTTTTCGGCGGACACAACATCTTTGTATGTGGTGCTGAGGATCGAACCCGGGCCTCACGCATGCCAGGCGAGCGCAGTACCGCTTGAGCCACATCCCCAGCCCCACATATTCTTTTTTAAAAGATTCATTATTCTCAATTTGTAATGGACACAACAACAATATTTGTCTCACAGATAGTTGGAGAAAATATTGTGAACGTAGGAATAAATTAGTAATAATAGTAAGAAGAATAATGTTTAAGAAAATATAGAAAAGTAGCCAGGTGTGATGGCTCATGTCTGTAATCCCAGCAACCTGGGAGGCTTAGGCAGGAAGGTCTCAAATTTGAGGCCGGCCTTAGCAAGACACAGTCTCAAAAAAAGAAAGAAAGAACTGGGGATATAACATCCCTGGGTTCAGTAACAAAAAAAAGAAATGAGAAAGGTGAAGTTTCGAAACAAGTTATTTGGGTGATAGAGAATTTATTTAGTTACTCAAACATTTCCTGTTGCAAGGCATTATGCTAGGTTTTGGGAATATAAAGATAAATAAGTTTTTTTTTCTAAGGGAAAAAAAATTTGCAGGGCTAGGGTTTAGCTCAGTGTTAGAGTACATGCCTAGCACATGCAAAGCCCTGGGTTTAATCTCCAGCACCCCCCAAAAAATTACTTTTTAAAAGAGAATTACCTATTGGACTCTAAAGAAAGTTCTTTGGGAGGAGCTTGAAATCTGTGACCAAGGTAATTAAGTTTAATGTTCCCTCCTCTTTGTTTTATTTCTCTTCCAGAAATGCTAATAGCCAAACTTTATTATTGCTGAGGCAAGAATTGGTAGCAGAGATAATGGAATTATCTCCTGCCAAAACTACAATAGACTTTCTTTCTGAACAAAGTTGGCATTGCAAAACTCTTGTACTGAAATGAGAATGGATATTGTGCTGGAGACACACTCAGGTTTTAACTCAAATTAAAACCAGCCCTATCCAGTGTAATTGGAATAGTTCTTTCACATGCATTAAAAATACCTGAGTGTTGTAGTGTACACGTGTAATCCCAGTGACTTGGGAGACTGAGGCAGGGGGATCCCAAGTTTGAGCCAGTCTGGGTAACTTAGCAAGACCTTGTCTCAAAGTAAAAAATGCTGGAGATATAGCTTAGATATAGTAAGAGTGCCTCTGGGTTCCATCCCCAGAACTATAGATAGATAAATAATTATGGCTTAGAAAGGAACAAATACCTTTAACCAGTTTCGCCAATAATTTAAAAAAAAAAATGAATATGGAGAAGAGGTTGAGTCAAAATCCTAAATCCTTATTTTGGAGTGTGGGGAACTGAAAGGAAATATACTAAAATGTAAACCATTGAATTACTGTATTATTAGTGGTTAGGACTACTTTCTTAGTATTTAAACAACTTTATCTTTGTGTGAGGGGGGTATGGAGGTACTAGGAACTGAACTCAAGGGTGCCTTACCGCTGAGCAACATCCCCAATCCTTTTTATTTCTTATTTTGAGATGGGGTCCCATTAAGTTGCCCAGCCTGGCCTTGAACTTGGGATCCTCCTGCCTTATCCTCCTGAGTTGCTGGGATTACAGATGTTGGCCATCCTGCCAGGCTTCCTACCTATCAAGAATTTATAAACAGTTTTATTTTACCATAAATGTTTCTAACAAAGATGAATAACATTGTCCCAACAGTTTTCCCTTTTTTGTTTTTTGTTTTTTTGCTGGTATTTTGCTCTTTTTCATGCCCTGTGTAATTAATTTTTCATGTGCAACCAGAATAGCTTCTTAAATAGTGTACATATGATTATGCCACTTCCATTGAATTTGAAATTATGGCTTTGGATTTAGTGATTCTCATCCCTAGTTGCATATTAGAATTACATGGAAATTCCAGACCTCTACAGAAAAAAATTACCTAGGCTAGGTAGTCTTCAGAGAATTTGAAAAAACTGCTTAGGGTCTTTTTTTTTTTTTTTTTTTTTTGATAGGATATTTAAAAAAATCTACTCAAGTGCTTCTGATATGCGGGCAAGATTGAGAACGCTTCCCTTAGATGAATGATCTCTCCTCTGTCTACTTCTCAGACCTTATCTGCCAACTTCCCACGCTTGTTCAGCTTCACAGGTTTCCTCCTCTCAAAAGTTGTGTTGTCTGTCTTTCCCTCCCGTTCACCCTTCCTTCCTCCCTTCCTTTTTTTGCATTGCTGGATATTGAACTCTGGGTGTCATACATGCTAGGCAAGCACTTTCACCCACCCCCACCCCCCCACCCCCCACCCCACCCCCGTCCTATTTATTCTTTTTTTTTTTTTTTTTTTTTTGTACTAGGAATTGAATCCAGGGGCATTTAGCCATTGAGCCACATTCCAACCCTTTATTATTATTATTTTCATAATGCCTTTATTCTATTTATTTATTTTTATGTGTTGCTGAGGATCGAACTTAGGGCTGCACACGTGCTAGGCAAGTGCTCTACCATTGAGCACCAGCCCACACCCTTTTTATTTTTACTTTTTGGTACCAGGGATTGAACCCAGGGGTGCTTAATCATTGAACCACATCTCCTCCCCTTTTTACTTTTTGAGACAGGTTCTCATTAAGTTGCTTAGGGCCTCCATAAATTAACTGAGGCTGGCTTTAAACTTACAATTCTCCTGCCTCAGCCTCCTGAGCTGCTAGGATTATAGGTGTATGCCAGAGTACCTGGCTTATTTTTTTATTTTGAAACAAGATTTCCCGTCAATTTCCCAAGCTGGCTTCAAACTTGAGATCCTCCTATATCATTCAGCCTTCTGTGTTTGGTTTTTACCTAATGTCCTTTTTTGTTTCAGGATTCCATCTAAATTACCACATTATATTCAGTAGTCACATCTTAAGCTCCTCTTGGTTATGACAGTTTTTAGGACTTTCTTTGATTTTGATAACCTTGACAATTTTCAGGAATACATGTCAGGTTGTTGTATGTCCTCTGGTTGACATTTGGCTAAAGTTATATATTTTAGGGAGGAAGACCACAGAGGTAAAACACTATTTTTATTACATCATATTTAGAGTATATAGTATTCAACAAAATTTAACACTGTTGATTATTTACCTGAGTGAGGTAGTGCTTATCAGTTTATCCACTGTAAAGTTAATATTCCCTATTCCGTTTTCCACACTGTATTTTTTGGAAAAAAGTCACTATATGTTGGGAAAGACTAGGAAGTTATGCTTTAGTTTGAAGGTAAAGTATCTACCTAAGTTATTTGAAATTCTTCCGTACAGGATATTTGTCTCTTCTCCTCCATTTATTTATTCAATCATGTATTTGTGCCAGATATGTTTATTTTGTACTTTGATTTAGATTTAGGTGGACACAATATATTTTATTTTTATGTGGTGCTGAGGATTGAACCCAGTGCCTCATGCATGCTAAGTGAGCACTGTGCCATTGAATCATGACCCCAGCCCCTATGGGGTCTTTTTCAATTGACTACTGTATCCCTTTGACATAGACATTATAGTTTTTTTGTTTTATTTTTTGAGTACTTCCTTAATTCTCAGCATTATAATTTTCTCCACCTTCATTTACATATTTGCTGCAGTTCTTTAGTTAGCCTTTTCTGCAAGGAACCCTGTTTCCTTTTATTGGAGAATGGTATTAGAAAATCAGATCTGGGGGCTGGAGCTGTAGCTCAGTGGCAGAGTGCTTGCCTTGCATATGTGAGGTGCTGGATTTGATCCTTAGCACCACATAAATATAAAACAAATAAAAAAAAAAACTACATAAAAAAATAAGATCTGGGTCTTAGTTGTGTACATAGGGCCTCAAAGCTGACAGCAAAGAGGCTAAAGTGAGTTTTTCTGTATGTACCCATGTGCATCTGTATTAAGCTAAGCATGAGCCAGGTATGGTGGTACACATGTAATCCCAGCAATTCAGGAGGCTGAGGCAGAATGATCTCAAATTCATGGTCAGCCTCAGCAACTTAGTGAATACTTGGATTTATTTATTTAGTTAGTTAGTTGTCAATGGACCCAATATCTTTATTTTTATGCGGTGTTGAGGATGGAACTCAGACCCTCACATGTGCTAGGCAAGCAAGTGCTCTACCACTGAGCTACAACCCAGCCCTGAATACTTGGATTTAAATAAAAATAAAAAGGGCTGGGGATATATAGATAAGTGGTAAAGTGCCCGTGGTTCAAAACCCAGTAGCAAAAAAGAAAAGCTCAACATGAATTGGTACAGATGTCTGTATTACCACATAGATCATTCCAGCTTTTTCTCTTTGGTTTTTTCTCTCTCTGTAAGCTCACTCTTCAGCAGTGAAAAATCTGGCTCCCACCATCTATCATATATTTACTTATTTGTTCAGTTTCAATGTACATATATAGATTCAGCAGCTTCAGATTAATAGAGTCCTTTGGAAGACTCTTAGTGCTTATTTGTAGTACCTGTTGCCTTTTGTCTTAGATTCCAGTCATTTCCAAAGTTTCTTAGGTCAGCACCTTTTCTACACCTGCTTCAGTGAGATTGTTTAATTTATTTGAAATACAATTAGATTATTTCATCACAGTTTGTACTCCATCCAGAAATCACCTAGCATCCTATATGATTTTTTAAATTTGTATACATTAAGATTCACGCTGTGAAGTTAGTTAAGTTTTGATAAATGCAAAGTGTCACACATCTATTTGTCTTAGAATTTTTACATTTGTTGTCCTTTTGCCTGGAATAATCTTCCCACATATTGCCCCATGGTTACCCCCTTATCTTTCATTCCCTTCTGTGCTCAATGGGAAGGCCTTCCTTGGGCATTCAACCTAAAGGACTCTCCGAACAGAATGAAAAATTGTATTCATTTAATTTCTTCTCTCTCTCTTTTTCTCTGTATTGTTTGGACAATCTCCCTCTACTAAGATACAAATTTAGTGAGAGCAGGGACTTTTCTGTTTCCTGAATATTTAAAATACTGGGTCAGTAAAAATATCTTGATGTATGAATGAATAATCCTGTCCTAGGTGTGTCTAGTCTTATTCCTAGTCATGGTTTCATGATTAATAGTATCTGAAAGCAGATTTGTTCAATTCAGCTTCTTGATTAACTGCCTCACTACTTACAAAAGGGATTTGCTTGCAGATTAGGTTATTTCAGTATATTGAAAATGTGCAATTACTTTATTCTCTCCTACATGTTGATAACCCTTTTTAAAAAATATGTTTTAATTAGAGACTTAAAATCTTTGTTCCAGGGTTGAAGTGTATCTCAGGGATAGAGTATTTGCCGAGATCAAGGACCTGCGTTCAATCCATGGTACTTCAAAAACAAATATCTCTGCTCATACTTGTAATTGCATATTAATAACCACTGACTTCCTAGTCCTGCTGTAATTAGAATCAGTTAAGGAATTTTAAAAAAAAAAAAAAGGTTAGCTGAGGAACTTAAAAAAAAAAAAAAAGTACTATTTCCTGATTAGGAAGGTTCTACAATTTTGTATTTTTAACATGTAGTCTGGCATCTAATTAATTGAACATTTGGTGTTTCAGAATCCCACTGGGGGTATTGGGGTTATGGCTCAGTGGTAGAGCACTTGCCTGGCATGTGTGAGGCACTGGGTTCGATCCTCAGCACCATATAAAAATAAATAAATAAAATAAAGGTATTGTGTCCTTCTACAAGTAAAAAAAGAAAAAATAATAAATCCCACTGGGACTGAGGGTAGTTCAGTAGAGCCCTTGCCTACATTCATGAGGCCCTAAAATCCATCCCCAGCACTTTAAAAAAAAAAATAAACCAGTATATGGTTATACAGTAAGATTTTATGATAATTTCTAGAAGAATTCAGTTTATTACTACTATTGAAACATACACACAAAATCTTTTTAATTTGCACTTTTTCTGTAACTGTTTAAGCTCTTTCTATGGGCTAGGTGCTAGGGAATATCATAAGTGAGTCATGGACACTGCTTTCAAGGAACCTACACCCTCTGAGAAGGCAGTAGCATGGATGTAAATAATTATAGTAGAAATTAGAAAACAATTTTGGTATTTTAGGTAGGGAGTGATCCTTCAGACTCCTGTGAGAAGGTAAAATTAGAGGTTTTTCTTTTTCTTTTAAAGAGAGAGAGAGAGAATTTTTTTTTAATATTTATTTTTTAGTTTTTGGCGAATACAACATCTTTGTTTGTACGTGGTACTGAGGATCGAACCCGGGCTGCACGCATGCTAGGCGAGTGCGCTACCGCTTGAGTCACATCCCCAGCCCGGTAAAATTAGAGTTTCATTTCTTTTTTCTTTTTTTTTTTTTTAAAGAAAGAGAGAGAGAGAGAGAGAGAGTTTTTTTTTTTAATATTTATTTTTTAGTACTTGGCGGACACAACATCTTTGTTTGTATGTGGTGCTGAGGATCGAACGCCAGGCGGGCGCGCTACCACTTGAGCCACATCCCCAGCCCGAGTTTCATTTCTTTATTATTATTTTTATAAATATTTTTTAAGTTGTAATTGGACCCAATAACTTTATTTATTTTTATGTGGTGCTGAGCGCCTTGCAAGGGCCAGGCAAGTGCTTTACTGCTGAGCTACAACCCCAGCCCATGGAGTTTCATTCCTTTTTGTTGTTGTTGCACTGGGGATTGAACCCAGGAGTACAATACCTCTGAATTATATCTCCAACCCTTTTTATTTTATTTTTGAGATAAAGGTTTTGCTGAGTTGTTCAGGCTGACCTCAAACTTGTGATTTTCCTGTCTCAGCCTCTTGAGACACAGGAATTACAGACATGAGTCACTGCACCCAACTATAGTCTAATTCTTAAAGAGAATACACAGTGAGAAAGAGGACATGGAAGTCCTTTATATGGACTGTAATGTAGGAAATTGAAAAGTAAGGAGGGCCTGTCACAAGCCAGAAAGAAGATCATTGCCAAAATGGAAAAAGGCCTGGAATGGTCAGGAGATAAAATCCAGATTGTCAGAGCTATTGAAGTCATCATTTCTTAACAGAGTTGTATAGCTATTAATACTTTTTAAATTTTAGTATTGGAGTTTTTAATAGTAATTCAAACTTTAAACATTTTTAATTAGAAAGTTTATTTATCACTTGTGAATTTTAAAAAACAATTATAGCAAGGCATGGTGGTGCATGTCTGTAATCCCAGCAACTCAGGAGGGTAAGGCAAGAGGATTGCAAGTTCAGTGCCAACCTAGGCAATTTAGCAAACCCCCATCTCAAAAAATAAAAGGGGCTGGGGATGTGGCAGAGGATCCCTGGGTCAATACCCAGCACCAAATAAATAAATAAGTCCTGAAAAATCCAAGCTTTAGTGTTTTTGTTTTTTCAAGCTCTGTAAAGGATATCGAGTCCAAATTAAACCCCTCATGTTGTAAATAAAGGAAAATAAATTCCAGAATGTTTTAAAATATGGCTATCCATGAACATGGAGAGCAAAATCAAGCAAGAACTTGAGTCTTATGACTAGTTAATCTATGTCAATGTATTCTTGTCAGGTTGAGATCACTCTTTGTCCTGATGATTGTCAGTTATCAAGAGAAGTTTCCTGAGGATATAGACTTTTTACCTCATTTCTCTAGCCCTTAGACATTATATACTTGCTATACAGAATAGGCACACAGTAGGTATTTGTTGAATGAAAAGGTGAATGGATGGAAAGATAAGACGCCTGTAGTGGTCCTTGAAGGAAGGCTAGTGTTTAGCTCACTGGATATCATATATGCAATGAACTATTAGATTTACTAGGTATTGGGCATCTGAAGGGAAACTTTGGATGGGGGGCAGCACTAGAGATTGAACCCAGGGCCTTGTGCATGCTAGGAAAGCACCCTACCACTGAGCTGCACCCCCAGCCCCCTCAAGGCAATTATTGAGGGAAATAACCTAGAAAGCCAGATTGGGTTCACATTATAGAAACACTTAAATCTGGGCTAAAGATTTTGGAATTATTACTTTCATTTAAATAACAAAAATAACTTGAAATTATTTCAACTGACTATTCAAAGGTTTCAAACAGAGGAGTAATGCACACAAACACACTAAATACACAGGAATAAGAATCAAAAGGAAAGAGAGAAATTAAATTATTTATTGACAGTTGATTTGAGGTGTTAAGAAAGGTTAATTAAAGATTCTGGCTGTGAAAATGGAAATGTTACAGATGTAAGATAAATGGAAAATGGAACTGTCAAAACTTGTTTACCGATGAAGTGTGGCAAGGTGAGGTTGAGGTTTCCAGATTTCTTTCTTTCTTTCTTTCTTTCTTTTTTTCCATTTTTTTGTGATAATGGGGATTGGATTGAACTCAGGGCCTCCTGTATACTAGTCAAGTGCTCTACCACTGAGGTCTATCCCCATCCCCTTTTATTTGGAGACAAGATCTTCCTGAATTGCCTAGGCTATTCAAAACTTTTTATCCTCCTACTTCAGTTTCTCTAATGCTGGGATTGTAATTGTGTGCCACCACGCCCAGCCAGATGTCTTCTGTCTAGATGTTTTTGTGGTATCACTAACAGATACAGTAATTTTAAAGGGTGGATTTGAATGAGGTACTGTGCCTTGTCTCGGTGGATGTGGTGAATGGGCTACTGGAAGTGTGTTGCTAAGAATTGGAAGAAATAGTGGGCCCAGAGATTGTACTAGCAGTTCTACATAGAAAGGATGCTTGAAGGTTGGGGACTGAATAAGATTGCCAAAGAGAAAACCAAGGATATATCCTTAGGAAATTACATTTAGAGGGATAAGAAGAAGAAGAAAACATCTGAATTACAGATTCTTTTTCATAAAAAGCTTTATACAGTTCATATTGAAGCTATTTATAAAGTAATATAAATTAAGTGATATAAATTAAGGAAAGGCATAGCATTTTTCAGGAAAACTGCATTGTATCATTATATATTAAAATCAGTATAGTTGTTTACCTTTAGAAAATATTTTGCTAGACCCAGAGGTTGACAAAATATTTAAAATTTTAACTTGAATTTGAGTGAGAAAAATTTATTTTAACACTAGTTCTCTTTAATTGAAAGCCTTGAAGTTTTAGAAATTCTGTGAGTCTAGAATAGTTAATTTTTTTTTTTTTTTTTGAACCCAGGGATGCTTAACCACTGAACCACATCCCCAGACTATTTTTGTATTTTATTTAGAGACAGAGATTCACTGAGTTACTTAGGGCCTCGCAGAGTTGTGAAAGCTGGCTTTGAACTGGTGATCCTTCTGTCTTATCCTCCCAAGTCCCTGGGATTGCACATGTGCGCCACTGTGCCTGGCCTAGATAAATTTTTAATCAAAGTTTTACCATGCTTTAAACATCTACCTTAAACATTTAGTGCATTTTCCTATCATTATTCAATAAGGATTCCTTTGGGGTAAAAGTGCTCCAAACAAAAAAGTAAGTACTATTGATTTTTTCTCAAGTAACTTTTATCTTTCTTTTTAGGATCTGACTGGCATAGAATCTATGGATCAATGTCGCCATACTTTGGAACAGCATAACTGGAACATAGAGGTATATAATAGGATTTGTTCTAAGCTTATTCCATTTGTTGTCCTGGTCTGACAAAGAATCAACAATATGTGTTGATATTGGCAGGAACCTTTCCATGGCAGGAACCTTTCCCCGAAATTAAAGGTGTGGGAAATGGAGAAAGCCTGTCAAAAATGTATGAGATCATAAATAGTGAAGAAATCCCATACTCTTATTCCCTTCTTAATTTTTCTTAATAGCTGTTTGAGGAAACTATTAGATTTTTATATTTGGTGTTTAACAGATACTTTAATGTGAACCTTCTTATTACATATTTTGTAGCTTATTCTTTTGGTTTTCTAGGTGATCATGTCATTTGCAGCTCAGTGATTTTTTTTTTCATTACTTGCATCTTTTGTTTCTTTTATTTGATTATGAATTGGCTAGAACTTTAGAATATTGTCTAAGTCATCAATAGTAGTAGCAAACATCTGTTCTCACTGTCATGTTTCTGATATTGTATTATCAGTTGTAATATTGGTTGTTGCTTTGAGTTAGATTCACCAGAATGTAAACTTTATGAGAGCAGAGGATTTTTGTTTGTTTGTTTCTTTTAGGTTTTTTTTTTGTGTATGGTTTTAGGGATCAAACCCAGGGCCTAGTGCATGCAAGGCAAGCACTCTACCAACTGAGCTATGTCCCCAGCCCTCTTCTAGTTTTACTAACTGCCTTGTTCCCAGCATATAACATTGAGCTTGGCACATCATGGACTCTCAATAAATATCTGTTGACTAAATCCATTCTTAGAATATTAATGCTACAAGGCATTAATACTATAGACTTATTAATATCATAGACTCATGCCTGTAATCCCAGCAACTCGGGAGGCTAAGACAGGAGGATCAAAAGTTGAAGGCCAGCAGTAGCAAGTTAGTAAGACCTGTCTCAAAATAAAAATTTAAAAAGGGCTGGGCATGCAGCTCCATGCAGAGTACCTCTGCACTGAAAAGGAAAAGCCATGTACATGTTACACACCCACATAGGCAAAAGGTTTCAAAAAGCATAAAGAAGAAATCTATCACCTATAAACCACTTTAAACCACTTTATGTATAGATATTGTTATATTTTAGTGTATTTTCTTTCTGAATCTCTATTGAAATGACTATATGGATTTTTTAAAAATAGACATTTTTAAAATATATTTTAGTTGTCAATGCACCTTTTATTTTATTTATTTATATGTGGTGCTGAGAATCGAACCCAGTGCTTCACTCATGCTAGGCAAGTGCTCTACCAATGATCCACAATTCCAGCCCTTTGAAATGACTATATCGATTTATATATAATTTTTTGAGATAGGATTGTGCAATATTTGCAGTTTTTTCACTTTCATCTATTTTATAGCTTGTAAAAATAATAGACAAAATATATAAAAATAATTTTAGTTTTTTCAAAAGTTCAAAGAAAGCCTAAGATAAAGTATCAAAGAAATTCCATTAATATCACTTTCCTACATTGTTTCTTAGTCCTGCTTTCCTAAAACTGCCATGTTAACTATCTTCTCCCATCCCCACCCTTTGTACTGGAGAGCACTTTAACCCAGGGGCATTTTGCCACTGAGCCATATCCCTCACCCTTTTTATTTTTTATTTTGAGACAGGGTTTCACCAAGTTTCCTAAGCTGACCTTGACTCAAGAACCTCCTACCTCAGCCTCCTCAGCCAGCGGGATTACTGGTGTGTGCCACCATACCCACTAATAATTTCTTTTGATATTTGTCCAGATATTATTAATGCCTATCTAAAAAATATATTTTTTTGAGAATTTTTTTTAATATTTATTTTTTTTTAGTTTTCGGGAGACACAACATCTTTATTTGTGTGTGGTGCTGAGGATCGAACCCAGGCCGCACGCATGCTAGGCAAGCGCGCTACTGCTTGAGCCACATCCCCAGCCCCTAAAAATATTTTTGTTATATATTTCCTATATAGATCAGAGCTTTTTCCCAAGTGAACTGGAGTTTTAGTTTATAGATACTAATGAAGTTTATTAATTTATTTTTAAGACAGCTCATTATATGTTGGACTGGGGGTACATAGTTTTGCCTAGTATGCATGAGGTCCTGATTTTGATTCCCAGTACCACAAAAACAATAACAACAAAAACTATTAAAATTACTTTTGCTGGGCGCAGTGGCGCATTCATGTTTATAATCCCAGTGGCTCAGGAGGCTAAGACAGGAGGATCATGACTTTAAAGCCAGCCTCAGCAATGATGAGGTGTAAGCAACTGAGTGAGACCCTGTTTCTAAATAAAATACAAAATAGGGCTGGGGAGGTGGCTTAGGGGTTGAGTGCCTCCCCAGTACCAAAAAAAAAAAAAAAAAAAAAAAAAAAACCACTTTTATAAAAGATAACTATGTTTAACTGAGTACTGTGGAGCACACCAGTAATCCCAGCAATTTGAGAATGAGCAGGAAGGTTGCAAATTGGAGGCCAGCTTCAGCAACTTAGCAAGACCCTGTCTCAAAATAATAAGTAAGTTTGAGGATGTAGTTCAGTGGTAAAATTCCCTTAGGTTCCATCTCATAGTCACAGACTTGTACAGTTACCATCACAATCAATTTTAAAACATTTTCATAAAAATATTTTAGATCATTTAGAAGATTACCCCAAAAAGAAACCCCATACTCTTTAGCTATTACTTTCTGCCCTTCCACCCCTAACTAGTCTACTTTCTGTGTAGATTTCTTTTTTCTAAACTTTCATATGAATAGAATCAGAGCATGTGGTCTCTTGTGACTGACTTATATGTTTTCAAGGTTCATCTTGTAGCTTGTATCAGTACTCATTCCTTTTTATGGTCAAAAAATATTCCCAATGGGCTGAGGGGTGTAACTTTGCTGGAGTGCTTGTCTAGCATGCACAAGACCCTGGGTTTAATCCTTAGCACCACCAAAAAAATAAAAAATAAAAATTCCTTTGTGAAGGAATTTTAAGACTAATCACCTCTTGGTCCAGTCATCTACTACAACAAAATATCATAACCAGGAGGGCTTATAAACAAAAGAAATTTATGTCTTATACTGGAAAAATGAAGGCACTAACTGTCTAGTGAGAATCCATTTTTTGGTTCACATGTGACACTTTCTTACTGTATTTTCACATGGTGGAAGGGGTAGGCAGCTGTCTAGGACTTCTTTTAAAAGTCACTAATCCTGAGCTGGGGATATAGCTCAGTTGGTAGAGTGCTTGCCTCACATGCACAAGGCCCTGGATTCAGTCCCCAGCACCACCAAAAAAAAAAAAAAAAAAATCACTAATCATGAGTCCTACCACACTGGTTGCTGGGTTTTGATATAGGAAAATTGGGGAGGGTGGTTTACAAAAATGCAGACCATAGCACCACAATATATTCATTCATCATTTGATTGATAATTGGGTTTTTCCACTTTGGGCTGTTAATAATGTTGCAGTGAATTAGTATGCAAGTTTTTGTGTGAATGTATATTTTTAATTTTCTTGAGTATATACTTAGAAGTAGAATTTGTTGGGCTATATGGTAACTATTGAAGACCTGCTAGACTGTTTTCAAAATGTACCATTTTAATTTCCAACAGTAATGTATGAATATCCCAATTTATCCATAGCCTTACCAATACTTGTTAGCATCTTTTCAGTTTTAGCCATTCTAAGGATAGTATTTCATTGTGTTGTTTTTTTAAAAAAATTTTTTTTTAGTTGTCAATGGACCTTTATTTTTTTATTTGTTCATATGCAGTGCTGAGAATTGAACCCAGTGCCTCACACATTGTAGGCAAGGGCTCTATCACCAAGCTACAACTCCAGCCCTCATTGTGGTTTTGATTTGCATTTTCCTAATGACTGAAATTATGTTGAGTATCTTTTTTTTTTTTTAATAATTTATTT
The DNA here is from genome assembly GCF_048772815.1 of Callospermophilus lateralis. NCBI lineage: Eukaryota > Metazoa > Chordata > Mammalia > Rodentia > Sciuridae > Callospermophilus > Callospermophilus lateralis. The sequence continues at coordinate 42,231,467 of NC_135309.1, forward strand.
TTGAATGTAACATGAGTTGCCTCTTTCTTTTCTTTTTCTTTTTCTTTTCTTTTCTTTTTTTTTTTTTTGGTATGAGGATTGAACTCAGGGGCCCTCAACCACTGAGCCACATTCCCAGCCCTATTTTGTATTTTATTCAGAGACAGGGTTTCAGGGAGTTGCTTAGCACCTCACTGTTGCTGAGGCTAGATTTAAACTCCGTGTGTGATCCCCCTGTCTAGCCTCCCAAGCCGCTGAGATTACAGGCATGCCCTACCATCCCTGGCAATGTTGAGTATCTTTATGTATGTTCTTGTTAGCCATTTAAAAATCTGCAAAATTGTTTTTGCTTATTTTTAAACTAGATTGTTTGTCTTTGGTGTTGAGTTGTAAGAATTCTTTTTTTTTTTTAAAGAGAGAGAGAATTTTAATATTTATTTTTTAGTTTTCGGCGGACACAACATCCTTATTTGTATGTGGTGCTGAGGATCCAACCCGGGCCGCACGCATGTCAGGCGAGCGCGCTACCGCTTGAGCCACATCCTCAGCCCAAGTTGTAAGAATTCTTTATATTCTGGATACTTGATCCTTGTCAGACATGATTTGTAAATATTTTCTCCAATTTTTTAAGTTTGTTTTTTATTTTCTGGAGAGTGTCTTTAGATGCATAAAAGTTTTTCATTTTGATAAAGAGATTTTTTTACTTTTTTCCTTTGTTGCTTATGCTTTTGGTGTCAAATCTAAGATAACATGGCCTAATCCATGTTCATGAAGATTTACATCATTGTTTTCTCTAACGGGTCTGGGGATGTAGTTCAGCGGCAGAGTACTTGCTTAACGTGTGAGGCACTGGGTTCAATTCAGCATCACATAAAAATAAATAAATAAAAATGCATTCTACAACTGTCTATCTACAACTAAAAAAAAAATTTTTTTTTTTTTTTAATTTAAAATTTCAGGGCTCAGGTTGTGGCTCAGTGGTAGAGCACTCGCCTAGCTTGTGTGAGGCCCTGGGTTTGATCCTTAGCACCACATAAATAAATAAATAAAGGTTTTGTGTCCATCTACTACTAAAAAATATTTTTTAAAAAAAATTTAAATTTCAACCAGGCATAGTGGCACACATCTTTAATTCCAGCTACTCAGGAGGCCAAGGCAGGAGAATTGCAAATTCAAGACCCCGTCTGGGCAACTTAGTGAGACCCTGTCTCAGAACAAAAAATAGAATGGACTGGAAGTGCAGCTTGGTGGTAGAGAACGCTTGGTGAGCCCTAGCACCACAAAAATAAAAAATGTGGAAAAAAATTTCAAAATTTTAATTCTTATACTTAGGTCTTAATGTGTGTGTTTTGAGTTAAATTTTGTGCATAGTTTAGGTTTAGGGGTTCAATTTCTTTTGCATGTGGCTAAGTAGTTAAACCAGCCCCATCTGCTTAAAAAGTATTTTTTCCCCCACTGAATTGTAAAACTAGGAGAATGTCTGAAATTAGCCAAACCACACGGTTTAAAACCGGCTATCAAGTTTAGAGAATACATGGCCTTCCAAGGCCTTACTCCCCATTCTGACACCAACTTCAAGTTCAAAGTATTTCAAAAATCATCCTGGGGTTTGATAATTCACTAGAACTCATGTAAGTTGTTACACTCGTGGTTACAGTTTATTAAAGGGAACTGATACAAATTAAAATCAGTTAAAGAGACGCAAAGGGCAGAGTCTCAAAGGGTTCCAAATGTAAAACTTGCATACTCCTCTCTTATGGAATCAGGATGCATTACCATCCTGGCACAGGTGTTTTGCAATATACCTGAAGTTTTGTCAACTAGTTGTGGTCTGGAATGTTGAGGGTTTTTTCAGGGGGTGGGTGGGGGTGAGGGGGGCTTCATTACATTGGCATAATTGATTTAATTACTTATGTGGTTGCACTCAGTCTCCAATTTACTAATAACCAAGTTACTCAAAGGCCCCACCCTAAGTCACATTTTTCTTTCTGGCGTGGCCAATCTTCACCCCAAGACTATTGGGTGAGGCAGTTCTAGCTACAACCCACAAACAAAAAAGTACTTCTATGAGATATGGCATAGATTACCTCCCAAGATACCAGACATTTCATTGGGTATGGCCAAATTTTTTACTACTCTAGGATAGCCCCCTTTTCAAGGGCAGAATTGAGATGAGAATGAGTTTTTAAAATTACCTTCATTTTGCACATAAGGAATCTGAGGCTTATAAATTGAGTGCCTTTTCTGAATGATGAAGCTAGGGTGCAGACCTATGCCAAAGTCCTACAATCAGATGCCTCTCATCAGAACTGCTACATTGCACAACTCCAGGGGATCTATACACTGTGTTGTTCCCTGTTAATAGCTTTTCTTGGGATTGTACAGTGATGCACCTTGTATCCCAGCTCCCTTGAATAATATATACCATCTGACTAAAAGCATTATACTTGCTGCATTGATACAGCTTTCAGACAAGTTCTCTGTGTTTTGTTGTTGTTGTTGTTTGTTTGTTTGTTTTTGTTATTGTTTTTTTAACCAGATTTGAAAATATGCTACTCAGATCACCTTTGTGTAATGATCACCCTTTTTAAAACACCCAATGGTTGCCTCATCTCTTCTGGGTTGATGTGAACATCATTGAAACTCTTGCTGTTCTGTTTTCCTTCTCAGGCTGCTGTACAAGACAGGCTCAATGAGCAAGAGGGTGTACCGAGTGTTTTCAACCCACCTCCATCCCGACCCCTACAGGTTAATACTGCTGACCACAGGATCTACAGCTATGTTGTCTCAAGACCACAACCAAGGGCAAGTTACTTTGTAGTTGGCATTTCCCCCTTTGTGATTTTATAAATTCATTCCCTTGATTCTTTTGATCTCTGTTTGGTAGGAGTGAAAGAAATATTCAGATTGTGAACATGTTAGCTAGAGCCTTGGGCCATTGGTAGATTTGTGAGATATAATTTTATTTGATTTTTAAATTAATTAATTAACATTGAAACTATCATTTTTTTTTGTTCTTTGCCAGTTATTTGGAGTGTTTTCTGTGCCTCGTTTTAAATATCTGAATGGGTTCATTTACATGTGTAAAATTGTTTACTACACATTTAATAGATCACCCACTTTTAAATTAGAATCTCTTGACCAAGTTCTTTGTTGCTTCAGTTAATTTCAGCTACTTTTGAGAAAGTGTTTGGAATCCATTGAAGTCCTCTACCACATCTTCAAAGTTAATATTGAAGGGTTAATAAGCAAAGAGGAGTTTCACTTAAGTTTGACAGGCATTTAAGAGCTCCAGTAACCTGGTATTTTTCTTTTGGGCGTCTAGAGGTGGATTTCCATTTCAAATTTTAATTTCTCAACAGTTAGGGAAGTCATATATGTTATATTTATTTATTGATAATGAACTCCATAGAACTTCTTGGAATTTCTCTTTCTTGAGATTACATCCATTTCTTACACATACATTCAGAATCCTAAGAAAGCATCCCCTTTAACCTTGGAGCCATAGACTTTACTCTTGTCGTCATACTTTTGTGGAGTACTTAATATTTTTAAATACATTTTTGGTTTTTGGTACTAGAGATTAAACCCAGGGGTGCTTTACCACCGAGCTATATCCCCCGTCCTTCTTATTTTTTACTTAAGTTGCCCAGGCTGGCCTTGAACTTGGGATCCTCCTTCCTCAGCTGGGATTACAGGTGTGTGCCACTATACCCAGCGGAATACTTGATGTTTTAAAATTAGAGTTTAGGCAGGAGGATCATGAGTTCAAGGCAAGTCTGGGCAACATGGCAGAACTCTGTCTAAATAGATAAATACAGTCAGTACTGTTTAAGTACAGTAGTTCATCTTTATCCTTGAAGGATACATTTCAAGACCTCTAGTAGATGTCTAAAACTACCAATGGTACCAAACCTTGAACATCTTCCATCTTTTTTGTGGTGGGGAGCTCCTGGGGATTGAACCCAGGGGTACTCTACCACTGAGCTACACATAGTCCTTTATTTTTATTATGAGACAGGGTCTCGCTAAATTTCTGAAACTAGCCTCAAACTTGATGATCCTCTTGCCTTAGCCTCCCGGGTTGTTTTCTTTTCCATTTTACCTAAGCACCTATTACATACTATGGATGTAACTTTCTCTTTTTTCTTCTTCTTCTTTTTTTTTTGGTGGTACTGGGGATTAGACTTGGGGCCTCACATATACTAGGCACCTGCTTTACTCCTTGCAGCAGTAAATTTTGCAGTTTGTAGTACAACAGCAAAACTAGCATGGATTTTTTTTTTTCCTTCACAGTTTCATAAATAAAGATTTGTTCTTACCATATATCTTAGCAACCTCAGCATAGAATATTTTTCTCTTTCTTACTTAGGCCTTTTCACTTAAAGGAAACACCTTCTAATTTTTTTTTACATATCCAGATTGGCAACATCACTACTCATTTGCTTTGGGGCTATCATCAAGTAAAGTAGGGGCTACTTTAACACAAGCACTGCGTTACCTGACAGTTAATCTGATGATTAAGATGGCCACTCATCGACTAATGGGTAGATATAATACACGGTACACTGAACAAAGGGGCAATTCATATCCTGGGTGGGATGGAGTAGGGTGGAGTGAGATTTTTATCACAATAAGAACAGCATGCACTTTAAAACTTATGAATTCTTTATTTCTGAATTTTCCGTTTAATATCTTCAAATCTCGGTTGACTATATATATAGGTAACTGAAACTGCAAAAAGTAAAATTGTGGATAAAGAGGAGGGCAGCTACCATACTTGTTTTAAGGTATTCTGAGGTAGAAGAGTATAGATTCCTAAAGAATTATATAACTCATAGAGTAGTTCTGTGTATGCCCAGTGTTTCTCTATCTTGCTTTAGGCTTGACTAGGTATTTGGGACCCTAATGTCAATGTGGGGCTCCAGAGTTCCCTGGCTGTCTCAGGTTAGCACAATATGATATCTGAACAGTGCTTTGTAAACTACAGAGCCCTGTATGTTTACTAGTTAATAATAACAACAGTAATAATCATATTAATATTTAGTATTAATACTAAGCCTATCAGCCATATGAGGATTTGTTATTGTGGTAATATACTTATCATTTACATACAAATGTCCAAGTAGATCTTTCTATATCTACATACTATATTTTGATACATATATATCTAGAAAGAAAAGAATGAGTATTATTATTTGGAGAGGCAAACTTATGGTTGAATTTGATAGCCAGTGGAAGTAGCTGCAGGAAAAGTGTTAAAGGAGATTTAAGACAAAGTCAGGTAAAAAAAAAAAGGAAAAACAATAGTATTAAATGGAATGAGATCAAAGGCCGTAGCATTTGAGAAGGACAAGGTTTAAAAAAAAAAAAAAAGTAAGGTAGCCCAGCATGTGGCATGTACCTGTAATGCCAGCTACTTGGAGGGCTGAGGCAGGAGGATCACAAGTTTAAGACCAGCCTGGGCTCTCATTAAGTTTAATGACACTGACTCAAAAATAAAATTTAAAAAGAGCTGGGGACGCAGCTCTTTTTAAATAGTGCTTGCCTAGCATGCACAAGGCCTTGGCTTTAATCCCTAGTACCCTGCACATGCATGCATGCCCCCCAAACCCCCTGCCACAGACACACACACACACAAACACACAAGGAGAAGGTGATGAGGAAGAGGGGAAGAGGAGTATCATAGTGGGGGAAATCACATGAAAGAATAAAAAAGTGCAAAAATTTGAATTAGCTATTTTGTAAGTTATTAGAGATTGGAAGAATAGTCTCTAACTTTGTTTTTGGAATTTCAGGGGCTGCTTGGATGGGGTTATTACTTGATAATGCTTCCATTCCGGTTTACCTATTATACGATACTTGATATATTTAGGTATGTACCTCTATATTTATGTATTAATAACAACAGTGTAGACCTTGGGACTGAAGCTTAGATGAGCATAAATTTTATGCTTTTATCAATTTTGACTTGCCAATTTGTTATCAGATTGAATATTCTTCCTGAACTTTTACTATAGTTTAAAATATTTTAAATTGTTCAAGCATAGTTGCAGATGTTATATAATGGAATTGTTTTAAGTTAGTCTTGTGTGTTTGCAAGAATCAATCTGCCTACATTTATTGGTCACCCCTTTCTCCCTCCACCATGTTTGTCACTTCTACATTTCCTAGTTAATCCCCACATCCTTTACTTTCTAACCACCATTATCTCCTAACTTCACACTCCTTGGAACTTTTATCCTAAACTACTTCTCCATCTGACTACTCATAATCTCAAAAAATTCTCTTGTCTGAGGTCACCTACTTTGCCCTGGATTCCTCCTACAATAGTGGCATCTCTCTAGATACTCTCTCATGTACATTTCCCTCTACCCTGACAATCTCTAGGATGCTGAAACTGAATCCCTTTTGCATATACACCCACTTGCTTTATAACTTCACCTTCTAGCTTCCTTCATGTTACAATCAAAGAGCTCATTGTTGGAGGCTACAGAGGGTCCAAGGTTAGGAAATGCTGAGTGGAGCCTGACTTTCAGATTTGGTGTATCTGTCTAGAGCCACACCTAAGCTATATGGGAAACGAACATGTTTTGGGTATTCAGTCCAGCAGGTGGAGCTAGAAATGTGACCTGTGCCTTGCATACAGTATAACCTTTACCTTCCTCCAAATATGGGGTTTGCTTTGCTCTGCTCTAAGGAGCAGAAGCTGGAAGTGATGGGCTAGAAGTTAGGACCTAGCAGCTACAGAAATTTAAGGATCAGATAATACCTTGGCCTCTTGGTGTTTTATGAGACTGTCTGCTTAATGGCTTCCTTGCTTTAGCAAAGTTCTTAATGGCCACTAATTACCTGCTTGGTACTTTTTTCATCCTTGTAGGAATGGGCACATTTAAAACCTTTAAAATCATAATGAAGACTCTGTCCTAAATTGTGTTGGCTGTAGGAATGTGTTGTGATGAGAAATAAAAAAGTTAAAATCTTTATCCATTTCTCAAATTTTGAATGCTTAAAAAGATAACCCTAAAGTATTTCAGAGAAAGTAGACAATATCAATTTTATGCAAGATTTCTAATGACTCTCTTACATACACAGCTTATTACATTTTGTGTTTCTTATTTTCTGTGGAATGTTTGTGTCAATGAATTTGGTTTGATTACTCAGAAAAATATCTGGTGTAATTATATACACATGGGGGATTTGTTGAGGGGTGAAGGAATTGGCTTAGAATTTGATAAAGAAGATGTCATAGTTTAGTCACCTTTTCTGTGCTGAAAGTTAAGTAAATGACTATTGTTTGCTTTCTTTGGGAAAATATGCATGGCGTGTGTTACTAATTTTAATGCAGCTGTATCATCCAGGCAACTTGTTTATGTTGTGTAGCACATTGGCCCCTGCCCCATTGCCTTCTGTGGAAGCTTGAAGCATAAAGAAATGGTGCTATACAAATAGAATGGGCTCTTTAGGAATAGATGTGTGTTACCATCAGGTAATGCATCCTTAACTTTACAGTAGCTACCCATACTACAAATCTGTCAGTATATCGTGGATTATTTTTAAAAATCTTCCTTCATGGACACATCAACCATAAATTATCAAGCCAATTTTACTTGCCCCTTTGAAGAGCAAGTAAATCACAAAAAGTTCAGGATTGAAGTCTCGGTCCATAATTTGAATTGCTTTGGAGTTTGAACAAAAATCCAAAATACCAGGAGAACAGAAACGAGAGAGAGGGGCAAATAGGACAAATAGAAAGAGGTGTCTGTTCTAGATCAGCACTGTCTAGTAGAACTTTCTGTGATGATGGAATCATTCTATCTCTGCACTGTTCAGTATGGAAGCTAGTGACCACATGGCTGTTAAGCACTTGAAATGTGGCATGTCTGACTGAGGCATTGAATTTTTAATTGTTTTGATTTAATAACATTTAAATTTAGAATAGCCATAGTGGCTAATGGTCAGTGCTACTCTATTAAACAGTGTCTGGGAGCATGGCCTGACCCCTAGTCTTTTTTACCATAGTATCTTCCTTTTCCACCCCTTCTAGTTCTCAATTTTTCTGCAGAAAGCACTCCAGTCATTTGTTTAGGCCAATGTTGGTATTTATAATCCTAGTAGTTTGCATTCTTCTTGAACAGGCCATGGAACAACACTTGCAGCTTTATGGCTTTTGAGCCAGATTCTACTCCCAGGTTTGATGATCCACTTAGACCATTCACCTCCCTTTGCTGCCATGCCTCTGGCTCTGTTGTAGGAAACTGTACAAACGGGCCCACTCCATATGCACTGCAGTAACCTGGATTCATGTGATTATTTATTCCTTCTTTCCCAGGTTTGCTCTTCGTTTTATACGGCCTGACCCTCGCAGCCGGGTCACTGACCCCGTTGGGGACATTGTTTCATTTATGCACTCTTTTGAAGAGAAATATGGGAGGGCACACCCTGTCTTCTACCAGGGAACGTACAGCCAGGTCAGTGCCACAAACCATGTAGATGCCAACTTACTGATATGATTCTGTCCTCAAAGGAAAGCATAGCCCAGCACTGATCATGTTTTTTACTCTAAAATCTTAAATAGCTCTTCACTGCTTACAGGGAAAGAAAACAACAACAACAACAACAACAAAAAACTGTACCTTTTAGCTGGGCCCTGTTTGATCTAATTCCAATGTTCTTTTGAGGTCTTTTTGCATAACTTATTTCCCTATATCCTATGTTCCGGCCAAACCCTTCCCTCAACACACTCTATACTTTCCTACCTCTGTGCCTTTGCTTTTGCTATTCCCTCCACATGGAATGCCTTCCTCACATTTTGGCTAATTGAAACTTGCCTATCTTCAACCAGCTCATGTCATTCCCCTTTCTAACCATTCTAATTATTGTGTTCTGTCCTGCCCTACCTTGTAGTCTAAAATATTAATTTCTCCTTTTGTTCTCCCCTGCCCCTTTTTAAATTTATAGCATTTTCCACTTCCTCCTTATAATTATTTGAGTTCATGTCTTATATCCTTTACCAGACTGTACATGGCTTGAATGCAAAGGCTAAATCTTTTTTGACCCCTTACAGAATTGAATAAAGTTATAAGTCTTAGACTCGGGGTAGCTCATCTCATTTATCCTAAGCCACATAGACCTCTGACTATCACCTCCTAGGGGAGGAAAACTTCAGTTTTCTGGGTGTTAGGCATTTCTCTAGTTGGTCAGAGAAAAAGAGAATTAAGACTGTGGATATTGGCAAAAGGGTAGTTTTATTCTGCAGCCTTTAGAATTCCTGAATCTATCTAGAGAAAGAGAAAACTGCTTATCCTTGCTTCTGCTTTGATTTTCCCACATCTGCTTTTTCTCACAGTTATTCTCCTTGCTGGCTGCTACCACTGCAACCAACCAGCAGCAAGCATCTACTAATGGCATTAAGGCCCTGTGCTGAATGCTGGAGACACAGGGATGAAAAAGATGTGCACCTCTCATGTACCCTCTTTCCTGTGATCCTAGGGGTAGACCACCATTGGCCACTCAGAAAATAATTAAAGTAAATGGTGCTCAGAAGTAAACACATGCAAAAGTATAAATAAGACTCTTGGACACTAGCCTTAACTTTGAGAATCTTTTAAATCCTGTGCTCCTTAGAATGTCTTTGGGTCTCATAATCCTTCATTCCTGCTTGTTATGTGGCCTATGATCAGGATCATCTTCGCAGGGTTTTTTTTTTTTTTTTTTTTTTTTTTAATTTCAAGGATGTTATAGCTATGAAGTGACAGTTCTCACCTCCCTTTTCACCTGGTCAGATTCTCCTGTTTTTTCTTTAGACTTTGGGAATAGCTGGCTTTTCTGTGATTTGTAGGGAACCTTTGTATGTCAGCTTGTCTACTCTCATGTGCTTGATACAATTTAAATCCTAACAACTCTAAAACCTTTTTATTAAAGCTTATTAGTATGGACTTTTTATGGGGAGAAAAATACCAGGGGTGCAAAGGTAGGAGCCCAGGATCTTTTTAGGTTTCTTGCTCACATTTTTTCCTTATTTTTCTTTTTTTCTTATGTTTGTAGTGTATATGTTAAGACCCTTAGCTTCAGTAAAAGGTCAGGGCACTGTTTTTATAATAATTAGTGATCTTCTTTTTCTCATAGGCACTTAATGATGCCAAGCGGGAGCTTCGCTTTCTTTTGGTTTATCTTCATGGAGATGACCACCAGGACTCTGATGAGTTCTGTCGGTAAGTTAATTGTTTTCTTTCTCTTTTCTGGCCTTTCTGCTGACAGTTTATAGTCAACAAGTTGTTCTTACTTCTTTTCATTTTCATTTCATCTACTTCTTACTTCTTTTTCCACAGCAATACTCTCTGTGCACCTGAAGTTATTTCACTAATAAATACGAGAATGCTGTTCTGGGCATGTTCTACAAACAAGCCTGAGGGATACAGAGGTAAGTTGTGTTTCTTTTGTCTTATTGAGATTATGGGGGTATCTTTGCCAAGGTCTTGAAAGACACACCATGTCATTTGTAACATGACTATTCTGTGGTAGACACTGTACTAGTTGTGGTTTTTATATTATGTTATTTAATCTTCTTAGCAGTCATGAGAGGATTGTATTACCTCTACTTTGTGGCTTAGGAAACGGTCTCAGAGAGTTTAAGCCACAGGCTTGAGATCACATAGTTAATAAGTTTTGGAGCATGATTAGGTCTGACAGACTTTCATTCTTTATAGTTAACCATTGCCAGAGACTTTTATTTTTAAAAATGAGCCTTAGCTAGTAATTTTCACTTTAATCTCAATGGGTATTTTTATTGAAGAATTTATTCTCCTCATCAGCAATTTTAACAGAGCTTCTTGCAGAATGAGTTAGCTGTTTGAGTACCTTGAGTGCTGATATGGACTTAGGAAGCTCAGGTCTTTGCTGACAATAACTCTTAATTGGAGATAAATATTTTTAGAAGTCATTAGAAGATATGAAGACATCCAGTGAAGAAAAAGGCATTGTTCTGTAGCTCCTTGTCTCCAGCAGCCCTGAGAGCATGATACATGTCAGGCATTATGCTGATCTTAAGAACCAAAGATGCAGCAGGTGTTTTCCTTGCATCCTGGAATCTGAATCTTTTTATTCCCTAATTATGTCTTAAACATCTGATATGTTCCTGCAGCATACATTTTGCCATTCTAACATGGCTTTGTGAGGCTGGTAGTGGAGATGAAGAGAAGAAACTAAGGATACTTTTTATAGATTTATAAAATCCCTTCTTATAAGGAAAATAGAATTCCATTATGGTCAAATTTTGGTTATTTGGAGACCATCTTTCTTTCTCCTTTGGAGCAGAACAGCCTTTTTAGACCAAGGGAAAGTAATAAGGAAGGAAATTAAGCAAGAAAAAGAAAAGATAGAAGATGATGTTGGGAATCATCGCCAGTAGCATCAGGCTAGGTGAGACTTGTAAACTTGTCCCCTTTTAGGCTTGACCCCTAGGGTGAACTATGCTAAACAGTAGAAAGATTTTTTTTAGATTCTTTTCCTACCATTAGGAAGATATTGTCTTTGAAGTCTGCAATATACTAACCACACCCCTGGAAAGCCTGTCCTATTCTAATTAAGCACCTAAATGTGGTGATTCAAAAATATAACAAAGAGAGCTGGGCCCGGTGGCACAAACCTGTAATCCCAGCAGCTCAGAGGCCGAGGCAGGAGGATCACAAGTTCAAAGCCAGCCTCAGCAAAAGTGAGGCCCTAAGCAACTCAGTGAGACCCTGTCTCAAAATACAAAAATAGGGCTGGGAATGTGGCTCAGTGGTCAACTACCCCAGAGTTCCATCCTGGTAACCCCCCTCTTCCCCCCACCCTTAAAGAGAAAAGATTAAGAATCTAGGAAGGGAGCTGGGCACGGTTGTGATCCCAGTGCCTTGGGAGGCTGAGGCAGGAGGACCTCAAATTCAAAGCCAGCCTCAGCAAAAGTGAGGTGCTAAGCAACTCAGTGAGATTCTGTCTCTAAATACAAAATAATTGGGCTGGGGAAGTGGCTCAGTAGTTAAGTGCCCCTGAGTTCAATCCCTGATGTTAAAACAAACAAACAAACAAAAAATGTCTAGGAAGGGAAAAGAGAAGCAGAGATGAATGTTATTTCCCATTTATCTCAACGGGATTAAAGCAGTTTTCTCTCTCCCTTTATGGAAAATTTGAGAGTTGATTTGTTTTATCCCCAAGTTCTGCCCTTAATCTCTTGGGTGTTTCTGTCAGTCTCACAGGCTTTACGAGAGAATACCTATCCATTCCTGGCCATGATTATGTTGAAGGATCGGAGAATGACTGTGGTGGGACGGTTAGAGGGCCTCATTCAACCCGATGACCTCATTAACCAGCTAACATTTATTATGGATGCAAACCAGACATACCTGGTGTCAGAACGCTTAGAAAGGTATGAGAGACTTTCTGAAAGGAAGAGATCAATTTGTGTATCTGGAGGCTGACATGGGACTCCACAAACCCTTTTTCCCTTCTCTTAAGCAATTTTAATAGTCCTCCCTAATTGGGGTCAAGATGTTTGCATGTTTTGACCTGAATTACTCTACATCATTTCATCTATTCTTAGAGGTATAAATCAAAATATAGGGCTTTATCCTCAGGAATGAGTATTGTGAGCCGGACATGGTGGTACTTACTTGTAATCCCAGCAATTCAGGAGGCTGAGGCAGGATTGCAAGTTTGAGGCCAGCCTGGGCAACTTAGACCCTGATAAAATAAACTGAAAAGTGCTGGGAATGTAGTTCTGTGGTACTGTGTCCCTGGATACAGTCCCCAGTACTGGAAGGAAAAAAAAAAAGGGAAGAAAGTATAAAACAAGAATGTGTATTTATTCAACCATTTTGATTGGCTAAATATTTGTGTTATGTGAAAAAATAGGAAATACACCAAATTGTTATGATATTTTATGTTTTTAGTGGAATTCATTTTTGGTCATGGGGGTGGTGTGATAAGGGTTGTTATTGTGGTTAGTAGAATTCTGAATAACGTTTTCGCCTTTTTCAAATCTTTTATGATGTATGTATGAGTCAAGTGCTGTGTATACAATAGTGCAGAAATTTAGAAGGGTATTTATAAAATACAGTATTGATGATTATTTCAAAATGATAATAATAATGTTATGATAAAGGATAAGCTTTTATTTTAAAAGTTAAAAATTGAGAGGGAAGCTTGTAATTTCTTTTCCTGCCAACTTACACTGAGGAAAGAGATGGCTCTTTGAGATTCTGCCATTCTCTGCTTTTAAAATCCTTCAGAAGATCAACATTTTCACCCTCTTCCAAATTTTCAACATAAAATTCACAGAGGTCTGGGGATATGGCTCAGTACTGCATGAAACCCTGGGTTTAATCCTGAATGCCACACACAGAAAGAGGGGCTGGGAGGGGGGGCGGGAACACAGAGCTATGTGAAATTGCTGTTTTCCTTTTTATACTTTTGATCTGTTCTTAGGGAAGAAAGGAACCAGACCCAGGTGCTGCGACAACAGCAGGATGAGGCCTATTTGGCCTCTCTCAGGGCTGACCAGGAGAAAGAAAGGAAGAAAAGGGAGGAACGGGAGCGGAAGCGGCGGAAGGAGGAGGAGGTGCAACAGCAGAAGCTGGCAGAAGAGAGAAGGCGACAGGTGATGGAGCATGCCTCTGTTCTCTGTGATTCCCAAACTACTGAGATTGCTTAAGTGTGAAAGGAACCTGGTGTTGACACACACCAGCAATTCCAGCTACTTGGGAAGCTGAAGCAGAAGAATCTTAAGTTCAAGGCCAGCCTGGAGAACTTAGAGAAATTAAAAAAAAAAAAAAAAAAAAAGTGGGAAAAAAAATGTGAAAAAGAAAACATGAAAGGAAAAATTATGTGGTAATTATGGGTGATTTATAATTTTTTGACCTTATTCATTCTTAGTACTAGTGTAAGCTGATAACACATTTCAGTAATGTACTTGTTATAGCCAGGGTCTTTTAGCCATTACCCTTTTCCTCAAATAGTCTAATACCTGAACATAATCAGTAAATAACATATGTGATGCAATAGTTGTTTCTTGTCTCTTGCTAGGGGTTTTTCTGAGAGTAATTAGTTATTAGTTTTTCTTCTGAGTGCATAATAAACCTACATGATCCTGTTTCTGTAGTTGAGCTGTATTCACCTTTGCTTTTGTCTCTACAGAACTTACAGGAGGAAAAGGAAAGGAAGTTGGAGTGCCTGCCTCCTGAGCCTTCCCCAGATGACCCTGAAAGTGTCAAGATAATTTTCAAATTACCCAATGATTCTCGAGTAGAGAGACGATTCCACTTTTCACAGTCTCTAACAGTAAGCATCACTTAAGTGGGTTGAAGTGTTTCTGACATCTGGGCCATAGGTCTAGAAGCTTTTATAGCCTTCATTCCTTATTTGTATTTGTTCTATTTTGTTTTGTTTGTTTCTGTATTTTGCAGTGCTGGGGATTGAACCCAGGGCTTTGTGCATGCTAGGCAAGCACTCTACCATTGAGCCCCTACATAGCATTCTGAGAGTGTTATTAGTATATCTTCAGCTCTGATGAACAGGGAAGGAAATAAGAGAAGGGGTGTAACATCAGAAAACACCAGGAAGAGTACAATAACTATTGAAGGTTTCTTCTTTTCTGGCTATCAGCTCAAAGCACTTTTTTTTTTTAATATCTTTAAAAATCAAACCCAGTGTCTCACGCTTTCGAGACAAGCACTCTACCACTGAGCTACAACCCCAGCCTGAGCTCAAAGCATTTTTTTTAAAGGTTTTCTTTCATTATAATGTTTGAACTCTGCTAAACAAAAAAAAAAAAAAAAAAGAAGAAGAAGAAGAAAGCCTTGTTCTTCCAGGTCTTTGAGGTTCTTCCAGGTTCTCTTTTGGCATTGACTTCAGAACTCCTGGTTGTTTAAAGAAAAGCTTTGTCTTCAGTGACCTAAGAATCACTGAATTACATATCTCAATATAAGTAGTTCAGGTGCCTTTATCTCTCCCTTTATGCCCTTCTTATCATATAAGAAGCCCCACTTCCTGAGGTTCCTTATTTATTTGGAATCCATATTTGTTATTGTCATTTCCATAGGTAAGTAGTTAAAAACAGAGACTCTTATTAGAGTCTCACAGAATGAGAACCAAACTGTCACACTACCAGAGTTACTAGATATATTTCTTTAGTTGCGATACATATCTAGCCTAAATTTCTTCATTGGTAAAATTAGTAAAGTAATATTACTAAGTTGCTTGCTCAAGTTACATGTTTACATGGACATGTGGATTTTAGCTTGTATTACTAAGTTTCACAGTTTGTACGTCTGAGCTCTATGGAATTTCTAGCCCCAAAGCTCAGATAAAACTGTATGTAAAATAACCCCAATTTACTCTTCTGAGAGTTTTAGAGGAAAAAAATCTATTAAAATTGTGGAACATGGGCTGTGCTTGTAGCTCAGTGGTAGAGCACTTGCCTAGCACATGTGAGGCACTGGGTTCAATCCTCAGCATCACATAAAAGTAAATAAATAAAATAAAGGTATTGTGTCTGTATACAACTAAAATTATTATTTTTTAAATTGTGGAATGTGGGCTGGGGATATAGGTCAGTTGGTAGAGTGCTTCCCTCACATGCACAAGGTCCTGGGTTCAATCTCCAGCACTCCCCACCCCCGCCCAAAAAAAATAAATTGTAGAACAGAATAAGAATAGGCCTGTGATTAAAGAGGAACCAATTATTTCTTTTTTCCTTATATTTTTAATTGCTGCATTATAGTTGTACATAGTGGTGGAATTTGTTGTTACGTATTCATACATGCATATAATATAATTTAGCCAATATCAGTCTTCAGCCCTTGGGAGCTCTTTTCAACTAAAGACTTGTAAATAGGTTTCTCCCTAAAAGATGTTTCTTAAAAAAGACCATCCTGCTGGGCCTGGTGTGCACATCTATAATCCCTGTGACTCGGGAGGCTGAGTAAAGCTGGAGAATCATAGGTTTGAAGCCAGCCTCAGCAACTTAGCAAAGCCCTAAGCAGTTAATATTGAGATTCTGTCCCAAAATAAAAAAATAATAGGATATAATTTAGTGGTAAAACATCCTGGGTTCAATCCTCAGTACCAAAAAAAAAAAAAAGAAAAGAAAGAAAAGAAAAGAAAAAGAACATCATAACCAGCTGAGGCTGAAAGAAATGTTTGGTTTTAAATTGGGCTTGCAGAGGGAGAAAGAAAGTATAAAGGAGAAGTGCAGTGCTGATTCTGGCCTGGAATTTAACATTCACAGACATAACAACATATAACCAAATAATGATTTAGAATGTTTCAGTGCTCTTTAGATCTTGTGTCATTTTCCTATCAGCTCGGATCTCCACATATAATATCAGAGAATGACACATTTGCACATGATGCTCAGCTCTTGATAGTGGTAAAATGCTAAAATGAAAAAGGATAAAATCTCTAAATTCCATGAGTGGGCAGAAAAGTGGCATCTGGCTTTCTCTTAAATGTGTATAAAAGAGATCCAGTTTATACTCAGCCACACACTCATCTTTCTGTCCATTATAAACTAAAAGGGACATAATGTGGTGACATGTTTATTGGTGGTGTCAGCTCTTTTCATTGGTAAGTGAAAACATGCCAGTTTTATAAGAATATTGGATAGTCTCAAGCAATAATTGATATACAATATAATTGATATACAATATATATTATTTCAGGGTTGGGGATGTGGCTCACTGGTAGAGCATTCACCTAGCATGCATGGGGCCCTGGGTTCTGTCCCCAGCACCAGGAAAAAATATATATTTATTATTTTACCCTCAGATGAAACCTGTTTTGGGTTCATACCAAGAATACTTGATGTAAATCTAACTGATGCATCTTAAGAAAATGAGAGTTAGTATTAATGGAGATTGCAAAGAATCAGAAAATGCTTGAAGTTGATGGACTAAAATATGACAAGTTTATAAAGTCATTAGATAAGGGAGAAATAGATTTAATCCATAAATTCTAAAAATATAGCTTCTTAAAATTCTCTGAAGAATTGAAGACAAATGAGAGAAAGACTGCTTCATGCAGAAGGGAAAAAGCCAAGAAAATTCATTGTTCTGAGAGGTAGAACAAAAAGAAAATATATTCTTTTTTTTTTAATATTTATTTTTTAGTTGTAGTTGGACACAACACCTTTATTTCACTTGTTTATTTTGGTATGTGATGTTGAGGATCGAACCCAGGGTCTTGCACGTTCGAGGCGAGTGCTCCACCACAGAGCCACAACCCCAGCCCTGCCCTGAGAAAATATATTCTTACAAAACAAAAGGAAGAATAATTTGAATGGTGTGTTCCTCATTTTGAGGGTTGACCTGAAACAAAGTAACGCAATTCACAACACAGAGTCTTTGATAGAAATGAAAGCATGATGGAGATGACCTGTTCTTAATGTGGGCATTAAGAGATAGGGAGAAATAACCATGGCCTATATACAAGCAGATTGTTCACACTTTAAGTTTTAGCAATCTTGAGTTTTGCTAACTTCCCACTTTGCACTAAATATTTTTAAGTCTTTTTTAAAAATATTTTATAGTTGTCAGTGGATTTTTTATTTGATTAATTCATTTATATGCAGTGCCAAGGATCAAACCCAAGGCCTCACATATGCCAGGCAAGTGCTCTACCATTGAGCCACAACTTCAGCCCCCCAGCCCTTTTTAAATTTTATTTTTGAGGCAGGGTCTCAATAAGTTGCCCCAGTTGGCCTCTAACTTTCTACTCTCTTGCCTCAGCTTCTTTAAGAATATCAAATCTTTTTCTTATTGATTGATTGATTGATTGGTGGGCACAGTACCTTTTATTTATTTTATGTGGTGCTTAGGATCAAATCCAGTGCCTCACGTGTGCTAGGCAAACACTCTACCACTTAGCCACAACCCCAGCCCAAATGTCAAATCTTGATCAGGTTAAAGAGTGTGTTTACATGAATGGCAACTCAAATCTGAGTCCAGATAGCTCAGGTTGGTGTCTAAAAATATGAACATAATAAGAATATACATAGAGAGTCATAGATTTACAGATTTAAAGTTTTGGTTTTATACACACATGTACTAGATGTGGGAGTTTGTATATATATTTATCCATACATACATAGGCATATTCTCCATAGTGAGTGCCTAGAAACAGCACCTCCCATTCAAAATGAGCATACCCAGCACCAAGATCTTGGCTTTTGAATACCATTGTCCATTAAGTAAACAGGCTGGAGATGACGTTCTGTTGTAGAGCACTTGCCTAGCATGCATGAGGTCCTAGACTCACTCAATCTCTAGCACCACAAAGAAGAAGAAGAACCAGATCTCTCTGGAGGACATGCCTGATTCCAGAACTTGGACAAGGAATATAAAAGATTATCCTAGAACATCTTGACCCTGAAAGCAAGGAATTGTTCAGAAATTGATGACATGTTAGATTCTGAAGGCAGCCATTCATCATGACTGTATCTGGAGTAGTTTGAACATTAAAATAATGATTGTAACATTATAACCTATTGAGTAAAATAGGAAGACAGAAATTTGTATTGCTACAAATAAATGTAAATGTTTAAGGAACAGAATATCTTCATAGTTTCAGAATATTTGATAGAAATAGACATATATCCTATCCCCAAAATATATCCTACCTGAAGAAAAAAGCATAAATTCAGTGGAGAGACCTGGCAGACACCAACTGAAACAGATAATCAAAATGAACATCATAGATAATGGAACAAATTAAAAATGTGCTTCAATCAGATAGGGTACATTGAATAGAGTGCAGCATCATTTCTGAAATACTCCTATCAAGGATGCACAACCTGAATTTGATTATAAATAAATATCAGACAAACTGAAAGACATTCTGAAAAATATTTGACCATACTTTATATACAAATTGAATGATTTCTTCTGAACTAAAGGAGATTTAAGAGTCATGACAAATGTAATAGTTCTAAACTAGATAATTTTTTGCTAGAAAAGATAATTGGCAAGGGGTTGGGGATGTGGCTCAAGCGGTAGCGCGTTCGCCTGGCATGCGTGCGGCCCGGGTTCGATCCTCAGCACCACATACAAACAAAGATATGCTTGCCGAGAACTAAAAAATAAATATTAAAAAAAAAAAAATTCTCTCTCTCACTCTCTCTCTCACTCTTTCTTTAAAAAAAAAAAAAAAGAAGAGGAGACAATTGGCAAAACTTTAGTGGGGCCCAAATAATGTAATATAGTCCAACCCTCCCTATCTGTGAGTTTTGCATCTATGGATTCAAATAACACAGATCAAAAATTTTAATGTCATTATTTATTCTCTAAACAAAACAGAAGATAAACGACATAGCATTTACATTTTTAGATATGATAAGCAATCCAGAAATGAGTTAAGGTTATTCATTATATATAAGGGACTTGAGCATCTGGGGATTTTGGTATCCACAATGGGGTTCTGGAACCAATCTCCCATGAATACTGAGGGATATATTGTATTATGGTAATAATATGTCAATTAGATTTCCTGATTTTTTTTTTATACCTTTATTTTATTTGTCTATATTTATGTGGTGCCGGGGATCGAACTCAGTGCCTCATGCATGCTAGGCAAGCACTCTGCCCACTGAGCCACAACCCGGCCCCTAGATTTCCTGATTTTGAAGGCAGTGTTGTCATCATGTAGAAGGTTGTCCTGTTTGTAAAACATACATACCTTCAAGTATTTTGGGGTGATGAGACATCAGGTTGGCAGCTCACTCAGACCTGGTTCAAAGAAAAAAAATTCTATATCCTACACATCCTGATTTTTTGTAACTTTGTGATTATTTTAAAGTTTTTTTTTTAACAGATGAATCAATTCAGAGTAGGACTAATATTGATCTTAGGTGATTTCTTTTTAAAGGACTACCCCACATATTTGTTCTGGTAAATGGGAACACCTGAAAATTCCAGTGTAATATGACTGCTTCATGTCCCATAATCATCTTAGGAAGAGTTGGGTGACATTTGACTTTATAGTGGTGCATGCATCTCTTTTTCTCACTATCATTCTTTTTCTATATGACTTCTGCAGGTAATCCACGACTTCTTATTCTCCTTGAAGGAAAGCCCTGAAAAGTTTCAGATTGAAGCCAATTTTCCCAGGCGGGTACTGCCCTGTGTTCCTTCAGAGGAATGGCCCACCCCTCCTACACTGCAGGAGGCGGGACTCAGCCATACAGAAGTTCTCTTTGTTCAGGACCTAACAGACGAATGACACTTTTTCTTCCTCTCCCCCTCCCACCCTAATCCCTTAAAGAAATGGAGAAAACAAAAAAAGAGAGAAATTCATATTATTATTATTATAATACAATATTTTTTTTAAAAGACTGCTGCATCCTAAGGAAGGATCAGAAACCATGCTGCCTGCAAGAGTCACAACCTGTGTGTGTGCACAAGGTTAGCAGTGAACGTACCCACTTGGCAAACTCACCCTTCCCTATGGCCTCCGTACCATGCATCTTCCAAGTGAATGGAGACTCTTCACCTCCAACCCGTCCATTGTCCCAGCTGGGGAAGGGGACATTCCCACTAGTTTCCATTCATTCTTGCTTTTATGGAAAATAAAAGTGAAAAACCTCTATCAACCAGCTACAGCAGCATCTCCTGAGGACTTGCTTCTTCCACCTCTGGAGAAGAGAGGGAAGAGAAAGCACAGAACAGAGATGTTCCTTGAACTGCCACAGTTTATGTATAACTTTGTTTCTCTTGCTTTGTAATGACCAAAGGATTGAGGCTGACATAGGTGTATTTCTTTTCCTTAACATTGTTTGATAAAGAACCAATTCTTAAACATGAGTTTATGCCCTGGGCTCCTTTAGCCCATAATAGTGTAATAAAGGTGCCCCGGGCTGGTTTGTGCTTATTTCTGCTATTGCCCCTCTCATGTTCCCAGAGAGGTCCTATTTTGGTCCAACTCTTGCCATCCTTTCATACCACCTAACCACCCCACTTGGAGGAATAGAGGAATCTGTAGCCCTACAAAGGCCATATATGTACAGATTACACCCATGTGTGTGGTGAATGTTCACCTTTACATATACCTGCAGCTTTGCCTTGGATCTGTACCAGGTGGTGGTGAAGGGTCCGAACCAAAGGATAGCAGCTCTTCATTCCTCTTCTGACATTGCATGCTGCTTCTCCCAGCTTTTCTGAATTGCCAAGCGTGGTGCCTTCCCAAGGACTGACATGGCCTGCTGTGGAGCCAGCAGAACCACATGAGAGTGCCCTGCCTGTCAGTGGAAGTGTGTTTTAAGGATGGAACCAGAGGAGAGGTCCTGAAGAGAAACAAGACTGGACTCCCAGCCTTTGTAAGCTGTTGAAAGGCACAGATCACTTTCTGATGTAGCTACCAGCTGGAGGCGGTCATATCCTCTCCCTCTATTGCTGTATCAAAGTAATAGTTCCCCCCCCCCCAACCTCTGGATGTCTTGTCTGTGGTTGAGTTTATGATAATGGGTACATGGGTCAGGCCATGTATTAACATGCTATTGTTCAATAGCTTGATGGGTGCAGGGTTATACATGGAAGCCTTCAGAAGTCCTATGGTTGCTAGCATGCTGTGAAGGGCAGGGCTTCAGGTCAGGTTTAAAGTACAACTTGATTGATATGTCGTCTCCAAAGGCTTTCTCTGTTGATTAACTAAAACCTAAGGACCACTTTCTTTACTAGTAGTAATAGGCTTACTGTTCTCTGCAGCCCTCTGCAGGTTTGTTGAGGTAAACCCATGGGCCTGAGGGAGGTACCTCATCCATAATACCTGGGTAGTGTGCGAATTTTCCAGTGGCCTTGATACAGGAATCTAGAACACCATCTGTAGGGAAAGTAGTTCTGTTCCTACCTATCATTCTTCCACTTGGTTTCCTACTGTCCCAGAGCCAGATGGGTGGAAAACCACCCCCTCACAAATTCTCAAAATGTGTCTGGAGTGGACATCAGATGAATGATGTTCTCCACTCAACCTTGGATGAAGTGTGCTCATTGACAACCATGCAAAGAGGAATTTCTCCACTCAGAGCCTCCCTCTCTGTTTGCAATTCACAGCTGTTTCCCTGGCAGCACATGGGAGGGTGTGAAGGACCTTCATTAAGCTGGGTATACAATGTAAGTATTTTGCCCACATCTCCTTGGGGAAGTTATTTTTCTCTCCCCTTAATAACTCAGTCTCATTCTAAAATGTGCACTTTATGCCTCTTGCCTTTCTTTGATAACTGTTTAGTAAAGGAGGTCAGATGCCAGAATATTAAGACAAGGTCCCTCTATCAATACAACTCTTGGGACAGCCTGCCAATTTACTGTAGGTTTCAAGAAGCTTCAGCAGAAGCACATGCCGTATCTAGTCCCTTTTAGACCCTGTGCCTGCCTCCTTGCTGCCCCTACTACTGCTGCCTGGATGCCATTTCCTTTCCTTGTAGGTGAAATATGGGCTGCACATTTTATCACTTAATGCCTGTACAATCTGTTACTCCCAAGGACCTCTGGGAGCTTGATGGGACCTGCAAGGGAGAAAAGGCTGAGGTGCTGGTAAGCTACAAGCATTTGCTCATTTCCATATCACTTCTGGGATATTTCAAATGGCAAGTCATCAATTGAAGAAAACACTTGTTTGAAGTTTTGTTCTGCACTCTCAAAACTGAAGTTGTAGATACAGCTGAATAACCATGGAACACGATCAAGCAAAGACACCTATTGGGGTCATTGAATTTCTGCAGCCTCGGTGGGATCCTTCTGGTCTTTTCTTCCACTTGTGCAGAATTTCCTGCAGCAAATATTTCTCCTTTCTTGCCTCTACCATGAGATTTGGAGAAGGAATGGCAGAAGGAGACTATCTCTTTAAAAAAATTAAAAAGAACCTGGAATCAACTAAGCAGTCACTATGAAAATTGTTAACCGTGCCAAGGCCAAGGAAAGAGTTTCAGAAAATGAAGAGTGGTAACTCCCAGAATACAAAGTCAGGGGGGTATTATCACCTGGTGCTTGAACAAGGAGCTCCACCTTACAACTGTTTTTTTTTTTTTTTTTTTTTTTTTAAGGATTTGTAAAGAACGCAGCAATGGGAAATCCATCCACAAAGGATGCAGTGCCCCAACTTGTACTGCAGCTGAATAGTTAAGTGATAATTTCCTGAAGAAATCTAGTGTACTTTAAATTTTTTTCATAAAGGTTTACATTGTATTGTAGGTTAACATTAAATGTTTTATAACAAAAATTTCACAACTGGCTATGGGTCTTTCTGTCCAGTAGAGGTGTGACATCTTTTTCTTTGTGTGAGGGAAAGTTTGAAAAACATTTTGGAGTAAATGGGACATCGCATTGTCAAGAAGCAAGGAAGAAGCCGGTGCAGCACACCTGTGATCCCGGCAGCTTGGCCAAGGCAAGAGAATCACAAGTTCAAGGCTAGCCTCAACAACTTGGCAAAACTCTGTCAGCATAAAAATAAAAAGGGCTGGGGTTGTAGCTCAGTAGTAAGGTTCCCCTGGGATCAATCCCCAATAACAATTAAAAAAAATCAGAAATAAGGAGTTAAAATAGATCTATATTGTATCCCTGTGAGAAATAGCAATTTAGGCAATATGGTAGTGTAAAAAGCAGGCAGATCTGGTATCAAATTTTCATTTTCATTTATCAGCTTTGACCTCAGGTGAGTTCTTAGCTCCCATAAGCTTTAGTTTCCTCAGTCATAAATGAAACTTGCCATCTTTTTCAGGATAGATTTGAAGAACAAATTAGCCAAAAATGGTGAGACACACTGGTAATCCCAGCCTTTCAGGAGGCTGAGGCAGGAGGATTGCAGGTTCAAAGCCAGCTTGTCTTCAGAAATAAAAAGGGCTGGGTGTAGCTTGGTGGTAAAGTGCCCCTGGATTCAATCTTCAGTAACCCCCCCCCCCCCGCCTCCAAAAAAAGAACAAATCAATGTGAAGCACCTTACATACTTTAGATGCCATCATTTGTTCCCCCTTTCCTGTAAGGATATATTTTGAAGGAATATTTTCTTGCAGAAATAACTTATTTCGGGGCTGGGGTTGTGGCTCAGTGGTAGAGTGCTTGTCTAGCATGTGTGAGGCACTGGGTTTGATTCTCAGCACCATATATAAATAAATGTCCAGTGACAACTAAAAAATATTTAAAAAAAAAAAAAACTCCCTTTCATATGGAGTTTATTCAATTTTTTTTTCCCTTTTTCTTTTGGTGAGGAGTGGTAACTCTCACTGGGGATTTAACTAGGGCCTCACCCATGCTAAGCAAGTTCTCTACCACTGAACTACATCCCCAGCCCTTTTCTATGTTTAGAGACACGGTCTTCTTGAGTTGCTGAGTACCTCGCTGAACTGCGAGGCTGGCTGCCTTAGAACTCGTGATCCTCCCGCCTCAGCCCCCAAGTTGCTGGGATTTCAGGTGTCCAGCACCAGCCCTGTTTTTGTTTCTCCTGTTAGAGCTGTATCCTGGTAAAACAGTGATGAAAGAAGAGTAACTAACACCATTCCAGCAGATTCTGTGCTATTGGAATTCCTCTCCTAGGGTATTTTCCCCCTGTTTTCATTTAAGCTTCAACCTTTCTCTTCATCTGTCTTCACCTATCTTTTCCTGTGCTAAGAACTCATGCCTGTAAACTACAGATTTGTATGTGTGTACATTTGATACTACCTCTGAGCTACATCCCCAGCCCTTTGTTATTTTTTAGGCAGGCTCTCACAAGCTGCCCAGGCTAGTTTCAAACCTGCAGTACTCCTGCCTTCTCCTTAGTTGCTAAGATTACAGGTATGAATCATCACAAACTGGCTGAATTATGGATTCTTGTTACCTTCAAAGTCTGCCTGGTTGCTTATCCAAAGAGGTGGAGTTGGGGCTCTCCATCTTCTTAATGTAAACCAGAACATCTGCTCTAGTCTAGGTCTGCAAGATTCTTTTCACCTAAGGTCAGAAGCCACTAAATTAATGTTTCACAATTGACTGTGAAGCTTGTGTATAAAAATTGCCATGGATCAACAAAATCAAGGAGAATTCAAACTGATGCCATGATTTTGGCCACATCAGCTCTCATTCTAAAGGTTTCAGCAGCTGTAAAACAGGACCAATTGTAGCATTGCAATAAATATTTAAGTCAATTTCATGGCAGGATGCAGGTATACAGTAGGCATTTGGTAAATATTGCCTCCTATTCCTGTTCGTAGAAGTTTGTAGTTTACTCACACAAGATTCACCTGAGATATGGATAAAGGAGAAAGAAGGAGGGGGGGTGAGGTTTAGGCTTGGTTTATTGGCAACTCATGCAGGATAACTTTTCTTGACACTTCTCTGGCATTGCAGTTGGAACTCCACATGTCCTGATGGAACTCAGTCCCTTCTTTATGCCTATGAGCTCAGCTACCATGCTTCCTGAGCCTTAGAGCCCTAGTCCCTCCCATCTATCCCTCTTTGTAACTCTCAGAAGGATGACCCAAAACTCCAAGGTTTCTTACCTGTAAATAAAACCTAGTTTTCCCTTGAAGACTGCTTGCTTAAAAAAAAAAAAAAAAAAAAAAACTGTTAATGGAGGTTACATTTCCCCATTTCTTGGCCACCAGGTAATAGGATCTCTATTTCTGTTGCCAACTTGAAGCATGGTTCTAAAAGATACTGCTGAAGCACATGCCGTCTACTTATATTTTTACCTCCACTAGCACTAGAGGACTTCCAATTCTACATATGTGGATTCCTTAAAATTCTGTTCCTAAAGGTCAGCTGAGCATGGTGGAAAGAGGCTTTGGAGTCAAATCTGGATTTGAAATTATTCTGCTACTTGCTAAGAATGCTCTAAGGCAAATTATTGACCTCAGAACCTGTTTCCTCATCTATAAATATAATAGTACATCCTTGCAAAGTGGAGGTGCTGTTTAAATGAGTCAGTGTGTGCAAACTGTCTGGCATTGGGTGGAAGATGCTCTGTAAATACAGTGTTCCCTTTTCCTGTCTTTCTCTTTGAGTGCCATTTTGCACTTGCAACTGCTTCACATTCAAGGACTCATGCTAATCCCTCTGACCACCTTTATATTTCCAGCTCCCACTGTCCCTGCCCTGCCCTCAAAACCTTTTTTTCCTCTCCACTCATATCATTTCCCCTATTTTCTTGTCTTCATTTTCTTCTCCAATACAAGCCAGTCTGACTTACAATTCCCAAGGTCATGCAACCATTTGTTTTTCCTCCTTGTATGCTCCTTAAGCCTGGGTGTAAGTGCCCCTTCCTTTAATCCAGTTCCCAGCCTGCCTTTCTGCTGCAAAGGAACTATCTGGAATCCAAGTCTAACCACATCACATCAATCTAAGCCCGTTACAACAGCCTGCTGCCAGAAAGAAGTTGAGTTCTTGCCACAGAACTTTTGTTATCTTCCTTTTTCACCTCAAAATTGTTTTGTAATGTCACCTGCTTCCTCTTTCTCTTCTAATGGGTATATTTTTAAAATGAGATGTACTTTACATACAGTAAAATGCCCAAATCTACAGCTTGTTAAAAATTAACTATGTATCCACCAAAATAAGCTGCAGCATACTCAGGATTGGGGATGTAGTCCAGTTGTAGAGTTCTTGCCTAGCACATGCAAGTCCCTGTGTTCAATTCCTAGCACACCAAAAAAAAAAAAAAGATGCAAAATATTCTTACCACTCTGGAAAATTCCCCTTTGTGTCTGCAGTTGATAGCCCCTTTAGACCTGATGACTATTCTGAATTCTTTCACCATAGTTTTACCTGTTCTTGAAATCTGCCTCTGTGGGTAAGGGGAAGATTTTATAAATTGTTTTCCTGATTAAGATTTAATTATTTTTCATGGTAAGAAAATTTAGAAGCTGGGCACAGTGGCTCATGCATGCCTGAAATCCCAACAACTGAGAGGCTGAGGAAGGGGGATCACAAATTCAAGGCCAGTCTTAGCAATTTAGTGAGGCTCTAAGCAATTTAGAAAGAATTTGTCTCAAAGATAAAAGGGTTGGAGATGTGGCTCAGTGGTTATGTGTCTCTGAGTTCAATCCCTGATACAAAAAAAAATAAAAAATAAAAATTTAGGAAGTGAAAAGAAAAAAGACAACAAAGATGATTTTGTAATACTGATAGGTGGCAGAGAGACATGAGTGGTAGGAATATGAAGTTGGGTGTCGGTTTTGTGAACCAGGCCTACTGTGCCTCATATAAAGCTTTCTTTTAAAGGGCAATTTGCCTGAGGCTGCTCTGGCCCTGCCTGGCTCCAATCAATGGGATTCTGGATTCTCCTATTAGGAGAAATGCAGGCCCAAAGACTCTTCTCTGCAGATAGAAAGAGCAAGGGTTGCCCTGAAGGGGAACTTTTGTTACCTTTACACAGATCAGATTCCAAGACTAGGGAAGATAGGATAATTAGAAACAAAGTCCCCAACCATAAAATATGTAAAAACTAGTTACAATTAGGACTGGTCAGTGACCCAGAGTTGCCTTGGATCTTTAGCATGCCATTATAATAGGAAAATATATCCTTCATGGAGTAAGACCATTAGCAGATGGGACTTGATTTGAGGCAATCCAACTATCAGTCAAACATCATCAAGAAGTGGGCCTGTGCAGGAGTCTAGAAATTTCCCTGTAACCCCCGAATAAAACAGGACTGGAGGAACATACTGTTCCTCTCCTGAGAGGATCCACTCTCTCCCTTTCTCCTTTGAGAGTGTTCCTTTTTCCCTTTTCCAATTCTATCTAATAAACCCATGCCTGCTACTCTAAGTGACTCATTTGAAATCCTTTCAGCATGACAGCAAAGAACTGGTGACTGAGAACCTCTGTGGTCAGCCTTGCTCTGTAATCATACCACACTGTCCAGAGATGTCCAGTATTAATATTCTAATGTATATCTTCCTGGAATTTTCATTGCACATAAAAACTTTTTTTCTATAGAAACAAGATTATTATAAATACTGTATTATTTTGGTTGCACACATTTTTTGGTGTGTGTGACGTACTAGGGAGAAAACTTATTACAGAGCTACATCCCCTGCCTCTTTTTATTTTAATATTTTAATTTTACTTTTTTGGTACTGAGGATTGAACCCAGGGGTGCTTAACTACTGAGCCACTTTCCCAGCCTTTTTTTATTTTTATTCTGAGACAGGGTTTCACTGAGTTGTTTAGGGCCTTGCTAAATTGCTAAGACTGGCTTTGAACTTGTGATCCTTTTGCCTCTGGCCTCCTGCACTGCTGGGATTACAGGTGTGTGCCACCGCAGCTGGCACCAAGCTTATTTTCTCAGGAGGGAAAAAAAAGAATCCAGGGGCTGGAGGCTGGCCTAGCATGCATGAGGTCCTGGATTTGATCCTCAGCCCTACTGATGGTAAAAATCCTAAAAGTGAAATTTCTGAGTCAAGAGAGAGAGAGAAATTTTTACTTTTTTAAAAAAATGTTGTGGTATCTCCAAATTGTAATCCAGAAAATTTATTTATATTCCTACCAGCAGCGTATAAATGTGTGCTTAGTCTCCCATCTATCTCCATCATCTCCAGAACCTTTACCAACTATTCTCTTTTGAATAAGCAGCTACCTGATACAGAATAAATGTCCCCTTGTGCTCTAATCCACAAATCAAAGATCAAATTATGTGAACTAAAGTTAAGGAATTCACATTTTGTTCTGAGGCCAGTGAAGGGCATTAAGCAAGATAGAGCATCAGATTTGGGTTAAGGCCAAGTGTGGTGGTACTTGCTTATAATCCCAGCAACTCAAAAGGCTGAGACAAGAGAATTGCAAGTTGGAGGCCAGCCTCAGCAACCTAGTGAGACCCTGTCTTGAAATAAAAAATAGTCAGGATTGGTGGCACAGTGACTCAGGAGGCTGAAGCAGGAGGATCACGAGTTCAAGACCAGCCTTAGCAATTTAGTGAGACCTTGTCTCAAAATTAAGACTAGGGAAGACAGGATAATTATAAAGAACTGGAGATGTGGCTCAGTGGTTAAAACTCCACTGGGTTCAATATCCAGTACTAAAAAAATGAAGAAATAAATAAAAAAATAAGAAGGGATGTTGGGATATAGATCAGTGTCAGAGTGCTTATGTGTTCAATCCTCTATAGTACAACAAGGAGAGAGAGGGAGACAGAGAGATTAATAGAAGCACAAACATCAGGTTTGAGTTGGATATAATCAGGATCCCCTGATTGTTCCTAGACACACCATGCACTTTCCTGCCTATAGCTGGACAACTATTCTCTTTGATCTCTTGATATCAAGAGAAACAACTTAGGCCTGGGGATATAGCTCCTTTGGTAGAGTGCTTGCCTTGCATGTACAAGGCCCTGGGTTTGATCCCCAGCACCACAAAAAACAAACAAAAAGAAACAAAAGATATGCAATCAATCTCTCCAACTCCTCTAATTGCCAACAAGGGAAGTGCCTAGACCACATGACCCTGGTATTTCCAGAATCATATTTATAAACTGGTTTAAGCCAAACATGGTGGCAAGTGCCTATAATCCCAGTGATTGGGAAAGCTGAGGCAAACTAGAGGCCAGCCTCAGCAACTTGGTGAAAACTTGTTTCAAACTAAAAAATAAAAAGGGCTGGGGAGGTAGCTCAGTGGTTAAGCACCCCTGGGTTCAATCCCCAGTACCTTCCCCCTCCAAAATAACTGGTTTAACTTTGGATTCAGTGTAACTCAGATACTAGCAAAAAAAAAATATATTATGAATCATAATTAGCATGGTATGCTAATACGAACACAAACTCTGCACATACTTGGATTAACACCTACAGCTGTTACTTTTGGTCCCTATATCAGAGGTTTTTATTTGTAAGCAACAGGCAAGAAAGCTAATTTAAGGGGGAAAGACTTGTTGGAAGAGTTGGGTGGGTTCCAGAATTTAAAACCAGAGCTCAAAAAGCATAGGTTGAGCCTAGTTGTTGGACAGATGAACAAATAAAGGACAACATTGTCAGAATCCACCTTTGGGATGAAGGAGCATAACCAGTAAGCATACTGGGTTTTCTGTACTCAGGTGAACTCCATAAGATGAGGCAGAGCCTTGTAAAAAAAAAAAAAATGCAGAAAATATACAGAAGAAAATAATCATTGCTCACATTTCCACCATCCAAAATGATTAACATTAATACTTAGGTATCTCTATTGGGCTTTTTTCTGTGCATATATATTTTGGATAAAAAGGTCACAGAAGCCAGATGAGGTTGTACATGCCTGTAATTCCAGCAGCTCTGGAGGCTGAGGCAGGAGAACTGCAAGTTCAAAGGCAGCCTCAGCAACAGCAAGGCACCAAGCAACTCAGTGAGATCCTGTCTCTAAATAAAGTACAAAATATGGGGCTGAGGTTGTGGTTCAGTGGTAGAACACTTGCCTAGCATGAGTGAGGCACTGGGTTTGATCCCTGGCACCACATAAAAACAAATAAAGGTATTGTGTCTACCTACAACTAAAAAAAAAAAAAAAAAAAAAAAAATTTAAGTACAAAACAGAGCTGGGGATGTGGCTCAGTGGTCGAATGCCCCTGAGTTCAATCCCCAGTACCAAAAAAAAAAAAAAGAAAAGAAAAAAAAAGTCACAGAAAATGTTTATACATATGCTAAAATAAAATCCACTATACTCAAGAGATTTGGCTAACATGAAATGAGCTGGACTCTGATGCTGGCCTCGAATGCAGACCTGGCATTGTGAGTCCTCTGTTGCTCTGAGCCTCTTTCCCAGAGGCCCTTTTCAATAGAAACAGCACAAAAGACAGGGAATTGTCCCAGCTTGTCAGAACTACAGAGGACAG
This sequence comes from Callospermophilus lateralis, assembly GCF_048772815.1. Taxonomy (NCBI): domain Eukaryota; kingdom Metazoa; phylum Chordata; class Mammalia; order Rodentia; family Sciuridae; genus Callospermophilus; species Callospermophilus lateralis. The sequence goes on from NC_135309.1 coordinate 42,262,235, forward strand.
TGAACAAGGAGTTATCATTATACCAAAAATAAAAATAAAGTAATAATAGTAATAATAAAAAAGGACAGATCACACCCTGTTTCAGTAACGTGGGCCACTAGAAAGAAAGAGTGGGGCCTGTGTCAAGTCACCAGGACTGGGGTCAACCTCCACATACTTTCTCCCCCAGCAGCCACCCACTTGTTTGCTTATTCAGTCATCTATTCAGAAAATACTGATGCCTATGATGTTCTTGCCCTTTTCTAGGGTCTGGGAACATGTGCATGTGACGACCCTCAGTCTAGTGAAGTGGAGAGATGGGGAACAGCAGGAGCGATTGTGACAGGTGATACATGAAGAACCCTCTGACAGCTTGTGGAAGCCCCAGTGGAAGCCAGCAGGCTGGAAGCGAGGGCTCAGGTTGGACTTGGACGGTGCCTTTGGTCTGGGCTGTGGAAAAGGCACCTGCTTGCTGGGGGAGGGAGAGAGCAGAACATCTGAGACAATGGGCTGAAGTGTGTGGCGTGGGGGTGGGGCACACACACCTGGGTCTGAAACCCAACTCTTGTTGGTTTTGTGGCCTTGAACAAGTCATCCTTCCTCTCTGAGCCTCTGTTTCCTGTGGGTACTAAGAAGGAAGGTGAGTTTCACAGTCAAGAAAACAGGATCCCATGAGAGATAATGAGGCAGCACTGTAGTCACTCATAGATGTTAGTGGTCTTCAAGCAGAGGAAAGAGCACAGGGGCTGGGCGGGGGCCGCAGGTGGGCTGGGGAAAACCTAAGCATCTGGTGGGAAGGAGGAGGGAGAGGTTGGAGTTGACAAAGAGTGGACAAAGGAGGCCGGTCCTCCCACAGCCTCTATCTTTTCCCTCAGAGAAAGTGGAGCAGACAGAGGGGAGAGGAAGGAACAAACAAGGAAATCTATTTCCTTGACATCCTTTACTTTCCTCTGAAATGACAAAGGTTTACATTTGGGGCTGACTTTAATCTCTCCGTTCAAAAAAAGAAAAAGTAAAAACTAACAAAATTTCTGTTGCAGCTGATCTCCTCAAAACCCCTCCAAGGGACAGGGGCTTTCACATCCTCCTACGGTGGGAAGCTGTAGGTGGCTGGTTGGGGAGGGCACACCTGAAGTCTGGAGAAGGTGAGGAGAACTGACTCAAGCAAGCGATCGCAGAGGTTCTGAGGCCAGCCAAACCCAGTGGCCTCTCTGTTCACGCTTTCAAAAGCGGATTCTTGGGCAGGCTAAGTAGCTCAGTGGTAGAGCACTTGCCCAGCATGCGTGATGAGGCCCAGGATTCTATTCCCCACCACTACAGAGGGGGATGGAGAGAGAGAGTGGAGTGGGGACTGAAAAGCTGGGCAGATTTTTCCATTATGAAGCTGGGCTTAAACACAGGCTTTTCTGAGTCTCAATCCTCCCAAGGGAAACTCAAAATTATTTCTCTACCCAGGATATTTAGGAGCAAATGAAAACATTATGGTTGATAAGGCCCCTAGGACCTGATTCACCCTCGAAAACTTCACTATATTCCCACTCAAGTGCATCCTTGCCTCTGGGCCTTTGCACATTCTGTTCCTTCTCTTTGGAGGGCTCTTGTCCTTACTGGCTCTTTTCATCATTTAGGTCTTACTCATTTCAATGTCACCTCCTCTGAGAGGCCACCCCTGTGTCAGGATGCCCCTGCCCTAGGTCCTCTGACTCACCACTTTTTCCTCATGGCCCTTATTTGTTTATTGGTGCTGGGGAGTGGACCCTGGGCCTTGTACATGCTAGGCCAGCACTCTACTACTGAGCCACATCCCCAGCCCCCTTATTATAATTTGAAATGGTTGTTTATTTGTAGATATTCACCTCTCCTATGAATGCTGAAATCAGGAACTTTGTCAGGTTCACTACGGGATTCCTGATATCCTGATGTCTAGAACAGAGTGCCTGGGTTGGCTCAGGGCAGAAGCCTCAGTCAGTTTTGCTCAATGAATTTATTTGGCACAGATGACCTGCCAAGCACCTTACCAGGCCCTGTGGAGACAGTGACAATTAAATAGCCCTTATGGAATGTCTAGGTTTTATATCCTCCTTGGGATTGATTTCCTGTCAATTAACAAGCAGAACTCAAAGGACACAAAGGCCAAAAGTCATGAGAAAGTATTCAACTATCCACCCCTCCGAAGGCTGCAGTGCTAAGGGTATGTTAGTTTTATAAAAAACTACCAGACCATATTCTAGAATGACTTTATATTCCCATAAATAATATATGAAAATCCAGTTTCTTTACATTCTCACTTGAATTGGCTATTTTTTTTTTTTTTTTGGTAATACCAGGGATTGAACCCAGAGGTCCTCTAACACTGAGCTACATCCCCAGTCCCCCCTGCCTTTTTTTTAGAGACATGGTCTTGCTAAATTGCCGAGGCTGGCCTGGAAATTTTGATCCTTCTGTCTCAGCCTCCCAAATAGGTGGGATTACAGGTATTCACCACCACACCTGGTTTATAGTCAATATTTTTAGTTGTTATTAATAGATATGTAATAATATCTCATTGTGGTTTAATTTGCATTTTCCTAGGGACTAACAGTGTCAAACATCTTTTCATAAGCATGTGAAATATCCTCTTTGATAAGATTCATGTTGGGCTGGGGATGTGGCTCAAGAGGTAGCGTGCTCGCCTGGCATGCGTACGGCCCAGGTTCGATCCTCAGCACCACATACAAAGATGTTGTGTCTGCCGAAAACTAAAAAATAAATATTAAAATTCTTTCTCTTCTCTCTCTCTGTTTAAAAAAATATTAAAAACAAAAAAAAAGATTCATGTTGATGTTTTGTTTTGGGTTTTGAGAGTTCTCTATACATATGAGATACAAGTCCTTTGTCAGATATATATTTTGCAAATTAAAAGTTTTTAATTTTGATGAAGTTAATTTTTTTCTTTTATGGATCATTTTTGATATTATATCTAAGAATTATTCATTTAGCTCCAGGTCCTGAAATTTTTTACCTGTTATCTTAATTCTATTTTGTGTTAATTTCTGTATAAATTATGAGATTTTTGGAAAAGACTATCCATCAGATGATTAAAAATCAGTTGTGGGCTCGGGTTGTGGCTCAGTAGTAGAACGCTTGCCTAGCATGTGTGAGGCCCTGGGTTTGATCCTCAGTACTACATAAAAATAAATAAATAAATAAATAAAAGTGTGTGTCCATCTACAACTAAAAAAATTAAAAAAAAAAATCAGTTGTACTTGCATAGGTTGAGTATGTTAGTTTTATAAGAAACTACCAGGATAGTAGAGGATAGGAAAGGTAGCAGAATACAACAGTTACTAATAGGGCATTATGTAAAAACATGGATGTGTAACCGATATGATTCTGCAATCTGTATTTGGGGTAAAAATGGGAGTTCATAATCCACTTGAATCTAATATATGTAATATGAGATGTCAAGAGCTTTGTAATATTTTGAACAACCAATAAAAAAAAACAACAATAATTTGCCAACAAATCAGTAGTAAATTTTATAATGAAAATCCTCTGATGAGAAATACAAATTATACGGAAGAATTAAATTTATCCGGAGAGAGAAAAAAAAAAAAAAAAGAAACTACCAGGCCACATTCCACATTCTGGGCTCTTTATTCTGTTCCTTTGGTTTCTTTGTCTTTCCCATCTTTAATACATTGTCTTGATTTATTTAGCTATACAGTAAGTCTATTTTTCTTTTTCTTTTGGTACCAGGGATTGAACTCAGGTACACTTCACCACTAAGCCACATCCCCAGTCCTTTTTCATTTCAAGACAGGATCTTGCTAAGTTGCTTAGGACCTCATTAAATTGCTGAGACTGGCTTTGAATTGGTGATCCTCCTGCTTTAGCCTTCTGAGCTGCTGGGATTACAGGTATGGGCTACCTTGCTCTGCTAGTAAGTCTTAAAACTGGGTGAGGTTTAAAGTCTTAAAACCATTCTTCCTACTTTACTCTTGTTTTACAAAATGGTTTTAGCTACTTTGTATGCCTTTTCACATACATTTTAGAATAACCATGTCTGTATCTAAAAAAAAAAAAGAAAGAAAGAAAGAAAGAAAGCAAGCAGGGGTAGGGGTATAACAAAAACTTCCCTGGAATTCTTTTTGTTTTTTTGGTAACAGGGATTGAACTCAGGGGCACTTGACCACTGAGTCACATCCCAAGCCCATTTTTTGTATTTTATTTAGAGACAGGGTGTCACTGAGTTGCTTAGCACCTCGCTTTTGCTGAGGCTGGCTTTGAACTTGCAATCCTCCTGATTCCCTGGAATTTTGATAGAAATTACAGATCAATTTGGGAAGAAATGATCTCTTTACTATATTTGTTATTAATAGGTATGTAATAATATCTTATTGTGGTTTAATTTGCATTTTCCTATTCCAATCCAAGAACATGTGGTTTACACTTATTTAGTTCTGACTTCTTTCATCAGTATTTTGAAGATTTCAGCATACAAATCTTGTATACTTTGCTAGATTCATACCTATGTATTTTATTTTTCTCTTGATTAGAAATGGTGGGGTTTTTTTGCATTCGATTTCCACATTTTCATTGCAAGCTATAGAAACACATTTTTTTTTTTTTTTTTTTTGGTACCGGGGATTGAACTCTGGGGGACTGGACCACTGAGCCACATCCCTAGCCCTATTTTGTATTTTATTTAGAGACAGGGTCTCACTAAACTGTTCAGCACCTTGCCATTGCTGAAGCTGGCTTTAAAGTCATGATCCTCTGGTTTCAGCCTCCTGAGCTGCTGGGATTATAGGCTGTGCACCACTGCGCCTGGATGAAACACATTTTTTGTTTTATTTGAGACATTGTTTTGATGTTTTCCCAGGCTCCCAAGAGATCCTCCTGCCTCAGCTTCCAGAGTAGCTAGGACTTCAGGTGCATGCCACCAGGATCGGTTCACATAATTTTTTGTTGATCTTGGATATTTTGATCTGCTGAATTTAGTTTTGACGGTTTTCTGAAAGATTCTTAATTTTCTACAGGCTGCCATGTCAGCCGCCAACTGGGACAATTTTATTTCTTCCTTTCCAATCTGTATGACTAACTTTCTTTCTTTTTTTTTTTTTTTTAACATCCTTATTTTATTTATTTTTATGTGGTGCTGAGGATCGAACCCAGGGCCTCCTACATGCTAGGCGAGTGCTTTGCCACTGAGCCACAACCCCAGCCCACTTTATTTCCTTTTTCTTGCTGAATTACACTGGCTGGGACTTTCAGTATGGTGTCAAATAGGACGCGCGTGAGATGGGCTTCCTTGCCTTGTCCTAATCAGAGCGGAGCATCTAGTGTTTTACTATTAAGCATGAAGTTGCAGAGACTTTTGTTGATGTCCTTTAGGATGATGAGGACGTTACACTCTTCTGGTCAGCTGAGTTTTTATCATGGATAAATATATCATTTGATTTGATCCTGTGATTTTTTTCTTCTTTAGGTTTTCTGAAACAGTGAAAAAAGCTTAGAGACTCCTCCCACTTTACAATTTTCTCAGACTTCTAGGGTCCTGGTAACTTAGTTGCTACTACTGGTCTAACTTGCTAAGTCCCAGAGTGCTCCAGGGAATGTAATTCGAGCCCTACTCATGACCAAACACACCAATATAGGAAATGTGGACCCCAGCATCCACTCTTGGAGATTTAGAGTCATACTGGTTCAGAGAAACCCTGATACTCTTACTGCCTTCAGCATGGAATTGACCAAGCTTATCTGACCAGAGGTGCCTTATGTATTTTTCTGCTTTTATTATACACAAACCATTATTGCTACCACTGGATTTTTTCTAAAACATACTTAGGTAGCTACTCAAATGATCTTGTCCCCTAACTTGCAGGTAATCTAAGCAGCTCTGACTAAGGCCCCAGTTAGTAGCATCAGATATAAGATCTCAGCCTACTGCTCCTCTAAACCATGTTGGATCATGTTGTTAGACATGCTAATAAATCAGCCACCATTCCTGCAGCACCAGACATCATTCTGGATAAGAGGAATGTAAATTCATTGCCTATCAGGCACTTGAGGTGTCTTGGGCACTTCCTCCCCACTGAGCCTAGGTTTGAGGAGTACAAGTTCCTGTGGCTTCACTGGGGCCTGTGAATGGGCAGCATGTAATAGTCCTATCAATCTCGCCATTACGGCTCCCTCTCATAGTGAATGGTTCAGGTTTGGGAACACAACCAAAACTGGTCTAAAAAGACTTGAGTCCAGAAATTCTGTGGGAATTTGATGATGCCCAAGTCGGAAGATGAAAGAGACCTTTTCCCCTCAGGACAGGCCTGAGCAGCTGTAACAGAAGACCCATCTTCGAATTCATTTATATTTTATTTGTTGTGGTGCTGGGGATCAAATGCAGGGTATGGCACAAGCTAGTCAAGCACTCCACAACTGAGGTCTAACCCCAGTCCACTACCTCAGAATTTTAAGTTGGAGCCACTAACGAGAATTTCCCCCTACCCCCCTCAAATTAGGTAGAAGGAATCCTGTCACTTGCCAACAGAATCTCACCTAAATTCACATTTGAGACAGGTGCTCAGGAAAAGTAATCACTAAACTGACTTGGCAGGCCACTCTTGATGAAGTGCTGCTGACTACCCTAAAGTTCCACAGCAGAAAACAACCTCTTCTACACTCCCAGATCATCTTTGTCCCCGCATCCACACCCTCAGCTTGACATCATCCGCCACTTCTCACCAAAGAACACAGGCAGCCAAAGGCAGCTTGGTCGATACTTGGTATACATCATACATTTATTAGTGAATATCCCTCTGAAATCAGCAACAATATTAAAAAAAATAATGATTGCACTACTTGGTCAAGCAGAACTAGCAACTTTCATTTTAAAAAAAGTACAAATCTGTTAAAAATTTCAATCAGTATACACATATATATAATACAACATACTAGTTATGTTAAATGCTACAAACCAATGTGAATCCAATGGAATGGAAAAAACCACACATTTAAGCTTTAAGAACCATTTTTTTTCTCTATATATTAGCATTTTCTCAAATACATACATGGGAAAAATGAGGTAACTGTAAAATGTGCAAGGAACAGGGCCCCCGAAATTACATATATTTATATATATATGTTACTATATATATATAAAACCTTTCTAACACAGAACACAGGCGCTGGGCCCAGCCAGAGCTGGGGGAAGGTGCCCACTGTCATGCCTAGGCCAGAAGTTGGTAAATAAAAGAGTAAACAATGACAAGCCCCCACCACAGGAAATCATTGGTAACATGGCATCTATAGCAAGGTCGGCAAATCACAAACATCCTAAATAATTGTTTCATAAATCTTTTTTTATGATGATTTAAAAAAAAAATGTTGTTTCCCCCCCAGTAGCTGCTGTTGGAATCATTGCTGCAGCCAACACACAATCTGTGAGCCTGTTTCCGCCTGCCCCAGGAATGGTAAGGGTTTGGAAAACCTTTTGTTGGGGTGGGAAGGGAGGGGGGTTTTGGAAAGGGTGGTTTTTTGTGTAAAACACGTGGGTTTTCAACACTGCTATAAATATAGAAATGTCACCTGGAGTTATATACAGTAAGACTTTGGGTTCTCCATGGGGGTAGGACCAGGCTGACGGGTCCCGTGGCAGGCTGGGGCAGGTAGGAGGCAGGGAGCCAGGGCAGCTGCGGGGAGAACGAGGGTGGTTGGAGCATCCCTGAGGCAGCAGGCGCCAAGGGCTGCCTGCTAGGATGTGCCGGCCCCACACGCGGTTCGTTCAGGGCAGCAACCCCAGCTGAGGGTAAGAGAGGAAAGAATAGGATCAGAGAAGGAAGGTGGGGAGCTCAGCCAGACCCTACAGGGGCCTCCTCCAGACCTTGGAGGGCAGGGATCAGGCTGGGAGGGGGTCCCCTGGAGGTGGAGGTCCACACCCTCCCTGGTCCCCATCCTCCTGGGATTCCTTGAAGGAGACTCACCCAGGCAGGTGGGAGACGGGCCCTGGCTGGAGAGGGAGAAATGCCCTGAAAAGCGTACGGTCCCAGTAGGCTCTAGGGACGTGTGCAGTACAGTGCATGGCAGTTATCAGCTGAGCACAGACCCCCCCCAACCCTGCCCCATGACTGCCAGCCGCCCAGCCCAGCCCCAGCCGCACACATGCATGCAGGCTGGGCGGCGCCACTCGACCCTTCTCTGCCCCCTGGGCATTAGGTCCTGGTTGGTCCCCATACCCCACCCCCCACCATTAAACCAAAAGGAAAAAAAAATGTCTTAAATATCCACACCCCCAAATCCTACACGCATTTTTGGGCCAAATGAATAAACAAAAACTGCTGCTCCTCACATTCATGCAAAACAACAGGGGAGAAGATTGGGCATGGATCTGACCCTGTCGCTGGTGGAGGGGCAGCCACCAGGAGCACAGGGACCCTGCCCAGTGTGGCCCAGATCCCCTCAGGATATATGTGTCCCAGCTTGGGCCTGTCTCCCATTTGCTCAGGAGGGCTGTCTGGGCTGTCCTACAGTCTGGAGACGGGCTGGAATATCACTGTGCCTGTGGCGAGGGTCCTTGAGACACACAGATACACCCTGCAGAGCAACCTGTGCAGAGCTGGCTGCCCGAGTCAAGCAGGGGGACTCAGTTCCAGGTCCTAGGAAACAGTCTCACACCACCGTCTGTCCACATGCCTGGCAGTGCCCCTGGGCAGAGAGCACACCACTCAGCGCAAGAGACAAGATGACCCAGGACGGCGAGCCCGTTGCCCATCCTGGGGCCAAGGATCTCTACCAGCCGTAAGAGGGAAGCAGACCCCTGGCTCTCAGTGCCAGCAGGAAAAAGAAGGACCCGAGGGTGAACAGGAGGGAGACTGAGCTGGGGATACCCAGGCAGCTCCTTGGCGGGCAGACAGGCAGGCAGATTGGGGAAGTAGTCTTTGGAGCTTGGCAAATGCAGGGGCTTATTGCAGGGGCTTCTCACAGGGAGGACCCTGGCACCAGCTCTGGAGATGCAGGTGGGAACGAAGGGGCAGGCCTGGGCCATTCCCTCCCCGTCCTCCCTGGGTCCCCCCGAGTTTCCAGAGCTTCGGGCAGGGTTCTCGTGGGCAGCTGTGGGGCTTCACTCAGCCTCCCTGGGCACCTCGGAGGCATCAGCTCGGCAAATGGGACATGTCCGGTTAGCCTAGGGGAGCAGCAGCAAGTCAGGATTCACTCTCACTTGTCCTCCGTCCCACCCCTTAATGTTCAGCTGCCTGGTGAGGACTTGGTCCCCGGAGCCAGAACTTCTGGATGATGGCAGGGACAAGAAGAGAAGTTCTCCAGGCTTGCCCTGCCCCTCACCATGGGAGGAATACCTGGGGCCACCGTACCTTCAACCACTTGTCGACACACTTGGTGTGGAACTCATGGTTACAGGGGAGGACTCGGAGTAGCTGCCGCGCCTCAAAGTCACTGAAGCAGACCACACACCTGGAGAGGAGCACAGTGTCACTCAGCTGCACAATGATGGCTGAGGGAAGGCTCACCAGAGTATAATTCTCCTTGAAGGGACTCTCATTGCAGCCCAGTTGTTTAGGGGCAAGAGATGGTGGCATGGAACTCACAGTGTCTGCTCTGACTGATGGCTGTCTGGGTTAAAGCGGTAAGATGGGAGCTGCTCTATGTCTGCTTTGGTGAGGCCTCTAGGCTTGGCATCTCCCAGCCGCTCAGCCAGGTTCAGAAGGGCCTAGATAAAGGCAGAAGGGGAGGGTCAGTAGCACTCAGGGCTGGAGGTTTCCCAAACCCCACCTCCCAGCACGGGAAGCCACGGAACCTCATAGTTCTCCATTTCCACATCATCCACATCCAGATCCAGGCTGATGGTGGGCCCCATCGCTGTTGGTGACATTGGCAGCATCGAGCTAGAGAAGGAAGGTATGGGGTCCCAAAGTCAAGGTTAACATGGGGTGGGGGCGGGAAGAACACAGAACTGCTCCTCTAACTCTTCCATGAAAAGTCCACAGCTCTGCACAGTTTACCACGGGGACCCTGGTGCTTGTTCTAGGATGGGAACTCAACAGAGTGTTGTGTGGATGTGGCTTGCTGGGGATACTGGATGGCTTCGGACCTAAGGTCTCCAGGACAATGGGGTATCACAGCTCTGGGGCAGATGTGCTGGTACTTACAGGAAGTAGGGCAAGAAGCTTGGGTAATAAGGTGGTGGCGGTGGTGGTGGTGGTGGTGGGGGCAGTGGCTGTTGCAGGCGGTATCTCTGGGTGCTCAGTCTTCGTGGCACCATGTGGGAATATGACTGCAAGAGGGGGGCCGGACATAGGTCAGCCTTCAGGCCTGCTTCCTGAATGCCCCAGAGCCCGGCTGAGAGGTGGAGGTGGCACTTACCATCCCAAAAGACAGCTCCTGGTGCAGTGGATCATGGGGCAGATAGTGTAGGGGTACTGAGGGGGATAAGGCTGGGCCTGGGGCAGAGGTGGAATAAGTGAAGCCACCTAAGGGGTGCTGTTCACCCCGCAGGTCCACATCATTA